>NC_050444.1:59771976-60080630 GCF_903995425.1 Onychomys torridus | reverse complement strand
TAAGATGTTGTGATTTTTTGAAAGTTTCTACATTATTTCCTATGTAATTTTTTGTATGTCAATGATTTTATACTATAAAATCTGGAATGAGATGTTTGCCCATTGTAATATCAAGGTTAATTGCAATTATTTGCCAATGCAGAATCATTCCACTTAATCACCCTCAGTGCAACATTATTATTTGAATCTGAAAATGACTAAAAATTTGATAAGCATTTTTTTGACATACCAATTTACATTACCAATAGTTACAAAAAATCTGGATGGAAGCCTAGATATTTAGGTAAAATTTAATTATTTAGTCATAGAATTTTAGACATAGAACACTAAAAGGAAAAGTGTAAATGGGTGCATTTTATGAGGGTTTACCTGGAGGAAGTAGAGAAACACTCATGATAGTGCCTCAGGGCCTTGCTACACATGCCTGTTACTTGCTTCAGTAATCCTTTTGAGAAATGGTAGATCTCTTTGTCACCTTTGCTACCCTCAAGGTAATGATGTTCTTCCCCTAACTTCCTGAGTGCAGGTGTTACTCTGTCAGTAACTTTAATTTTTTTTTTTTTACATTTAATGAAGTGAATATGTGCCAATAAAACAAATTTGATAAATTTTAACATTTCATATTCTTAGAAACCTATTAACACACTAAAATAATAAAAATTTCTTTTAATTACCTCCCTTTCCCTGCTCCCCCCTTGCCAAATTTTCTTCACGCCCTCTTCTATACCATACCCCATGCTCATCTGTTTCTCAATCGTCCACTGTTACCTCTAATTTACATGTTAAGGCAAATGAAATACTTCAGTATGTATGAAATTTTTGTTTTTGGTGACTCAGAGTAATTATTATGATATTCACCCATGTAGTAATGTGTATTAGTAGTTATATTCTTATTGTAAGAACAGATACACACATACAAATTCATTAATCAGTTCTTCAACACTGCTATATGAACCTGCAGAAAACAATTCATAATGAAGAAGATTTATTTGGGGTCGTAATTTCTTCAGTCTTCAGATCAACTCTACTGATCTGGGACTAGAAAGACATAGAGCAACATGGTGATGTGATTGTATTTACAGAGTAATCTGCTCTACCTGTGGTTCTGAGGAACTGTGGGTAAAGAGACAGACAGGAAGACAAAGAAGCAGAGGTAACTACTTTCAAAATCATAGATCTGTTATCTTTCCCTAATTAGGACCATGTCCAAAGAGTTCATTGAACTATGACCTCATTAATGGATTACTATACTGCTTATAGTAGTGTCCTTTTTATCCAGTAACCAGAATGAGATTAAGCTTTCAACAAGAGAGCTATTAGGGAGACTGTAATATCCAAACATAATATACATTATACATAGTTTGCATGGCTATTCAACTATTACTATTTAATATAATATTCTGATTAACATTTTCATGCGCCTCTCAATTTAAATTGTTTTTTAAAATTTTTTAACTGAGGCAAATGAAAATGTTACTATTCATTAAAGACTTTAGGGGTAAATTGAAATGTGCTAATTAAGAAAAACAATTTGACAGACTTTTTTCTTTGTTTTCACTTTTATTCAGAGAAATATGGTATTATTCATCTTGTCAGTGATGCCTTTTAACAAAGCCAATGTGGTAATTTACTGAGTATTAATTTTCACTTCTATAAAGACTAATGCCATATACATATTGTCAGGTTCTTATTTGAAATTCATATAATTCTCCCTGTCTTTGTTGATTGTTTTATTATTGTTTTGAGAATTCTTTGTTTTTTTATACATTTATTTTATCAGATACATGATTTTCAAAACCATATTTACTATTTGTGGAATGGCTTATGATTTTCTTATGTTGTCTTTCAATGAGCAGTCCCTGAATATTAATGAACTTCTACCTGTTCATTTCTATCTTATGGATTAGTTTATTCTTACAGACTTTGGGAATTTTTCTTTTAATCCCAAGGGTATATATATTGTATCACTTTTATTAATTAATTTATTTATTTATTTATCTGAGTATTTTGAGAAGTTTTTCTCTTTAGCCCTGGCTGTCCTGGAACTCAGTCTATAGACAAGGCTGTCCTGGGCTCAGAGATATACCTACTCTGTCTCCTGAGATTTTATAATTAAAATTTCATGATCAGATCCATCATTAATTGTCTTATGTATGATGATATGGTGTAACGTCTTGAGAAAAAGTTTTTGTGGTACCATGAGCTATTTTTTCTAGCAGTATTACCTCAAAACTCACTGTAGTCTAAAACATCCTTTCATCATGTTTTCTTGGTAGCTATAACAATTAAGCTCTTTATCCATATCAAGTGTTGCTTTTGAGTTTAAAGTACATAACTTTATTATTAATTATTAATATAATATTTGATGTTATAAAAGTGAACTCACTATAGAATTCTACCATACATTCAAATAACTACAACCTAAAATGGTACTAAGAAGTCCTTAATACTCACCAAAACCATGTTAAGACACAGCAACAATAAAAAAGACAACTGTAGGCCACTATTCTTAATGAACAGAGATGCAACAATTCTCAATAAGATACTTTAAAACTAAATACAGGCACATGTAAAAATAGATTATTGTGAAAATCACTACAAAATGAAAAGATACCCCATCTTCATGAATTAGTATGATTAATATTGTAAAAATTATTGTCCTACCAAAAGTAATCTACAGACTCAACAAATCTCTATATAAATTTTGTCAAAGAAAAAAATTCACTTCACAAAAAAATATTTTCATACTTTATTTTTTTCTTTTTAGTTGTATTTTTAAGATTATAATATAATTACATATTTTTCCCAACCCTTTACAGTAGTGGGTAGCTGTTTCGTCTTTGACCTGGAAATACTACCCCTATTGAGGCTATGGTAACTGTCACACCTACAAGGCAGGGCTGAGACAGGAGCCCTTAAGACCCAAGATTTGGATGTGCCGGCTGTCTTGGTTCCAGGATCCTGAAGCTGGAGGTAGATTGAGCAGAGTTTTCCAGAGAACACCAGTGGACTGTGTTACACCTTTCTGGGATCCTATAACTTATCCCTTTACTTCAAAGCTACCCCACAAAATAAACCTCCCTTTTAACTATGTGGAGTTGCCTTAATACTACAACCAATACTTTACTCTGTTCAAATCCTCCTGCATTTCTTTAGCCACTGTCCTGTATGGTGATATTTTATTTGTACTGAAATGTGATTTTATTTGTATGTTAGTAAAGTTGCCTTGGGGTCAGAGCAAGCCATAGCAGAAGCTGGGTGGTGGTGGTGCATGCGTTTAATCCCAACACTTGGGAGGCAGAGCTAGGCAGATGTCTGTGTGTTCAAGGATACAGCCAGCATGGAAACACATGCCTTTAATCTCAATACCAACCATAGAAAACCTGGAGGTCTGTACAGATGCGTAGTGATGAGGAGGTCATATGGTTGGGTTTATAATCAATGAGAAGGCAGAACAGAAAGTCTATAAAAAGGAAAAACATACAAAAAGTAGGTTTCTTGCGGAGAGAAAAGACAGCAACAGTAGTGAAGGGTAAGGTTTTCAGCTCTTAGCTATTGCTCTGACCTCTTGGCTATTAACTCTGTATTTGGCTCTGTGTTTCTTTCTTTTTTTTTTTTTTTCTGTGTTTCTTATTAAACAAGATGGTTACATCTACACTCCTGCAAATCCATAGCTTCTTTTTTCTTTCTCACTAATTGCGATTGCATTAAACTTCTTATGGAAACACAAAAGGCCCATGGCTATCCTGGGATAGACACAGAAATCCCAAGCAAAAAGAATAAGGCTGAAGGGCTTATCATACTAGATTTTAAGTTATATTACAAACTCATTGTAGCATAAGTAGCATGGTGTTGATATAAAAACAGACATATATGTCAAGGAGACAGGAGATCAGTTATTCCTAAGCAGATAATTACAGTCATCTGAACTTATACCAAAAATGGGCAGTGGACAAAACATCTCTAACAAAATGTGCTAGGAAAACTATATAGTCACATTTAGAACAATAGAATTAGACCTATAGCTATCACTTTTCACAAATATCAACTCAAAATGGATAGAAGACATATAGAAATACCCTAAAAGATAAAAATTCAGGAAAGAGCATTGAGAGTAGAACTCCATTTGCTCAGGAATTAGTCCCAATAAATGAAAAATGGAATCTCATAAAACCTAAAAGCTTCCATAAAGAAAAGGAAATAGTAGATGATGCTAGAAAAAGCCCAGAGATGGGACAGAATCTTTGTCAGCTATACATCTGACACAGGATTAATATCCAGAATATTTTTTAAATCCATGTCAAGAATTCAAATGACTACATTAAAAATGGTTATATAAATTAACATATAATTCCTGAAAGAAGAAACAAAAAAGCTAAGATATACTTTTAAAATGTATTCAATATCCTCAGCAATAAGAAGAATTAAATTTAAAACTACATTTAGATATCATCTTACCCTAGTCAGAATGTCTAAGAGTAGAAAAACAGATGTGAAGAAATACCAGAGAATTTGGAGTTGGAGAATACTTAATCATTCTTAGTGGGATTGGAAACTGTTACAGCCATTCTGAAACTCTCTGTGGAGTATCTACATAAAGCTAAAATACAGATCTACCATGTTACCTAGCTATTCCACTCCTTGGCATACATTTAAAGGACTCAGTATCATACATTGCCACTCTGTTCACAATAGCTAGAACATGGGAGTATCCTAGATGTATATTCAATGGTGAATTGATAACATAATGTAGTGTATAACTAAAACAGAATTCAATTCAAATATTTATATAAATGAAATCATGAGTTTTATAGATAAATTGAAGGAATATATTATATTGAGTGAGGTCACTCAGACCCGGACAGGAAGTGCATGTCTGTGAAGGACAGATCTGTGTCTTCTTTTTACTGCTGGACTTGTGAGTTTTTAATTCTCATCAAATTAGGAGAAGTACAATCTACCTCGTTGTTCAATCAGCCCTCCCTCCCTTCCTTTTTTTCAATTCTCCTTTCATACAGTGCACCTCACTGCAGTTTCTCCACCCTCCACTCCTCCCAGTTCCTCCATACACACCTTCATCTCCACCAGATTCAGTCCTTCACAGTTTCTCTTCAGAAACGAGAAGTCCTTCCAAAAATATCAACTGTTCATGGAATTATAAATTACAACAAGACTAGGCACAAACCTTCATAGTGAATCAACATAGTATGACAAAAATTTGGAGCATTTTAAGAACATGTGGGATAAAATAGGTGTTCTACACAATTTTGTGAAAAAAATAAACATCATCAAAATTTACATACTTTGCACTTCAATTAAAATTTTTCATGTGAGAAAAATACTAATACAACAAATATATTTTACCTAGTATGTATGAAAAACTCATAATATTGGACAAAAAATATGAAAACAATATATGCGTAAATATTCTTTAAGAAAATAAGGAAAATACAGGCAACCGAGCTTATAAAACCATATTTTAAATTAAATTATCTAGTTAAAAGATAATTAAAGAAACGGTACTTCTTCATTATGCTCCCACAATCCAGCTACTATTAGAATAGCTGCAATCACGAAGAGAAGGATCCCAAAAGCAGACAAAAGAGTCAGGGACACCCCCACTCACAATGTTATGAATACCACAAAAACACCAAGGTAACAACCATCACATGTTTGCATAGGACCTAACACAGGCCCATGAAGGCTCTGTGATTGCTACTTCAGTCTCTGTGAGGCCCATGAACCCCATGAGCTGAACTTAACAGTTGAGTAGGTGGGCCATGTTCTCCTGGCATACTTTACACCTTTGATTCTATAATTCTCCAACACCCCTCCCACAGGATCCCCCAAGCTCCAAGAGAAGGGACCAGATGGAGATCTCCAGTTTGGGATCTCTCTGCCTAGTGATTGGCCGTGGATCTCTGCATTCGCTCCCATCAGCTGCTGGAAAAAGCCTCTATGATGATAGCTGGGTGTGACATCAATTTATGAATACAGCAGAAAAACATTAGGAGTAATTTTATTGATTTTTTTTCTATTGTAGGTCACTTGAAATATTCTGGCTCCAGTTTCTGGACGTCCTGACAGTGTCATCCGTGGTTCCCTTTAGTGGCATGGACCTTAAATTAGACCAGTTACTAGAAGCCACTCTCACAACTTCTGTTCCTCCATCATCCCAGCACATGTTGCAGGCAGGATAGATTGTAGGTGGAAGGGTTATTGGCTGGGATGTTGTCCCAGAACATCACTGCAGGTTGCGTGCTTACAGAAGATAGCCCATTAAAGTTTTTTTTTTAAATATATTTATTTTTTATAGGATATTTGTGTTTTAATTATGCATATCAGCTATGGGTTCCTCTGTCTTCCCCCCTCTCGCCCCCGCATTTCCCCCAGGCCCTCCCCCCCCATTCCCATCTCCTCCAGGGCAAAGACTCCCCTGGGGATTCAGCTCAACTTGGTGGATTCAGTCCAGGAAGGTCCCTTTCCCTTCTTCCAGGCTGAGCAAAGTGTCCCCTCATAAGCCCCAGGTTCCAAACATCCAGCTCATGCACTAAGGACAAGTCCAGGTCCCACTGCCTGGTTGCCTCCTAAACAGTTCAAACTATTCAATTGTCTCACTTATCCAGAGGGCATGATCCAGATGGGGACTCCACAGCCTTTGGTTCATAATTCATGTGTTTCCATTAGTTTGGCTATTTGTCCCTCGGCTTTTTCCAGTTGTGGTCTTAACAATTCATGCTCTTACAATCCCTCCTCTTTCTCTACAATTGGACTCCTGGAGCTCCACCTGGGGCATGGCCCAGGATATTTGCATCCACTTCCATCAGTTATTGGATGAGAGTTCTAGAACAATAGTTAGGGTGTTTGGCCATCCCATCTCCAGATTAGGTCAGTTTGGGTTTTCTCTTGACCATTACCAGTAGTCTACAGTGGAGGTATCTTTGTGGATTTCTGGGGATCCCTCTAGCACTTTGCTTCTTCCTATTCTCATGTGGTCTTCGTTTATCATGGTCTATTATTCCTTGTTTTCCCTTTCTGTTCTTGATCCAGCTGGGATCACCTGCTCCCCTAAACTCTCTTTCCCTCAAAACTTGCCCTTTATTACTCCCACTCACATCCAGGTTGTTCATGTAGATCTCATCCATTTTTCTGTCATTGGGCAATCCCAGTATCTTTCTTAGGGTCTTGTTTTCTAGGTAGCCTCCTTGGAGTTGTGAGTAGCAATCTAGTCATCTTTATTTTACATCTAGTAAAAGACTATGAGTGAGTACATACCATGTTTGTCTTTCTGAGAGTGGGTTACCTCACTCAGGATGATTTTTTCGAGATCCATCCATTTGCCTGCAAATCTCATGATGTCATTGTTTTTCACCGCTGAGTACTACACCTTTGTGCATATGTACCACATTTTCCTTATCCATTCTTCAGTTGAAGCGCATCTAGGTTGTTTCCAGGTTCTGGCTATTACAAACAATGCTGATATGAACATAGCTAAGCAAATGCCCTTGTGGTATGACTGAGCATTCCTTGGGTATATGCATGCCCAAGAGTGCAATAGCTGGGTCTTGGGCCAGATGGATTCCCGATTTTCTAAGGAAGCACCATATTGATTTCCAAATTGGCTGTACAAGCTTGCATTCCCACCAGCAGTGGAGGAGAGTTCCCTTGCTCCACATCCTTTCCAGCATAAGCTGTCTTCTGTGTTTTTGATCTTAGCAATTCTTACAGGTGTAATGTGGTATCTCAGAGTCATTTTGATTTGCATTTTCCAGATAATTAGGAATGTTGAGCAATTCCTTAAATGTCTTTCAGCCATTTGAGCTTCTTCTGTTGAGAATTCTGTTTAGTTCTATAGCCCATTTCTTAATTGTACTGCTGGTCATTTTGATGTCTTGAGTTCTTTATATATTCTGGATATCAGCCCTCTGTCAGATGTGGCATGGGTGAAGACATTTTCCCATTCTGTAGGTTGTTGCTCTGTCTTGTTGACTGTGTCCTTTGCTCTACAATAGCTTGTCAGTTTCAACAGATCATATTGATTGATTGTTTCTCTCAGTATCTGTGCTACTGGTGTTATATTTAGAAAGTGATCTCATTGCCAATGTTTTAAAGACTACTTCCTACTTTCACTTCTATCAAGTTCAGAGTAACTTGATTTATGATGAGGTCTTTGATCCACTTGGACTTAAGTTTTGTGCAAGGTGACAGATATGGATCTATTTGCAGCCTTCTACACATTGACATCCAGTTATGCCAGCACATTTTTGTTGAAGATGCTTTCTTTTTTCCATTGTATATTTTTGGCTTCTTTGTCAAAAATTATATGTTCATAGGTGTGTAGGTTAATGTCAAGGTCTTCAGTTTGATTCCTTTGGTCCATGTGTCTGTTTTTATGTCTGTAGCAAGCTATTTTTATTACTGTAGCTCTATAGTAGAGCTTGAGGTTGGGGATCGTGATGCCTCCAGAAGTTGTTTTTATTGTACAAAATTCTTTTGGCTATCCTGCTATCCTGGGTTTTTTATTTTTCCATATGAAGTTGAGTATTATTGTTTCCAGGTCTGTGAAGAATTGTGTTGAGATTTTGATGGGGATTGCATTGAATCTGTAGATTGCTTTTGGTAAGATCACCATTTTTACTATGTTAATCCTGCCTATCCATGAGAATGGGAGATCTTTCCATTTTCTGACATCTTCAATTTCTTTTTTCAGGGACTTAAAGTTCTTGTCACATAGGTCCTTCACTTGCTTAGTTAGAGTAACCCTAATATTGGTGAAATTATTAAGGCACTCCAAGTAGTTAAAACGGAGGTTTATTTTGTGGGATCAAATGAAGGGATAGGTTGTAGGATCTGGGAAAGGTATTGTGCAGTCTAGCAGTGTTCTCTGGAGAACTCTAGTCAGTCTACCTCCAGTGTCCAGGGTCCTGAAAGTAAGAGAAGCCTCTCTTCTTGAACCTGGGTTTTCAGCATCCTCCATCAGCCCTCTCTTGTGGGTATGACCATTGCTGAAGCCTCAATGGGGGTTGGAACTTCCAGGCCAAGGCTGGAATGACTATGCACTACACCACAAGGTATTTTATATCCCTTGTGGCTATTATAAAGGGTGATGTATATCTGATTTCTCAGCCTGTTTATCTATTGTATTTAGGAGGGCTACTGATTTTTTTGAGTTGATCTTGTATCCTGATATGTTGCTGAAGGTGTATACCTTATAAAGCTGTATCAGTTCATTGATTGAATTTTTGGGGTCACTCATGTATACTATCATGTCATCTGCAAATATGGAAAGCTTGACTTCTTCCTTTCCAATCTGTAACTCCTTAATCTCCTTATGTTGTCTTATTGCTCTGGCTGGAACTTCATTTACTATATTGAACAAGAATGGGGAGAGGGGACAGCCTTGCCTTGTTCCTGATTATAGTGGAATTGCTTTCAGTTTCTCTCCATTTAATTAAATGTTGGCTGTTGGCTTTCTGTAAATTGCTTTTACTATGTTTAGGTATGTTCTCTGTGATCCAAGACCTTTATCATGAAGAGGTGTTGGATTTTGTTAAATGCCTTTTCTGTGTCTAGTGAGATGATCATGGTCATGTAGTTTTTTGTTTTTGTTTTTTGTTTTTTTTTTCCCTTTGAGTTTGTTTACATTGACAGACTTTCATATGTTGAACCACCCTTGCATCCCTGGGATGAAGCCTACTTGATCATGGTGGATAATTGTTTTGATGTGTTCTTGGAGTCTGCTTGCCAGTATTTCATTGATTATTTTTGTATCAATATTCATGAGGGAGATCGGGCCGTAGTTCTCTTTCTTTGTTGCATCTTTGTTTGGTTTAGGAATCAGGGTAATTGTAGCCTCATAGAGGGAGTTTGGTAATATACCTTCTGCTTCTATTGTGTGGAGCAATTTAAAGAGTATTGGTGTTAAGTCTTCTTTGAAGATCTGGTAGAGTTCTGCAGTGAAACCATCTGGTCCTGGGCTTTTTTTGGTTGGGGGACTTTTAATGAGTGATTTCTATTTCCTTAGGTGTTATTCGACTATTTAAATGTTTTGTCTGGTCTTGATTTAATTTAGGTATGTGGTACAATCACTGCTCATTAATATCCTTTAATATCAATGGTCTTAATTCACCTATAATAAGACAGAGACTAAAAGAATGAATATGAAAACAAGACCCATCTTTCTGCTGCATACAAGAAACACACTTCAAATTCAAAGATAGACACTACCTAAGAATAAAAGGCTGTTAAAAGACTTTCCAATAAAATAGTCTTAAGAAGCAAGTAGGTGTAGCCATCCTAATATCCACCAAAATATACTTCAAACTAAAATTAATCAAAAGAGATCATGAAGGACATTACATACTCATTTCAGGAAAGATCCACCAAGATGAAGTTTCAATTCTGAACATTTATGCCCCAAACACAAAGGCACCCAGATATGTAAAATAAAGATTACTAAAGCTTAAATCACATATAAAACCCTACACATTAATAGTGGGAGACTTCAACACCCCACTTTCACCGCTGGACAGATCTGCCAAATTGAAACGTAAACAGAGAAATAAAGGACTTAACTGATGTCATGACTCAAATGGACTTAATTGATATCTACAGAACATTCCACCAGAACAAAAAACAATATACCTTCTTTTCAGCACCCCATGGAACCCTCTCTAAAATCAACCACATACTTGGCCATGAAACAAATCTCAACAGATACAAAACAATTGGAATAGCCTCCTGCATTGTAACAGACCACCATGGTTTAAAGTTAGATTTCAACAGCAACAACAACAAAAAAAACACCTGCATAAATCCTATACTCTCATGAAAACTGAAAAAAATGCTCAACTGAATCACCAATGGGTTAGGGAAGAAATAAAGAAAGAAATTAAAGACTTCCTAGAGATCAATGAAAATAAATACACCACATACACAAACTTATGGGACACTATGAAAGCAGTGCTAAGAGGGAAATTCATAGCACTAAATGCCCACATAAAGAAGTTGGAGAAATCTCACTCTAGTGACTTAACAGCACATTTGAAAGCTCTAGAACAAGGAGAAGCAAAGTTTCCCAGGAGGAACAGACACCAGGAAATTATCAAATTGAGAGCTGAAATCAATAAAATACAAAGAGAACAATACAAAAAATTAATGACACAAAGAGTTGGTTCTTTGAGAAGATCAACAAGATAGACAAACCCTTATCCAAACTAACCAAAAGACAGAGAGAGTGCATCCAAATTATCAAAATCAGAAATGATAAAGCAGACATAACAACAGCTAATAAGGGAATCCAGAGAATCATCAGGTCATACTTCAAAAACCTCTACTCCACAAAACTGGAAAATCTAAAAGAAATGAATAATATTCTGGATAGGTACCAAATACCTAAGTTAAACCATTCAATTTTTTTTTATCTCCCATTGCTAGGGGTCCTCACTAGTTTCACCCTTGTAGAATCTTGTGAGTTTATTGTTTACTGGATTTACACGTCACCCTTTAAATGTTCTACAATCCCAATTTTCCTTCCTCTATTGTTTTCCTCCATCCCTTTTCTTGCCTGATCATTCCTGTTCCAATTATCATCTGCCCCTAGTCCACCCAGAGAAATCTATTCTATTTCCCTTTTCCAGAGGTATCCATGTATTCCCCTTAGAGACTTCCTTGTTACTTAGCCATTCTGGGTCTCTGGATTATAGGATGATTATCATTGACTTAAGAGATAATATCCACTTATAAGTGAGTACATACCATGTTTGTCTTTCTGGGTCTTGGTTACCTCAGTCAGAATGATTTTTTTCCTGTCCCATCAATTTGTTTGCAAATTTCATGATGTCATTTTTTTTAACAGCTGAGTAATACAAAATTGTATAAATGAACCACCCACGTTTTCATTATCCATTCTTCTATTAAGGGACATAGGGATTATTTTCAGTTTTTGGCTATTATGGATAAAGCCATTATCAATATAGTTAATCAATTGTCCTTGGTAGGATGGAGCATCACTTGGTTATATGCCTAAGAATGTCATAGATGGTTCTGGAGTTAGAATGATTACCAGTTTTCTGAGGAACTATGGTTTTTGTTTTTATAGTGGCTGTATATGGTTTCTCTCACTAGCAATGGAGCAGTACCCCCTTGCTCCACATCCTTACCAGCATTAGTTGTCACTTGTGGTTTTGGTGGTAGCCATTCTGACAGATGTATGATAGAGTCCCAAAGTTGTTTTCATTTGCATTTATCTGAAGGCTAAGGATGTTGAACATTTCTTTAAGTGTTCCTCAGCTGTTTGAGATTCCTCTATTGCAAATTCTCTCTTTAGATCTGTATCCCATTTTGATGGGAATTTTTGGTTGTTAATATTTAGTTTCTCCAGTTCTTTACATATTTTGAATATTAACCCTTTGTCAAATGTGGAGTTGATGAAAATCTTTTCCCATTCTGTAGGTTGCTATTTTACCTACTCATGGTGTCTTTTGCCTTACAGAAGCTTTTCAGTTTCATGATGTCACATTTATTATTTAGTGTCTGTTCTGTTGCTGTTCTGCTCAGGAAGTTGTTCATCTGTGCCAATGACTTCAAGGCTGTTCCTCACGTTTTATTCATGTTGAGTGTATCAGATTTTATGTCGAGGTCTTTGATGCACTTGGACTTGAATTTTGTACAGGGTGATTAAATTTGGGTCTATTTATATTCTTCTGCATGCAGACATCCAGTTAGACCAGCATCATTTCCTGAAGATGCTTACTTTTTTCCAGTGTGTATTTCTGGTTTCTTTATCAAAGATCAAGTGTCCACAGGTGTATGAATTTGTATCTGGGTTTTTCATTCAATACCATGTGTTAAAATGTCTATTTTTATGCCAATATCATGTGTTATTTTGTATTGACATAGCTCTGTAATACAGCTTGAAATCAGGGATAATGATACATCTGGAAGTTCTATTGTTTTAGTTATTCTGAGCTGTTATGTTTTTCCATGTGAAGTTCAGTATTGTTTCTTTAAGGTATGTAAAGAATTGTGTTGGAATTTTGATGCGTATTGCTTTGAATGCGTAGATTGCTTTTGGTATCATAGCCATTTTCATTTTTAACCCTATCTGTACCTTAGCATGGGAGATGTTCCATATTATAATATATTCTTCAATTTCTTTCTTCAAAGACTTGAAGATTTTATCCTACAAGTCTTTCACTTACTTGATTAGCATTACTGCATGATATTTTATATTATTTGTGGCTATTGGGAAACATATTTTTAACTGATTTTTTTAGTACATTTGTCTTTTGTATATAGGAGGGCTACTGATTTTTTGAGTTAGTCTTGTATTCGGTCAGTTTACTGCAGGTGTTAATCAGCTATAGAAGCTCCCTGGTAGAATTTTTTGAACTGCTCATATGTACTGTCATATCATCTACAAATCACAATATTTCAACTTCTTCCTTTCCAGTTTGTATCACCTTGATCCCTTTCAGTTGTCTTTGTGATTTAGCTAAAGCTTCAAGTTCTGTATTGAATAGATATGGAAAGAATGGACAACTTCATCTTCTGCCTCATTTTAGTGGAATTGCTTTGAAATTTCTCTCCATTTAAGGTTATGTTTGTCATTGGCTTGCTGTGAATTCCCTTTATTTTATTGAGATATGTTCTTTATATTGCCATTTTCACTAAGATTTTTTATCATGAAAGGTGTTGAATTTTGTAAAAGGGTTTTTGACTTTTGACATCTAATTAGATGATCATTTGTTTTTAGTTTTTAGTTTTTGTTTCCAGTGGGTCATGTTCTTCTAGTGTGCCCCATTACCTCTGACTTCTACAATCTTCCCAGAGTTTCAGGCAGAGGTAACCAATGAAGCCCTCCAATTCAGACTCTGTCTCCTCCAAGTTTCTGGCTGTAGGTCTCTGCACATGCTCCCATCTGCTACCAGATGAAGCCTTTCTGATGATGACTGGACAGGCACCAATCTATCAACATAGTTGACTATCATTAGGAATATATTATTTTATTTTTAGACCAGTTGTGTTTGGTTCTACCCTAAGTTTCTAGGCTATTCATTCTCCATAACCTGGCCATCCAAGAAGTGTCTGATATGGGCTCCCTCTCTTGGGGTGGGATTCAATTTAAATGAGAAATTGGTTGGCCTCTTCAACAAGTTCTGTGCAATCATTTTCCAGCACATTTTGTAGCCAGGACAGGTTGCTGTAGTTAGAGTTTCCCTGCCTGGCCCACAGTCAGGACAAATCTCTCTTACCCGCCAGTCCCACAGTCGCTCAGACCCAAACAAGAAAGCACACAGAAACTTATATTGCTTACAAACTGTATGGCCATGGCAGGCTACTTGTTATCTACTTCTATCTTAAATTAACCCATTTCTGTTAGTCTACACTTTGCCACATGGCTTGTGGCTTACCAGTGTCTTTACATGTTGCTTTCCATGGCGGCGGCTGGCTGTGTCTCCCTCCAGCCTTCTACTTCCCAGAATTCTCTTCTCTCTTGTCCTGCCTATACTTCCTGCCTGGCCACTGGCCAATCAGAACTTTATTTACACAGAGTGATATCCACAGCAGGTTGCAGTCAAATGTTTTTTGGCTTTCGCTGGTGTACACATTTCTCACTTGTTAGGCTGCAGAGTAGCCTCACACACCAAAGAGACTAGAGGGTAGAAGTGAAGGCTCCATGCGTGCTTCAGTTGGACTTCTCTACATTCAATGAGCTGTATGGATGTTGTCCTTGGCAATGGGGCCCTAAAGTCAGATTTCAGACAATAATACTCTATCTAATCAGCAGCATAAGTTATTTTGGGAATCTCCACCAAAACTACTTGGCCAACAACTCAACAAAATGCAACAAAGTCTGCCCACTGGAAGACTATGAGATAGCCAGTTCAGACTCCAATTCCACCATTACTAAGAGTCCACACTAGGATCACTCTCATAGACTCCACAAAGTTTCCACTGTAGTAAGTTTACAAAGTTCCAGCCATCTCTCCTTCAATTCTATCTCTGTCCCCTGACCCCTAATCCCTTCTGCTCCCATCCCAACCAGCTCCCAGTTCACCCACAAAATAAATGTCCTTTCTAGACCCTTCTACTAAAACTGTTCTCTCTGGATCTGCAGACTGCAGTTTTGTTATCATTTACCTAAAGGCTATAATCTGCTTATTAAAAATACATACCATAACTCCCATCTGGACTGGAGAAGTTTCCTCTCTCCACATCTTCATCAGCATGAGCTGTGTGATTTGTGTTATTGATCTTAGTCATTCAGACATGTGTAAGATGGAATTTCAGCGTAATTTTGAATTTCATTTCCCAGAAGGACATATATAAGATGGAATATCAAAGAAGTTTTGATTTGTATTTCCCTAATGACTAAGAATGTTGAACATTACTTTAAGTGTTTCTCACCCATTTGGGAGTTCTAGATGTATTTAAATGCATAACCCATTTTTAAAATTGGATTATTTGGTTTGTTACTATCTAGTTTCTTGAGTTCTTTATATATTTTACATATTAGTCCTCTATTGGATGTAGATTAGTAAAAATCCTTTCCCATTCTGTAGTCTGCTCTTTTGTCCTATTAACAGTGTCCTTTACCTTACAGAAGCTTTTCAGTTTCACGATGTCCCATTTATTAATTGTTGAACTTAGTGCCTGTGTTGTCATTGTTCTGCTCATAAAGTTGTCTCCATGTCAATGTGCTTAATTCCCCACTTCCTCTTCTGTCAGTTTTGGTGTATTTGATTTCATGTTGATATGTTTAATTCACTTGGACTTGCATGTTTTGCAGAGTGATGAATTGTAACCTGTTTGAATTCCTCTCCATGCAGACATCTAGTTTGACCATCAACATTTTTTAGAGATGCTTTCCTTTTGTTCAGTGTGTATTTAAGGCTTCTTTATCAAAAATCGGGTGTCTATAAGTGTGTGATATATCTAGATCTTCAATCAGTTCCATGGATTGACAGGTCTGTTTGTATACCAGTACTGACATTTATTATTTAAGCTCAGTAGTAAAATTTGAATTCAGGGATGGTGATATGGTGATACCTTGAGTATTACTTTTCCTGTTCAGGGATATTTTAGCAATGTTTTTTTTTTTCTTTATTTTCATATTAAGTTGAGTACTGTCCTTTCAAGATCTATAGGTATTGTGTTTGAATTCTGATGATAATTGCACTGAATCTGCAGATTGCTTTTGGTAGGATGGCCATTTTTGCTATGTTGATCCTATCATTCAGTGAGCTTAGAGGGGAGGTCTTTCTTACTTCTGATATATTCTTCAATTTTTTTTTTTAATTTAAAGACTTGGAATATTTGTCATAACAGCCTTTCCCTTGCTTACTTAGAGTCACACCAAGAAATTTTATATTATTTGAAGCTATTGTGTAAGATGTTGTTTCCCTGATTTCTTTCTCAGTCTGTAATTTGTAAATAGGGAAGCTTCTGATTTTTTGTGTTAGTCTTGCATCCAGCCACTTCACTGGAAGTGTTTATCAGCCATAAGTATTATCTGGTATAATATTTATTGGTACTTATGTATACTATTTTATCTTGTACATATAATAATACTTTGACTTTTTTTTCCTTTACAATGTGTATCACCATGATCTACTTCAGTTGTATTATTGATCTAGATGAAATTTCAAGTTATATTTTGAATAGCTATGGAGAGAGTGGACAATGTTTCTTTGTTAATGAATATGGTGGAATTGCTTTGAGTTTCTCTCTATGTTTTGATTTTGGCTACAGCCTTGCTGTGAATTACCTCCATCATGTTTATCCTTTGCATCCCTAATCTCTTCAGGACTTTTATCATGAAGTGATGTTGAACTTTTCAAAGGCCTTTTCTGCATCTAATGAGATGATCATGTGGGTTTTTTTTTTCAGTTTTGTTTTTACATGTTTGATTACATGTGCTGATTTTAGTATATTGAACCATCACTGCATCTCTGAGATGAAGTCTACTTGATCATGGTAGATGATCTTCATGCTGAGTTCTTGGATTCAGCTTTTGAGAATTTCATTGAGTAATCTCTATTCAGACAGGAAATTTGTCTGTTAATTCTTTTTCTTTGTTGAGTCTTTATGTGTTTGAATATCATAGTGACTGTGGCCTCTTAAAATGAATTTTGAAAAGTTACATTTTTGAGACTTCTTCCCTATGTTGTGGAACAATTTCAGAAATACTGGCTTTAATTCTCATTTGAAAGTCTGGTAGAAGTCTGTGCAATATCTGGCCCTGGGCTTTTTCTGTTTGGGAGAAATTTGATGACACCTTCACTAAGGGTTAAAGGTCTATTTAAATTATTTATCTGATCTTGATTTAGCATTGGTAAGTGGTCTTTACTGAGAAAATTATCCATTTCTTTTAGATTTTCCAGTTTGGTAGAGTACAGATTTTTAAAGTATGAGCCTATGATTTTCTGGATTTCTTTGCTGTTGTTTGTTATGTTTCCCTTTTCCCTTCTGATTTTGTTAATTTGAATATTCTCTTTCCATGTTTTAGTTAGTTAGGGCATGGGTTTGTCTATCTTGTTAATTTTCTTAAGAAACCAACTTTGTTTTGTTTATCTTTTCTTTATTATTATGTGTTTTAAATTTTATACATCAGCCATGGGTTCCCCTGTCCTCCCCCCCCGCCCTCACCCCCACCTTCCCCCCAGCCCCTCCCCTCCATTCCCATGTGCTCCAGGATCATGGTACCCCTGGGGATTCATTTAAACCTGGTGGATTCAGTACAGGCAGGTCCTGTCACCTCCTTCCAGACTGAGCAAAGTGTCCCTGTGAAAGCCCAAGGTTCCAAACAGCCACTCATGCACTAAGGACAGATCCTGATCCCACAGACTGGGTGCCTCCCAAGCAGATCAAGCTATTCAGTTGTCTCACTTATCCAGAGGGCCTGATCCAGCTGGGGGCTTTTGCATTGTTCTCCTTGCTTCTGTTTTATTGGTTTCAACCCTCAAATAAATTATTCCTTGTAATATACTTCTCTTAGGTGTATTTGTTCTTACTTCTATTTGTTCTAAAGATTTAAGATAAGCTATTAAGATGTTAGTTTGAGATCTCTCTAGTTTCTTTTATGTAGGAACTTAGAGCTAAGAACTTTCCTATTAGCATCACTTTCATTATGTCCCATAAGCTTGGGCGTGTTGTGTATTTTCACTGAATCCTAGAAAGTCTGTAATTTATTTATTTATTTTTGTCTCAGCTTGTTTGTCCTTTACTAGAGAGTTGTTTGGTTTTCATGAGTTTTTAAGCTTTGTGTTTTATCTTTTGTTGTTGAGTTCCAGCTCTAATCTGTAGTGGTCTGATAGGATGTGGGGAATTTTTTTCAGTTTTCTTATATATGTTGATACTTGCTTTGTGTCTGAGTATGTGGTCAATTTTAGTTGAACTTCACTGAGGTGCTTAGAAGAAGGTAGATTATTTTGTGTTTGTATGTAATGTTCCATGGATATCTGCTAGGTGCCTTTGGTTATAATGTCTGTTAGATCCAGTATTTATCTGTATAATTTTGGTTGGATGCCTGGGCAGTTGGTGAGAGTGGGATATTGAAGTCTCTCAATGTCAGTGGGTAAGGGTCAATATATTAATTTGGCTGTAGAAGTTTTTCTTTTACAAATTTGTCTGCCTGTGTGTTTGGTGCATAAATGTTAAAAATTTCAATGTTCTTTTGGTAAAATTTCCCTTTGATGGGTATGTATGTCCTTCCCTATCTCCTTTGATTAGTTTTGCTTTAGCATCTCTTTTGTTAGATATTAAATTTGCTATACCAGCTTTCTTATTAGATTTATATACTTGAAATATCTTTTTCCCAACCTTTTACCTTGAGATAATATCTTTCCCTTCTTTTGATTTTGCAGGTGCAAGATTATTTATTTCCTGAGTTATCCTGGCTGTAGTTATCCTCTTTAGGTTGGAGTTTTCCTTCTAGCACTTTCTGTAGGGCTGGATTTGTAGATAGGTATTGTTTGATTTTGATTCAATCATAGACTGTTTTATTTTCTTCCTTTATGGTGATTGAAAGTTTTGCTGGGTGTAGTAGTCTGAGATGACATATTTTTTTTTCTCTTATCATCTACAGCACATCTCTCCAGGCCTTTCTGAACAGGTGTAATTCTAATAGTTATACATTTATATGTTACTCGCTCTTTTCCCCTTGCAGCTTTTAATATCCTTTCTTTGTTCTATCTTTACTGCTTTGATTATTATTTGGAAAAGGAACTGATCTTTTTCTGGTCCAATCTGTCTGATGTTCTCTATAGGTCTAGTACATTTGTAAGTATCTTCTTCTTTAGGTTAGCAATATTTTCCTCTATAGTTTTGTTGAAAATATTTTCTGGACTTGTGAGTTTGAATTCTTCTCCTTCCTCTATTCATGTTATTCTTAGGTTTGGTCTTTTCATAGTGTCATAGATTTCCTGTATGTTTTGTGTCAGGAGTTTTTTAGGTTAAATGTTTTCTTTTACTGATGTTTTAAATTTCTATTGTATCTTCAATGCTTGAAATTCTCTCTTGCATCTTTTGTATTCTGTTGGTGAATTCTACGCTTGAATTTCATGTTCAAATTCCTTGATATTTCATTTCCAGAATTTCCTCAGATTTTTATCTTCCTGATTGCTTCTATTTCCATTTTCAGGGCTTGAACAGTTTTATTTGTTTCCTTCAACTGTTTGTTTGTGTTTACTTGGGTTTCTTTAAGAGATTTATTAATTTTTCTCTTTAAGGGTCTTTACCATTTTCATATAGTTGGTTTCAATGTCTTTTTCTCATGCTTCAGCTATGCTAGAATATTCAGGACCTGCTGCAGTAGGATAACCGGCTCTGGTGGAGACATATTATACGTAATATTATTGATTTTGTTATTATCCTAGCATCTAGACAGCTAGATTCGTGGTGACTAGAGATCTAGGTGCTGTTTTCTGAGGTTATCATTACCTACTAGATGTTCTGTTTCTTGATTTCTGTTCCTTCTGGGATTTCAGAGTATGATGACTGTGTTGCCTGTTTTATTGTCCTACTTCTCAGGGAATCCTTGCTAGTGTTGGAGTCTGGAATGTAGCATTGAATGAATGAAGGAAGGTCACAAAGGACGAGTCTGTGGGATCCACAGATATTGTGGACAGGGAAAGTGAGGCTGAAGCTGCTGTTCTGTTGCAGTGCTAAGGATGAATCTGAGGGATTATGTCTACTGGGGGAACAGAAAGCCATACAATATTTCATTTTTGATATGATTCATGGTGTCAAAAATTTTTTTGACATTGTCATTAAATCTTAAAGTATTGATATTAAAGAAATACAGTTGGATAACTGGAGCTCCACCTGGGGCCTGGCTGAGGATCTCTGCATCCACTTCCATCTGCAAGAGCGTGAATTGTTGAATCCAAGATTGCAAAAAGCACAGGGACAAATAACCAAATGAATGGAAGCACATGAATTATGAACCAAAGGCTGTGGAGCCCCCAGCTGGATCAGGCCCTCTGGATAAGTGAGACAATTGAATAGCTTGATCTGTTTGGGAGGCACCCAGTCTGTGGGACCAGGATCTGTCCTTAGTGCATGAGCTGGCTGTTTGAATCCTTGGGCTTACACAGGGACACTTTGCTCAGTCTGGAAGGAGGTGACAGGACCTGCCTGTACTGAATCCACCAGGTTTAAATGAATCCCCAGGGGTGCCTTGATCCTGGAGGAGGTGGGAATGGAGGGGAGGGGCTGGGGGGAAAGGTGGGGGTGGGGGCAGGGGGGGAGGACAGGGGAACACATGGCTGATGTATAAAATTTAAAACACATAATAATAAAGAAAAATAATATTAATAACAAAAAAGAAATAATTACACTATATATTTAAGAACAATAAAGAACTTAAAAACAAAAACTTAAAATTATAAAAAAAAAACAGGCAGTGGGACCGGGACCTGTCCTTAGTCCATGAGCTGGCTGTTTGGAACCTGGGGCTTATGTGGGGACACTTTGCTCAGCCTGGAAGGAGGGGTCTGGACTTGCCTGTATTGACTCTACCAGGTAGATCTGAATCCCCAGGGGACTCTTTGCCCTGGAGGAGATGGGAATGGGGGAGAGGGGCTAGGTTGAAGGTGTGGCAGGGGCAAGAGGGGGGAGGACAGGGGAACCCATGGCTGATATGTAAAATTAAAACACAAATATCCATATTAAAAAGATAATTTGAAAAAAATTATAAAAAAACAATGTATACATGTATATATTCCCATTTGAATTTACTCCTTACTTTTATGTGAGCTGTTCTCCATACAGTGTGAAGAACAGAAGCCATTCACACTGATGATGTTCTACACTGTTACATTTCTGGTCTTGTAGCTTTGGTATCTATTTTGTTATCTTTGCCTTCTATTAAATGACTGTAAAATGTAGGCTTACTTCTTGTAGTTGCCTTTCAAATTTGCTCTGAGTCAGTTTCTTGTTTTTGAAGCATTTCAGTGCCACATTTGTTCTTTATATCAATTAAAGTCTATGCTAGTATTCCTATAGCTAATGTTTTCCTTAAGCTTTCATTGTTAAAGCTCTTATTACTTGGTAATAAAATTTATACCTGTATTTCTAGATGTACAGTATGCATCATTTCATTGTGTGTTTATCTGTCTGTGGACTATCTGAGACTATGACATTTATGTTCTAATGAACTTCAAGAAATTTGAAAGCCTATTTATTAAATATGACTATGATGGACTTGTTTGTTTGTTGTTTATTTTTTATTTATGCTTCAGTTTGAAGTTTTATGTTGATGTGCTACAAAAATTTATGTTTCTTTAGTTATAAAGTGCTTGTTATTCTGTTTATCAATATAAATATTTTTTCTACTGTCATGTCATTTATTTCTAATTTTTCTTAAATATTTCCTTTTCTCATTTTTTTTTAATTTTTCCATCTCTCTACCATGGTATAACAACCAAAAAATAGAAACCTAGACTTTTGAGTCTTTATTTATAATCATTATAGGTGTTACATGTGAGTTCTAACATCTCAGTTGTTTTTGAGTGTGACTAAATTGATATTTCTTACCTCTTGACAGATCTTTTATTTCTTTAATGTGAAAGCTGTAGAAAATTTGATGGAAAATTAACTTCTATAATGGAGGGAATGAGAGAAGAGTAATGCAGAAGAAGTAAGAGGAAGTAAAAATAACACTGAAGTTGTTTAAAACAGACATAGGGGAAATAATATGTGTGTGTGTGTGTGTGTGTGTGTGTGTGTGTGTGTGTGTGTGTGTGTATACACTTTTAAATGGGGTTATAATATACAGGCTAATAATGTCCCCAAAAGGAAAACTTCCCTTAATGTTGTTGGTTATGGAAGTCTAACAAACTCATAATAGAATATAGACTATTGCCATTGCCCTTGGTTGCCTCCAAGAAATTTAAGGTAAAACCTTATTGCTGAGGATACCACTTCAAAAAAGATTTAGAACAAGTGAGCTTGAACTAACCTGGAAATCTCTTCCCTGATGACTAGCTTTCTCATAGTATTAGAAGGTGGTCTGCAATCATCTGAGGGAGAAAAGCAAAAATAAAAAACCTAAGCAGCTATAAAGTCTGAGAAATTCAACACTGACCACTTAGAAAGACTTACATAAGGGAACAATATTACTACTTATGTCATGGGGGTAAGCAACAGCTAGGTACTTGGAATTAAGATCAGACTAGCAGGAGGAATTTATACCTGGTATTTTAAACCTAGCCAACTACCTGTGGCTGTAGAGGACGTGAACTCAAGAGGATAAGGTATTATGGTCATTTTTCTAAATCATAATAGTTTCTAAATTTTTCTTTTTATCTTTTATTGAAAATAATTCTTTTCTCATCCTGATTACTATTTTCCTTCCCTCTACTCCTCCCAATTTCTCCCTATTCTAATGCTGATCCTTACATCCATGATAAGTGTAGTTTTCAGCCCTCATCAGTGAACTCATTTTGACAAAGAAAGAAGCTGTTGGAGCATTCCAGAATTTGTCAAAATAAAGAAAATAAGTGACCATGGCATAGATAGACCCAATAGATATGTATATATTGTATATGTCTTTACAGATGTTGTAGATACATCTATTCTTACAACTAAGATTCAAGACATTGCAGAGGATAGGGCAGACAGATTGTAAGCTATTGAGCACCTATGTATTACTGTTAGATAACATACTCAAAACATAATAGGGAGTCTACATAAGACAAGCATGAAGACCATAATAACCAATATGGTTTCATGGATGGAAGAAATAGCAAAAACTTCCATCTATAGATGAAGAGCTACAATCAATGGCTACAAAGAGAGGAAGAATCTATTTTCCACAGGGATGAAATTGTGACTGGATATTCAATACCAAATGATTATTCCTAAACTCATATAAATATGTGAAATACTATATGGATTCACTAGACTATATATAGTTATACATATATGGGTCCAATGTTTAACCTGAATCACTTAAGGACATTTATCCCTGTTTGGAGAATTTCTCTTCAAATTATTGTCCTTCTCTAGCCATAGAAAACTATTTCTTGTAGACATAAATAATAGATCTGCATATATAATATAATTAGGGACAGGGAAGTAATATTTGCTATTTCTGGGACAGCCTCATTATCAGGATTCAGGAACAGGTCATTGCACCATGACCTCTTATGAGAGTCACACAGGCAAATATATGCATTGAGCTATGGGGAAATATTACTACTTTGCTTCCCCCACCTACTACTTGTTTAAAGCTTCTGATTTATATTTTGTTTCCTAACCCACAGAAGGGGTAAGTCACTCCATTTTACTTTCTGTGGAAGAAAGACAGTTCAGTCTCTAGTCACTAGCTTGAAGACTTTCATCTCTCCTCAGTAGCAGCATATCTCTACAGTTACTAGTACAGTTGCTACATGTTCCCTGTCCCTTCCTTTTGTGCAGAAGTCCTGCACTTGGGTGCTGATGGTGCGTGCTTTATAACCACAGTTAAATGGTGATGTATATTTGCTCTCATTCTCCTCCCTGAAATAGAATCCTTGTGTGCCTTTACCTTAGCAATTCACAGTGCTTAGCTACCAGGACAGAAGCAAATGCTCATGTTAATAACACAATTTTGGCTTTCACTCTTCTTATTTCAATAATGTTGTGCATGATTGGATCATAATTTTAAATTTGTGCTCATCTCAATTCCAATATTAAGTTATTTACTTTAAGCTTCTTTTGTTTTTTTTCTGGAACTGAGGACCAAACCCAGGGCCTTATGCTTGGTAGGCAAACACTCTACCACTGAGCTAAATCCCCATTCCCTACTTTAAGTTTCAATTTGGATTTTCAGCACTAGATCAAGAGCAGATAGCTAACATTATATGAATGGCATTCTTTTACTCAGAATGCAAGTATCCAAACAGTCATAATTTGAGATGTTACGCTTTTCAGCACAATATGATAGTATTTTAAAATGCAAGATTCTATTTAGTTACTAAGAAAATTAATGCTTGTGACTACTGACTCTTTTTGACAAACTGCTATTCTTAGTGCTTTCCATATCATGTCTAGATCATTGCAATAGTTACATACCTAATGATCACATTTTATTCCCTTTGTTCAGAAAATGTGCTGAAAATTACTTGGAATCACTGAACTCACTTGTGTCATCAGGAACAATTCTAATTTTAAACCCATCATTAGAACACTCATCTTCATCAAATCCTAATGGAAATGAACAGTCTGTAAGAAATATCTTTTATGACACATAGCCTATCTTAATTTTGCCAGGTCCTGGCTTATGTTGACTCAAGAATTTTGATATTTAAACAAGCATCAATTCCTTTCACCCTTATGATATTTGGTTTTCACTCACATGTTGGGATGGGGAGACACCATAACATGCAATAGCGCAGTTTTAATGCACTGAACAGATTAGCAAACATTTCCTTGCAGAGTACTCTCTGTATTAAAATACACAACATTTGATGTGCTACACAGCCCAGAAACTTAGTAAATAGGAACAAGTATCACTACTGCTTAAGGCAGTAATATTGAGTCTCAGAAGTATTAAGTAATACTCCTAAAAAGCAGAGGGAAACTTGGAATTCTGAACTACTAATTGCCTTGGACATATTATATTAGAATAATTGTTTTTTATGTAAATCTGTAAATCCATCATAAGTGTTTGGAGGCTTCTGAATTGTTAGACTCAGGAATTAGGTAATGTTGCTTTTTAATTGAAACTACTTTTTTAGAAACAAGATTCCAGGTATAATTTTCCAAACTCCCAAGTTTGTCTGGTACAAAAACATCCTTTTCACATTCAATAAATATAATGTAATTATTTTGACCAATTAAGGATACAGATATTGTATGAGTTTAACTTAGAAATGGTTAAGATTTAAATGAACTTAAGAATGATTACTGGAAAATTATAATCTTAGTCATGATTCCAAATTGAATTTGAAGATGAAATTTAAATCAGTAAGTTTATTTAGACTAACCAATATTTTTTATTAGCTGGAGTGAAAGGAAAGGCCACATTTTATTTCCTATCCTGCCATTGCAGTTTTTCCATGTTTCCTCCTTCCTTCTCCATGATTTAGAAATACATGTGGACACAGTCTTTTTGGAACTTGGCAAATATGTCAGTCCTCAAAATCCAGCTAAATACTCAGAGACACTAAATAATAGAGAATGGGGTGCACTCAGCTTCAGTCTGAACCGTCAGCCAGTTCTTGCTTACAGAGCATGCAGTGATGTTGGAGTCAGCAGAGTGTAAGGAGCATCAGTGAGAACATCCAGGTGCAATCACTCATGTTAGTCTCACAGTTCCCGGGGAGCAGAGGAAGTGTCACACAGCTTCATCTGTGGTGAACTAATTTTTGCATGACACATCAGACCTTTCAGTGATTACCCATTTTCATTGGAGGTCATCAATCAGAAGAATTATTACATTTTAATAGGAAATTTTTATTTGATATAAAGAGGAAAATCAAGTCCATATTATCCTTTACAAACAAAGTTTTAATTTTTCACGTTTAATTTATTTAACTAACCTGAAGCAAAATTCATATTGAAAATATTTCCTTTGTTTTAATCTTATGCACCCAAGCTGCTTCTCAGAGGTTTAGAAAGAACTTGAAAAAAAAAAGACAAGCCTAGTAGACTATTTAATCTAGTAAAATTTCTTATTGTTGAATGATTTGATTAAAATATCATTGAACATAATTTGATTAAACTATCATGAACATGATGTACTTGGAATATGGAATTTCTATTAGAAATGGACATCCAGATAATAAATCATGTCAATAGTATTTAAATTCCATCCTAATAATTTATTAAATGGGTTTTATTTGGATTAAGGAGCTGGTTCAATGAGTAGAGGTTGCTCTTGCAAGCATGGGTACTTGAGTTAGAAAACCCATGACCCAGGAAAAAACCAGGCCCTGAAGTACAAGTTTTGTGTCTACTTGTGCTTACACCTGTGCCCTCGAAGTAATATGAGAAGGGAAGACAGGAGCTTGTAGGCTAGCTAGGTTACTTTACCCATGCACACACAACAGACAAACTCTTGACAAAGATGAAGGATGAGGTCTGACATTCAACCTTTTCTTTATCTCCACATGCATGTCATCGCACTGCTTCCATACTCCACCCTGTCCCTCAACACACACAACACTTTAACTGGTGTGGACTGTAGCAACATCTGCAGTTGTAAGTTTATTTTATGGTTAGAAAGTGCATAAGAGAAATATTGTTAATAGACAATGCTGGAACAATAAATATCCATGTGTATGCACCAGTGCTTGTGAACATATATATCATTATATACAAACCTTCCCATAGGAAACCTAATGAAAAGGTAATTTCTGGCCTCACTCCAACCCCTCCTTTGAAACTCCATTCTGCTTTCTCAAATTCATGGCCTCTTTTTGAAAAATTGCTGGTACATAACCAATCACACTAACATGCACACACGTACACACATTTCAAAATATATAAAAACAACTTTTTTTTCTTTATTAATATGTGTTTTAAATTTTATACATCAGCCATGGGTTCTCCTGTCCTCCCCCCTCCCGCCCCCGCCCTCACCTTCCCCCAGCCCCTCCCCTCCATTCCCATGTGCTCCAGGATCAAGGCACTCCTGGGGATTCATTTAAACCTGGTGGATTCAGTACAGGCAGGTCCTGTCACCTCCTTCCATACTGAGCAAAGTGTCCCTGTGTAAGCCCAAGGTTTCAGACAGCCAGCTCATGCACTAAGGACAGATCCTGGTCCCACAGACTGGGTGCCTCCGAAACAGTTCAAGCTATTCAATGGTCTCACTTATCCAGAGGGCCTGATCCAGCTGGGGGCTCCACAGCCGTTGGTTCATAATTCATGTGCTTCCATTCGTTTGGCTATTTGTCCCTGTGCTTTTCGCAATCTTGGATTCAACAATTCACACTCTTGCAGACCCTCCTCTTTCTCGACAGTTGGACACCTGGAGCTCCACCTGGGGCCTGGCTGAGGATCTCTGCATCCACTTCCATCAGTTATTGGATGAGAGTTCCAGCACAACAGTTAGGGTGTTTGGCCATCTGATCACCAGACTAGGTCAGATCAGGCTTTCTCTCGACCATTGCCAGCAAACTACAGAGGATGTATCATTGCGGATTTCTGGGGACCTCTCGAGCACTCTGCCTAATCCTGTTCTTATGTGGTCTTCATTTATTATGGTCTGTTATTCCTCATTCTCCCTTTCTGTTCTTGATCCAGCTGGGATCTCCTGCTCTCCTAAGCTTTCTTTCCCTCAAATCTTGTCCTTCATTACTTCCACTGTCATCCAGATTGTTCATGTAGATCTCATCCATTTCTCTGTCATTGGGTGATCCTTGGGTCTTTCCTAGGGTCCCGTTTTCTAGGTAGCCTCCCTGGAGTTATGTAGCAGTCTAGTCATCTTTGTAAAAACAACTTTTTGATACAGTATTAACATAGGGAAGAGCTGTAGCTGGGAAGTGTATTCAGTACCACGCTGGGCTTGGTTTATTGCTAAGAGGTCATTTTATATTTGTAACTAGTACAAAAGTAAAATTTTGTCTAGTTACTAGGTAAAATATTTTGTCCAATAACCTGGACTATTTTCAAACTTATGCTGTCTAAAAGGGTTAGATTCACAAAATTATTTTTATTAACTCAATGATCTTATCTCAATATTGACAATGACATATTTTATTGATCTGTATGAAAAACTATAAAGCTTTCATATCATTCTTATTCACTTCAAAATTCCAGTGAATAGCATCTACTTTTAGAAAGACAGTTTCAGACTTCCAGCTCCCAGCAGACTTTCAGTCATTGAAGGACTATGATACCCGGTCAAGATCACAGTCGTTCATCACTCTGAAGTCATCTGAGTGTTTTCCCCAGTAGCTAGCTTCTTTTAAATACAAACTCTAATTTCCAGTACTTAACAAAGAATATTTAAATGTCAGTACTTTCTCCTCAAAAGTAAAAGTTAAAATGAGTTTAAACCACTTTCAGTTATCACATGATTTGTAAAAAAAAAAAAAAAGCAAAACACACATTTACTCCCTTATGTATTCATTTAAGTAGTACAATCTAGTCACAAAATGAGTGTTGGCCACAAGTTATATATAAATACTGAATGTATCAAAATCCCTTGTGTAGACAATCATATTTGTATTTCTTAGTCTATAGTAATTGCACTTTTCTACATATCATATAATTTGCACAAAATCATCTTTTTAGAAGTATAAATAATGAGCAATTTGAGAATAATAAAAATTGAGATAAATATTGATGTACCTTAATTCATGATGAACTTATATTCCCTTATATCTATTTAAGGTTGAAAATACAGTAATTGGAAAATACACTGAAGTGACCTGTCTGAGTTTGATGTAGCCAAACTTGCAAGTGTTTGCAATCCTTTTGTTCTGTCTACAGCTTGGTGAAATTATTTAAAACAAATGGATGTTATGAGAGAATTCTGAATGTATCATGAAATGTAATAAGTAGTGCATAGAACATGTAAAACAGAATTCTTGGGTGTGTGTGTTCTTCATCAACAAACAAAACTGAAAGCTCTCTGGGATAGACAATGTTGGAATGACTGAATGCAAAGTAATCACTGCCTGTGGGCATGCTTTTGTAGGAGAGTCATTAGTTTCTCACTGTAGACAGCTTATCACTGACATTTCTCAACATCACAAGAAAATATACTCAAAGTTACATGCCTTGCATGAGATCATATTTTATAATATGGGATACAGTTAATGCTAAATGCATATCACTTTAACACCATAAGTCAATAGTTCTTCACTTCAGGGTTTAAAAAAATTAATTTAATAAACACACATCTGTATTACAATATTGTTATAGTTTTAATACTCTAAAAGGTGGGTCTGCTAGACAATCACTAACCTATCCTTATGGATGAGATTATTAACATTACAACGAGGCCAAAGGAGGCTTGAATGCTCCCTTCAGCATGTTAGTGCACAACACAAAGGACTACATATGAGGAAAAGGATCACACACAGGTGCTAGATCTGTCTATGCTTTGATCTTGGACATCCATAATTCTATAAATATACAAAAACACCTATACATTTTGCTGAAATCTGCTCAACTTGTGACATTTTCAGTATAGGAGCCTGATTTGACTAAATGTAAAAAGTACATTGTTAAGGAAATGTGCAATAACACATTGTGAATTCTCAATCAAGTTCAAGAATCCATAGAAATCCAATTCCTAAGTAAAAGAACTCTGCAGAGGGCAGACGCTACCTATAAACTTTTATTTTGTAAAGATCTTGATGCTTTCTGGGTTGCTCAGTGATCTCAGAATAGAATATTTATAAATGTTCTCCAAATAAGTTGTTTAATGCATGCAGATCTGAAGCCTCTGAGGAATGTCTTTTCATAGTCAAGAAATGAGGAATCTATGCAAATCGTTTTAAGAGATGTCAAGAAAATAAGATTCTCCATTAAAATTGAGTTGAATGAAATTACTTCTGAAATTTTTAAGTACTTGGTACACCACCTGCAAGAGTTTTCATGTGATTTTTATGTACACTTCCTTGTTTAAAGGTGCCAAAAATTCTACCAAGTTAAAATAGTTGCAATTTAATGGTTTCAGGAAAGTAACAGTAAATACTTAGTTCTTTGTTAAAGGCTTAAACTTCTGTTTACTTCTTTTCTCTTCTAGATAGCCTGGGATATTTTTTAAAAATCTATTTATTAGGTATGTACAGTGTTCCTCCTTCATGTATGCCTGAGCACCAGGTATCATTATACATGCATGGTTGTGAGCCAGCATGTGGTTGCAGGGAGTTGAGATAAGGACCTCTGGAAGAGCAGTCATTGTTTTAAATCTATGAGCCTCTCTTCAGACCCTCCTGTTTACTTATTAAATAATCCCCAGAAATACACTATTTATTAGAGGAAAACAGTACACAGTTAAAAATAACAATAACAATGATGACACAGTTTTATTTTTTATTTATTTATTTATTTATTTTATTTTTATTTTATTATTTTTTTGCTTTGTTTTGTTTTTGAGACAGGGCTTCTCTGTGTAAGCTTTGTGCCTGTCCTGGATCATACTCTGCAGACCAGGCTGGCCTCGAACTCACAGAGATCTGCCTGCCTCTGCCTTCTGAGTGCTGGGATTAAAGGTGTGTGCCTCCACCACCTGGCTGATGACACAGTTTTACAAAGATGATAGTGCAAACAATAATTAGAAGCATGGAGAAAATATTCACAAGTATTTCAAGAGCCAGTGTAGTAGAAATGTGTTATCAAAATGTATTTGAATGTTCCAAAACAATAAAGAAATACTGAAGAGGTCAGTTTTAAGAGTAGTGAGTGACTGAGCCTGGAATCACACTATGCACTCTTAGGCTTGACTTTGGCAATGTAGGTATGGCCTTGTTGGAGAAACTGTGTCTCTGTGGGGGTAGGCTTTGAGGTTTCCTATACTCAAGCTACCCCCCATGACTCAGTTAACTTCCTGTTGACTGCAGATCAAGATATAGAACTATCAGCTACTTCTCCAGCACCTTGAGTGCATGTATGCTGCCATGTCCAGGAATGATGTTAATGAACTAATCCTACAAAATTATAAGCCACACCAATTAAATGTTTTCATTTATAAGACTTGCCATAGTCATAGAGTCTCTTCAACACAACAGCTACTCTAACCAAGACAGTGTATACGTACATTAAACATGATATATTAATCTGTAAATTAAATATGTGTAATGCACAAGTTTTTTATAAGTAACTAAATTTAATTAATAAACACAGATCTGGTTGTGAGCCTAGCAATTAACAGCTGAGCTGACTGGACCTACCTAGGCTGAATCTACCAGGTGGAGGTGAATCCCCAGGGGAGTCTTTGCCCTGGAGGAGATGGGAAAGGAGGGTAGGCTGGGGGGAAGCTGGGTGCGGGGGGTGGGAGGGGATGGGGGAGGACAAGGGAATCCATGGCTAATATGTAAAATTAAATTACATTATAAAATAAAAAAAAACAAAGGGGGAAAATAAACACAGATTTATGAGTATATGACCAAATTTAGAGAAATTTCCATGAGCTGCTGATAAGAAGGTATATTCTTTTGTGTTTGGGTAAAATGTTCTGTAATTATCTGTTTGACCCATTTGGTTTATGAAGTCATCTCCAGGATTTCCCGGTTGAGTTTTTGTATGGATGACTAGTCTTTATGTGAGAGTTGGGTATCAAAATCTTTCATTATCATTGTGTCAGGGATAATATGTGGTTTACACTGTAGTAGTGTTTTCTATTTGTTTGTTTGTTTTGTTTTGTTTTTGTTTTCTATAAACTTGGAACTTGGGAACCCTTGTGTTTTGTGAATATGTGTTAAAATTATAATGCCCTCTTGGTAGATTTTTTTTTCTTTGATAGTATGTGGCCTCCTTTTCTAATTCTTCTAAATAGTTTTGGCTTGAAATCCATTTATTTTCAAGTATTAAAACAGCTACTCCAGTTTTCCTCTCATGTTAATTTGTTTGGAATATTTTTTCCATCCTTTTGCCTTGTGGTGATGATTATCCTTGATATGTTTCTTGGATACAACAGAAAGACTGATGATGTTTCCATATCCATTCTGTGACCTTGCATCTTTAGTTGCAGAACTGATACTGCTGATGTTAAAAATTCTCAGTGAACAGTGTTTATTGGTTCCTGTAATCTTATTGCTTTGAGGGTCCCCTTCTATTTTGATTCCCTGGTCTGAGTTTATTTATTCCTTGTGTTTTCTTGGTGTGGTTAACCTTTTTTGGAAAAAGCTTTTCTTCTATTGCTTGTAAGATTTTGCTTTTATTTTTTAGCCCATCTATTTTGATTGATAGTTTTACTGGTTATATTTGTTTGGGCTGGTATCTGTGGTTTCTTGGAGTTTGGGGACCATCTTTCCAGTCTCCAGGCTTATAGATTCTCCATTAAGGAGTCAGGTTACATTCTAATAGGCCTTCCCTTATATGTTACTTGGTCCTTTTGCCTTGTAGATTTTAATATTCTTGATTTGTTCTGTACATTTACTGTTTTGATTAATATGTGTTGAAGGGAATTTCTTTTCTGTTCCTGCTTATTTCATGTTCTGTATGCTTCTTGTACTCTGATAGGCAACTTCTTCCTTAGGTAAAGCAGATATTCTATTCTTCTATGATTTTGTTGAAAAAGTTTTATGCTTTTGATCTGGGTGTATTCTTCTTCCTCTATTTTTATTATGTTTGTTTTTGGTTTTTGTTTTTATTTCTAAAAGTGTGCCATATGAGTTGTATGTTTTGTGCCTGGATCTCTTTACATAGAAAATTTTATTTGACTGAGGCACCCATTTCTTTGACTGTGTTTCCAATGCGTAAAAAAGACTCTACATCCAATATGATGCCGTAGATTAAAGTTGTATATCAACAGCAACAGAAACAGTTATATATCAACAGAAACAACAGAAAGTTTACAAACTCACTGAAATGAGTGAAAATTGAGTCAAGACAGAAATTAAGAAGGAAATTAAAAAAAAAACTTTTAGAATTGAATAGAAATTAAAGCACCACATACCCAAACATATGAGAAACAATGATATCAGTTTTTAAACACACATTCATAGCACAAAGTACCTATATAAAAAAGGAGAGAGCTCATATTAGCAACTTAACATCACACATAAAATCTCTAGAACAAATAGAAAAATAACAGTCAAAAGACATAGTGAAACATGGGGCTGACATCAATAAAACACAAACAAACAAACAAAAAATGCCACAAATAATCATTAAAAGGAAGAATTTATTTTTGTGAAAATCACTAATATTGATAAACCCCTAGCCAAATTAACTAAAATAAAGAGAAAAAAATCAAAATCAATAAAATTAGAGATGAAAGGAGTGTCCTGAATCATGCAACTACAAGAACATCCTTTAAAACAATCTGCAACTCACAAAATCAAAAACTGAAAAGAAATAGATAATGGATAAATTTACTAAGACATATAACTATAAAAGTTAAATCAAGCCTAGAAATGTGATTTAAACAGAAACTCCTAGTGAAATAGAAGCAATAATTAGAAATATTCCAGTGAAAAAGTGCCCAGAGCCAGGTGGATTCAGTGAAAAATTCTACCAGAAATTCGAAGAAAAATTAACACCACTACTCTTCAAATAATTGCATGGAAGAAAAACAGAAGATATATTGATTAATTTGGTTAATGAAGCCAAAATTACAATGATACATAAAGCATACAAAGATGTAAGGAATGAAAATAAAAGATCAACTTTCCTTATGATTTTTTCATAAAAATTTTTACTAAAATACTTGAAAATTGAACACAAGAATACATCAAAAAGACCACGAACCATGATCATGTATGCTTTGACCCAGGAATACAGGTGTGGCCCAGTTGTGTCAATTGTTAAATGTTACTACTAAATTGGGCTCAGTATCCAAAGTTTAAGGCACAGACTCCTCTTTTTACAATAATAGCCTTTACTTTCCTGTGTAGGTTTCTCTTGAGCTGTTTCATATTGCTTCATATGCAAAAAATTGCATGGGGTTTGTGTGTTAGTGTATTTTGATACTGCATACATTCAGTATTGTTTATTTCTCACCTGCCTTTATTACAATAAATTATAACTGTCTTTTGCCTCCATTTTATTAACTCATTTACCCATACTGCTAAGAGTTCTGTTCCCTTAAAATCTGTATGGCTGTACTATTGTGGAATTCATTCAGCAGTGTTTTCATCCTTTATAGTTTAAAAAATCCAGACTTCTGGGTCAGATAAATGAAATCCATTAAATAGCATTTCCATCCACCTACCATGTTCTACATACACTGTTCACTTACTTCCTCCTCTACAATATTCTGGGTTTATAAATGTGTCATGTTATTTCTGAAAATAGAATTTTCAGGCAATCTAGAACAGCTAGAATTAACTAGAATGATTATGGATGCCTTTCTATAGATTGACAGCCCCCCCCCCAACACACACACACTCTCTCTCAGATTCACACCAAATTATAGTTATTCATCATTAAGAAAGTACTTGGGAGTGTTGGGGAGATGGTTCATTCAGTGAAATGCTTGTCCTGGAAGTATTAGGTCCTGTGTTCTGATCTTCAGTACTCATGTGAACCTTGCTGGAACAACGTGAGTCTGTTTCCTGGGCTGAAAATGAAGCCGAAAGATCAGAAGAGAATTCCCACCACTTGCTGGATCAGTGACCTCCAAGTCTAGCATGACCCTGAATCATAAAATATCATGTAAAACAATAGAACAATATAATTTCCATATATACCTGGCTTCTACATACAGACATACATATGCACATATATAGATACACATTTATCACTCACAAGTACACACAAAAGACATCTTATTTAATTATACTCCAAAGTTTATTTAATAGAGAGCATGTTGTAAGTATTTAGTAAAAGTTTTATCAAATAATTAACATGTATATACATATGTAGAGTTATCTAAACATCAAGATTGAATGATACATGCAAAATATTTCAAGTTTTTTTTAAAGAAAACATATACACAAGACTTCCCCTTAACAAAATTACCAAAGTCAATATTCTTGTTTCTACCAATGTGCTGGTGAACTACTGAACTAGAACAATGACAATTTTTGAAATCACCACACTAATCTATCCAGGTACAAAGGAAAAATCATGTGAGTGATATCTTAGCCAGTATTACTTTTTCTTTTTGTATGCCGTGTCATATGTAATATGTAAAGGATAATATGTGATCCTATTAATTAGATATGAACCCCAGCTTTCTACTTCAGCTGCCATGCCTGCCTTCTGCTCTGACCTCCTGCCATGATGGACTTTCAGGGAAGTAGGATGATAAGAATAAAATAAATTTTGTCTTCTTTAAGGTTCCTTGATGATGGTGTTTTATACACAGTTCTTATTTTTATTTTCAAAATGATATGTCAATTCATTTGTTGTTACTGTGCCATATTCTAAAACTTTACAAGCTTTATTTAAATCACAATGGTGGTCATGGATGTTAATATTTATGTATTCTTAAAATGTATGCAACTTAGCCTACATGTTTAATTTCTTTTATGAGAATATGAGTGTATCGAGCAAATTATATTTTTGTACTTTAAAAACTGAAGGTTTTGAGATTTTACTTTATCTTCAAGTTTCCAATCACAACTTCATATACAAGAGACACTAAGTTCGAAGAGGCGAAAGTTTGTGCTTCATGTGCACTGTGATTATTATTTCTTTTAAATTCTAGAGGAAAAACTGAGAAGGGATTATATTTGCTGCCATGCACTGTCATTCAAAAATAACAACCATCACCATTTTCAAAGAAGTAAATGAGATTACTTCAAAGATTTATCAATCAGACCTACTGGTGTTGCCTCATAGATGGAGTTGGTGGGAGAGGTCACCAACTCCTCACCTGATATTTCAGCTACAACCTCATATTCTTCTGTCCTAGTTGTATAGAGAGATGATAAATGTACAAGACACTTGCACTGCATTTCTCTAGTGGATGGAGATGCTGAACAGTTTCAGAGGAGTTTACTAGCCACTTGCATTTCATCTTTTGATGAAAGCAGTTAGGAATACACATGTTGAAGTGATATTTTCAGTCAACAGAGAACTTGTACAGTTTAACTAAGACACAGTAGTCAGTTAAAGCCATATACAATCTTTTTGCTTAAATTTGCTTTCATATTTGAAATAGATCATAATAACAATTCTTAATTGAAAAATCCACATTCCTAGCAATGAACTATAATGTGTAACTAATTCAGTATTTGGGAATTTTTTTTCCTATTTCTGTGTATAAATACTTAATGAGATATGTGTATACAATTTAATTGTTAACAGTATTATTTTTCTTTGTTATATCAGCAATATAAATTGTAATTCATTGTTGTAATTTAATTGACCAAAAGCTTATGTTAATTGAGTAATAATAAATTAAGCAATTTTCAATTACTCTGTAAAAATACATGAGTCTGGGAATAGTTAGCTTTTCTTCAATTCACTGTTTACATGGAGTTCTTGAAACTATTTAAAAGAAAATAAATTTGAGCATATGCAATGACTTCATACATTTGAAATTAAGAAAGTTGTAATCAAATGATTTTACCACTGAGTTATACACTATTATATTGTAGGATATTTCTAATGCTGTAGGTTATTCTCCAGAATTAGATAGGAATAACCTATTGTTGAAGACACCACATACACTTGTCAGAAAACATGGAGAAATAAAGTTGCTGTTGACAGATAAATTTCATGTCTATTGGATATATTTCATAGTGATGGAATGAGCTATCAAGATTATCAGAGAAGAAATATAATTATGAATCTCACCCAGATGTGAACCTGAAGAAATACAATGATGACTGATCCAACAAGACATGCTCACTGGTGCAATAGTGGCATGAACATAACCAGAGTAATCAATAACTTTCTGAATAGATTTAAAGCCTGTTCCACGGGATGAAAGAAACTATGGCAAGATGGGATACATGTCTTGAGGAGAATTCAGAACTTTAGTAAATTTCCCAAACTTCACTAATATAATATTCCATTTACAGTAGATGGTGATAAACACAGACATCACCCACTGGACAAGACACAGAATAAGAAACTGTGGAATGTTCAGCCTTAAAAGTGAATCCACTGCTGGGTGGTGGTGGTGCACGCCTTTAATCCCAGCACTTGGTAGGGAGAGCCAGGCAGATCTCTGTGAGATTCTACAAAGCAAATTCCAGGAAAGGCACAAAACTACACAGGAAACCATCTCAAAAACAAACAAACAAACAAAAAACAAAACAAAAAAAGGTGATCCATACTATATTCCCTCCTTCAGGGCTCTGGAATTATTATAGAAAATAGAGGAGAAAGATTGCAAGAGCTAGAGGTGGTTAATGAGTACAAGGAAACAGTATTTCCAGTAATAACTGGACTTTTGCACATATAAACATACAGCAATTGTAAGATAATGCACAAGACCTATGCAATCTCAAGTCACAACAAATCCTAATGAAATCCCAACATTAAAATGAAATGTGGGGCTTTTGTTCTACCCATAGCTAAAGAGTTCTTGGCAACCGATAGCAGCCAGAAGAGGGAAAGTTACTTTGCTTTTAAAGTGTGGCCCTTGTATGATGAAATTGCTCTACTAACGATCACCTATTCAAGAGTATATGATCATCAAAAATTGATGAGTCTCAAAAAATAAAATGAAAAAATTTTGTATGAGTTGGGAAAGGAGTGGATCTTGGGTGATTTTAGGGAAAGAATGAATTTGATCAAATGTAATGTATAAAACTCTCAGAGAACTAATACAAAAATCAAAGAATACATAATTGTTTATCACATAGGTAAAATTCAACTAAATTTATTCCAGTTATATTAAAACAATTTATTTTTGTCAAATTTGTAATTCTTTTATGGACTTATTATATTTCTCTTGAAATCACATCTTTTCAAGAGAATTGGTAGTATATAATATTTGAGAAGAAATTTTATATAGAGATATAAAAATATATGAAATATATAGGGAGATATAGGTTTATGTAGATAGATATATAGTGATTTGATGAATGTTCATCATTACAACCTCATCTGGTACCTGATTACATATTGACATTCAATAAAAGTTTCAGTTTACCCAAAGGAAAAAGTGAATCTTCCATTTTCTTCATGGACGAAAAACATATTCTAACAAATAATATGTATTAAATGAGTCATTTCTTTCATAAGAACCATTCAATCATCAATCATTTTATGACCATTGAGCCATATTCCATCACCTTGCATAGTTAATAATAAATTTATAACATAAATGATGAGCCTGGAAATCACAGCAGTTCCAATCTACTGCTAGAATGTCAGAGGATTCCTAGAGAGCTGATGATCTTCAAACAATGTTGAATCATGAATAAACAGGCTATAATACCAGTGCTGCAATTGTCTCAGCAGCAAGATAGATGAGCTTGCCTGTGATATTGAGTGCAAATAGGAAAAAAGTAAAGCTTCCTTCTTCCACATAGCTTTAAGATGGCTACCACTGGAGGTGTGACCCTGATTTAGTGTTGGTCTTTCCATCTCAAATAACATATACAATTAAGAAAATATATGTTATAGGCATGCTCTTTTGGGGGTTTTAATTGATCCAGATATAGGCAAGTTGACAACTGAAATTAGCCATCACATATTTTAATATAAAAGAAGTTCAGGGGAACTCCCATCTGGACCACAGGTGAGTGCCTGGATTCATACCCAGAGAGGCCTGCACCTAGGTCCCAGCCCTGGGCACCAGCCATTCTGGGGAAGTCCAGCCCAAACTGGCAGGGCAGGACCCCCAAATCTTACTGGGAAGGTTTCCCCTCTACAAGACCCCCCAGTGGACCCTACAACCTCCACGCCATGCCCTCACACCCATCTGCCAGAGACCCCAGCCAAATCCAGAGACTGAGAAACCAGCCCCCAGGTTCCATCCTGCCTCGGAACTCCCATCTGGACTGAAGCCCCCAGCTCCCATCCCACCCTGGAGCTCCTATCTGGACAAGATAAGGAGACCCCAGCAACTTCCTGAGACTCAGAGGCCAACCCCCAGCTCTGCTCCGGCCAGCACTCCCATCTGAACCAGAGTTCCCATCCAGCCCAGAGCTTCAATCTGGACCAGAGAGAGGCTCCCTAAATCTGTCAGCTCTGTCTGCACCAAGTGCACTGATAAGACCAAGAATGAATCCTCGAGGAAATGGGCAGATGTCAAGGCAGAAGTACATACAACAAAGTGAAGAGTAATACTGCATCACCAGAACCTAGCCCTCCTCCAACAGCTAGAACTGAACATCACAGAATGGAAGAAGCAGAAGAAAACAGCCTTAAAAATAACATCATGAAGAGGCTAGAGCCTCATGTAGAAGAAATAAAAAATAAAGTGGAGGAACAGACAAACAAAAAATGGGAAGAATGCTTTAAAAAGATTAGAGGAAAGGACAAATAAAGCAGAAGAAAACAGTAAGTCCCTCAAAGAAAAACATGAAAAAGCAATGAAACAGAGAAGAAAAATAGACCAAGATATGATAAAGGAAATAGAAAAAAAAATGAAGAAGACACAAGCAGAGGGAATGCTAGAAATAAAATTCTGAGTAAATGAACAGGAACTTCAGATGCAAGTATAACCAACAGAATGGAAATGATGGAAGAGAGGATCTCTGGTGTTGAAGATAAGGTAGAAGAAATAGATTCATCAGTCAAAGAAAACACTAAAGCCAACAAAATCGTGACTCAAAATGTCCAAGAAATTTGGGACACCATGAAAAGACCAAGCCTATGAATAATAGGGATAGAGGAAGGAGAAGAATACCAACTCAAAGGCACAGAAAATATATTTAACAAGATCATAGAGGAAAGCTTTCCTAACTTAAAGAAGGAAATGCCTATGAAGATACAAGAAGCCTATAGAACATCAGACTAGACCTCCCAAAAAAGTCCCCTTGCCATATAATAATTAAACAACTAAACATACAGAATAATGAAAGAATATTAAGAGCAGCCAAGGAAAAATGCCAAGTGAATTATAAAGGCAAACCCATCAAAATAACAACAGATTTTTCAATGGAGATTTTGAAAGCCAGAAGGACCTGGACACATATAATGCAGACACAAAGAGACCATGGATGCCAGCCTAGAATAATACACCCAGTAAATCATTCAATCATCATAGGTGGAGTGAACAAGACATTCCTAGATAAAGCCAGATTCAAACAATACTTATCCACAAACCCAGCCCTACAGAAAGCACTAGAAGGAAAATTCCAACATAAGGAAGTCAGATATACCCTAGAAAACAATGGCAATACATAACATCACAGCAGTAAACCCCAAAGAAGAAAAGTACAGATAAACTACCACCAAATCAATCAATCAATCAATCAATCAATCAATAACAAAAATGAACAATCCCTGGTCATTAATATCCCATAATATCTATGGGCTTAAATCACCTATAAAAAGACAAAGACTAACAGAATGGATACAAAAGCAGGACCCATCTTTCTGCTGCATACAAGAAACGCACCTCAAATTCAAAGATAGACACTACCTAAGAATAAAAGGCTGGAAAAAGACTTTCCAATCAAATGGTCCTAAGGACCAACCTGGTGTAGCCATCTTAACATCCAGCAAAATAGGCTTCAAACTAAAATCAATCAAAAGAGATCATGAAAGACATTGCATACTCATGGCAGGAAAGATCCACCAATATGAAGTTTCAATTCTGTACATTTATACTCCAAACACAAGGGCACACAAAAATGGAAAGGAAACATTACTAAAGCTTAAATCACATATAAAACCCCATGCATTAATAGTGGTAGACTTCAATACCCCTCTTTCACCTCTGGACAGTTCGATCAAATTGAAGCTTAACAGAGAAATAATGGGCTTAACTGATGTTATGACTCAATTGGACTTAATTGATATCTACAGAACATTCTACCCGAACAAAAAAGAATATACCTTCGTCTCAGTACCCCATGGAATCTTCTCTAAAATCGACCACATAATTGGCTACAAAGCAAATCTCAACAGATACAAAACAATTGGAATAACCTCCTGCATTCTATCAGACCAATATGGTTTAAAATTAAATTTCAACAACAACAAAAACTACAGAAAAACTACAATCTCATAGAAACTGAATAATGCTCAATTGAATCATCAATGGGTTAAGGAAGAAATAAAGAAACAAATTAAAGACTTCCTAGAGATCAAAGAAAAAGAATACACCACATATCCAAACTTATGGGAAACTATGAAAGCAGTGCGAAGAGGGAAATTCTTAACAATAAATGACCACATAAAAAGTTGGAAAAATCTCATACTAGTGACTTAATTGCACAACTGAAAGCTCTAGAACAAGAAGAAGCAAAGCTCCCAGGAAAAATAGATGCTGGGAAATTATCAAATTGAGAGCTGATATCAATAAAATAGAAATAAAGAGAACAACAAAAAAATAATGAAACAAAGAATTGGTTCTTTGAGAAAATCAACAAGATAGACAGACCCTTATCCAAACTAACCAAAAGACAGAGAGAGAGCATCCAAATTCACAAAATCAGAAATGAAAAGGGGGACATAACAAAAGATAATGAGGAAACCCAGAGAATCATCAGGTCATACTTCAAAAACCTCTACTCCAAAAACTGGAAAATCTAAAAGAAATGGATAATTTTCTGGATAAGTACCACATACCTAAGTTAAATCAAGACCAAATAAACCATTTAAATTGTCCTATAAAACCCAAGAAAATAGAATCAGTCATTGAAAGTCTCTCTACCAAAAAAAGCTCAGGACCAGAAGGTTTCAGTGCAGAATTCTACCAGATCTTGAAAGAAGATTTAATACCAATACTCTTTAAATTGTTCCACACAATAGAAGAAGAAGGAATATTACCAAACTCCTCCTATGAGGCTAAAATTACACTGATTCCTAAACAAAACAAAGATACAATAAGGAAAGATAACTACAGACCGATCTCCCTCATGAACATTGATGCAAAAATACTCAATAAAATTCTGGCAAACAGACTCCAAGAACACATCAAAACAATTATGCACCATGATCAAGTAGGCTTCATCCAAGGGATACAAAGGTAGTCCAACATAGGAAAGTCCATCAGTGTAATACACCATATAAACAAACTCAAAGAAAAAAAACCACATGATCATCTCATTAGATGCGGAAAAGGCATTTGACAAAATCCAACATCCCTTCATGATAAAGGTCTTGGTGACATCAGGAACAGAGGGAACATGCCTAAACATAACGAAGGCAATTTACAGCAGACCAACAACCAACATCAAATTAAATGGAGAAAAACTCAAAGCAATCCACTATAATCAGGAACAAGGCAAGGCTGTCCCATCTCCCCATACTTATTCAATATAGTAATTGAAGTTCTAGTCAGAACAATAAGACAACAAAAGGAGATTAAGGGGATATAAATTGGAAAGGAAGAAGTCAACCTTTCCATATTTGCAGATGCCATGATAGTATATATGAGTGACCCCAAAAATTCAGCCAAGAAATTGATACAGCTTATAAAAACCTTCAGCAACATAGCAGGATACAAGATCAACTCAAAAAAATCAATAGCTCTCCTTTATACAATAGACAAACAGGCTGAGAAGGAAATCAGAGATACATCACTCTTTACAATAGCCACAAATGATATAAAATACCTTGGGGTTACTCTAACTAAGCATGTGAAGGACCTATATGACAAGAACTTTAAGTCCCTGAAAAAAGAAATTGAAGATGTCAGAAATGGAAAGATCTCCCATGCTCATGGATAGGCAGGATTAACATAGTAAAAATGCCTATCTTACCAAAAGCAAGCTACAAATTCAATGCAATCCTCATTAAATTACCAACACAATTATTCACATACTGGGAAAAATAATATTCAACTTTATATGGAAATACAAAAAACCCAGGACAGCCAAAAGAATCCTGTACAATAAAACAACCTCTGGAGGCATGATGTTCCCCAACCTCAATCTCTACTATAGAGCTACAGTATTAAAAAAGCTTGGTGCTGGCATCAAAACCTACATGTGGACCAATAGAATTGAACTGAAGACCCTGACATTAACCTGCACACCTATGAACATATAATTTTTGACAAAGAAGCCAAAAATATACAATGGAAAAAAGAACGCATCTTCAACAAATGGTGCTGGCGTAACTGGATGTCAATGTGTAGAAGGCTGCAAATAGATCCATATCTGTCACCATGCACAAAATGTAAGTCCAAGTGGATCAAAGACCTCAACATAAGGCCAGTTACCCTGAACCTGATAGAAAAGAAAGTAGGAAGTAGTCTTGAATGCATTGGCACCAGAGATGACTTTCTTAATATAACACCAGTACTACAGACCCTGAAACAATCAATCAGTGGGAACTGTTGGAACTGAGAAGCTTTTGTAGAGCAAAGGACATGGTCAACAAGACAAAGCAACAGCCTACAGAATGGGAAAAATTCTTCACCAACCCCACATCTGACAGAGGGCTGATATCCAGAATATAAAAAGAACTTAAGAAATCAGACTTCAAAATCCCCAACAGTCCAATTAAGAAATGGGCTATAGAACTAAACAGAATTCTCAACAGTGAAAGCTCATATGGCTGAAAGACATTTAAGGAATTGCTCAAAATCCCTAATTATCCAGGAAATGCAAATCAAAACAAATCTGAGATACCACCTTACACATATTTGAATGGCTAAGATCAAAAACACATTAGACAGCTTATGCTGGAGAGGATGTGGAGCAAGGGGAACTCTCCTCCACTGCTGGTAGGAATGCAAGCTTGTACAGCCACTTTGGAAATCAATATGGCGCTTCCTTAGAAAATTGGGAATCCATCTCCCCCAAGACCCAGCTATACCACTCTTGGGCATATACCTAAGGAATGCTCAATCATGCCACAAGGGAATTTTCTTAGCTATGTTCATATCAGCATTGTTTGTAATAGCCAGATCCTGGAAACAACCTAGATGCCCTTCAACTGAAGAATGGATAAAGAAAATATGGTACATATACACAATGGAGTATATGGAGAAAAACAATGACATCATGGAGTTTGCAGGCAAATAGATGGATCTAGAAAAAATCATCCTGAGTGAGGTAATCCAGACTCAGAAAAACAAACATGGTAGGTATTCATTCATTGTAGGATACTAGATGTAAATCAAAGATGACTAGACTGCTACTCACAACTCCAGGAAGGCTACCTACCAAACAGGAGCCTAAGAAAGACACAGGGATCACTCAATGACAGAGAAATGAATGAGATCTACATGAACAACCTGGATGACAGTGGGAGTAATGAAGGGCAAGGTTTGAGGGAAAGAAAGCTTAGGGGAGCAGGAGATCCCAGCTAGATGAAGAACAGAAAGGGAGAACAAGGAATAATAGGCCATGATAAATGATGACCACATGAGAACAGGAATAGGCAGAGTGCTGGAGAGGTCCCCAGAAATCTACAATGATATATCCACTGTAGACTACTGGCAATGGTCAAGAGAAAGCCTACACTGACCTAGTCTGGTGATCAGATGGACAAATACTCTAACTGTTGTGCTGGAACTCTCATCCAATAACTGATGGAAGTGGATGCAGTTATCCTCAGCCAGGCCCCAGATGGAGCTCCAGGACTCCAATTGTGGAGAAAAAGTAAGAGTGTAAATTCTTGAGACCAAGATTCGAAAAGCACAAATAGCCAAACTAATGGAAACACATGAACTATGAACCAATAGCTGTGGAGCCCCCAACTGGATCAGGCCCTCTACATAAGTGAGCCAATTGAATAGCTTGAAATGTTTGGGAGGCACTCAGGCAGTGTGTCTCAGATCTGTCCTTAGTGCATGAGCTGGCTGTTTGTAGCTTGGGGCATTTATGGGGACACTTTCCTCAGCCTGGAAGGAGGGGACTGGACCTCCCTTTACTGAATCTACCAGGTTGAGCTGAATCTCCAGGGGAGTCTTTGCCCTGGTGGAGATGGGAATGGAGGGAAGGGGCTGGGGGGAGGCAGGAGCTGGGGCAGGCGGGGGGAGGACTGGGAAATGCATGGCTGTGATGTAAAATCAAAACACAAATATAATTAAAAAAGAAAAGAAAAAAATAAATAAAAGAAGTTCAGTTATATTGCTATTGTATTACCCAAGAGTACTCTCTTACCAACTATCTTTGGAAGCTCTATTAAATTAGATATAAACAAACATAAACCTGTCATCTTGATGACCTTCATAGGTTATATTTCAAAGTATTGTATATCATATAACTTTCTTTTTTTTTAAAGAAAGTTTTATATGAGTTTTGCTTTCATGTATTTTTGTGTACCATGTGAGTTCCTAGGGCCCACACAGGTCAGAAAAGATGGTACCATAGCATAGAATTAGATTTTTGAGTGGTTGTGAGCCCCCATATTAGTGCTGAAAAGTGAGCATAGATCATCTACAAGGCCAACAAATGATTTTAACCACAGAGACTTCTCTGTAGCCCATCACTGGCTTTCTTAATTATGAATCATAAAGGAAAAACATTTGAAAATTTTCTATTTAAAAAAAAAAACTTCCACTTATTTTCATTTTATTAGGACTCAGTCTGATGCAGTAGCTTTGATCTAAATCTGTTGGTTCATGCAGAGAAACATAGATGTTACACATTTTATGTATTTTATCATGTATACTTGTGGCATGAATCTTAAAAGTTCTTATTAATAAAAGCTAACCTGAGGTCAGGTATTGGGATGGATACTGGAAGATCAGAGAACCAGAACAGCCACAGCTTCACCTTGCCAGTTCCTCACCTAATCTCTTTTCCTCAGACTGGAAGCCTCTGAGTCCTCATCTGGAATGAATCTCAGTTGAACTGGTGCTCAAATGCCTTAAAGCTTAACTGACTCTAGTTCCTGGTTTTCATGCCTTTTATACCTTTATTCTTTCTGCTTCCTGCCATCACTTCCTGGGATTAAAGGCATGTGTCACCATGCCTGGCTGTTCTAGTGTGACATTGAACTCACAGAGATCTGGATGGATATCTGCCTCTCAAGTGATAGAATTAAAGGTGTGTGTGCTGCCATTTTCTGGCCTCTGTATCTTTCTAGTGGCTGTTCTGTTCTCTGACCCCAGATAAGTTTATTAGGGTACAATATATTGGGGAACACAATATCACCACACATACTTTATCACTTTAGTACAATAATGCTCATTCTCCACTCAAACACTACTAAAGCATGACATTTTTACAATCTTCATTAATACTTCAGTACTTTTAAATTTGATTTGTATTTACAAATTTTATGACATGTTTGTCCTTAGAAGAAATTTAACAGAGATAAAGAATATTCATGTATGAATAGTTAGTTGCCATAGCCTTTAGATACAATACTGACAGCAAGAAAATATATAATTAATGATAACCAAGAAAAAAAAATAAGCATGTTACTTATTTATAAATTAAACAATGACAAAGAAACAAAGGTAAAAAGGAAATATTAGAAGTGGTAGTTACAGATTTTCAGCTCTCTCTCTTCACCTCCAAATATAACTCACTGATCTCACCTAAATCTTTGTAACAGATGGCCTGCTGTGCCCCATTTACCTACCCTTTCCTCTCTACCCCTATTTCCAGGGGATCATTATCAAGGGAATGACCATTATCATATTAAAGTGATAAAGTCTGTTTGAAAAACTAAAGTGTGTAAAATTTATTCTTCTCTGCCTGGACAAACAGATTTCGATAAATGTTACTTCATCATCTGTTCTATAACCTCTCTCTCCACTCATCCTTTTGTGCCAGCCTCCAAGTATAATAGGTAATCCCTGGGTACCCTCTGGCCATGTCTGCCAGAAAAGTAGAATATGGAAGCATATAGGCAACCTTCAGGTCTTCACTCTCCCTCCACTTCCCAAATCCAGTCTCACAGTTTCATCACCAGTTCTGTGGCAGACCACCTCCTACAGCCTCCTCTTCCTTTTCCATCTTCAGTGGCTTTTTCTTCAACATTTGTTGATTCAAGGATAAGCCTTTCGCAGCTCATAAATGGAGGGGGAGCCAAGGAGTCAATGAGGTAATCATTCAATTTAATTTTTCTTTCTGAGGGAGTAGTATCTTGACTCTTTGGGACCAGGAAGCCAGGTAAAACTTTTGGCTGGCAAAAAAGGGAAACACACACACACACACAGAGAGAGAGAGAGAGAGAGAGAGAGAGAGAGAGAGAGAGAGAGAGAGAGAGAGAGAGAGAGAGATGGGGGAGGAGAGGGAGAAAGAGAGAGAGAAAACTTTATATTCTTTCTATTATCTCTCTCTTATCTCTTTATTTCTTTTGTTACCTCTGTCCAGATGTATCCTTTCTGTATGTTCTTAAATTTCCCCTTAAAGTTTATATACCCCAGCAAAATCTTTCAAGTTATATAAAAACTACAGTGGGTTATATTCTATTTTAAAATAAATGATTACAATGAATACAAGTTAAAAAAAAATGTCTTTCATTTTCCTTACATGATCAAACATTTTACATATTACAGGTAAAAACAAATTATTCCCAGAACATACATAAATTCATGTCCAAGAAACTTGTTATAAATTAACAGTGTGAGCATGCAAAGCATTTTTCTCAGCCAGTTCTTTTACTGGCAGGCTGCATTTTGCAGTTATAAAGAAAGGACCAATCACTTTATTATTAATCTTAAAAGGTAATCTTATAAAAAAATCTTCAAAGAATCATGAATCTAAACTTGTATATATGAAAACAGCCAGTCAGTTCTACTCTAAATACTCAGTTTTAAAAACATATCAGAAAGCTGAGGGCAGAAGTGGGTAAAAGAAATTAATCTTCACCCTTGATCACCAACCCATCAGCCAGCATTAGCCAGGCTCCCATTCTTTTTGTTCCTGACCTCATGAGTCCCTTACTCAACTATTAAAAGTATTCCTTTCAAACCTTAAATTGTTCCCCAAGATTTTCTACCTGAAAGTCATTAACTAAAATATCTTAACTTACCCTAAGTCATTATTTAAAACTTAGTTTTAGCTATGATGTACACTAAAACCCACGAACACATCTCCCACTATTAAGATTAAAAGAACTTGAGCTAGTTTAGCTTTGGCGACTCAGTTGTTTTCCTCAATGATTAACCTAAGCTACAGTCTATATGGCTACTTAAGAGAAACTCAGGGGTCCTCCCTGCATGATACGTTCTTATTCCTATTTTCTACCTTCTATAGCCCCTGTTCTACTAGGGGCAGGGGCAACACTCTATCCTACCTTTACCTGAATCAATTTTCCCACTAAACCAACCGCTATCATAAGTCTTGACTATATTAGTTCAAAACCCTTAATCATCACAATTCTACTTAAGCTAACACTATTAGTGTATAAAGTCACTGCTTCAATTAATCAATACAGTTTAAGAGGAAATCATCTTCATAATAATCCACAGGTAAAAACTCCCAGTAGAAAGGGATATGTCCATGAGATAATCATAATATATTCAAGGCAGTGTGGAGACACCCACAGCCATTTTTGTCATGCCCAGACACCAGAGGAAAAAATCACAATGGCAAACATGTAAAGTCACAGAAGTATCAAAAGGCATTCTGGAGCCAAAACCCTTGGGGACTTCCCTATCTGAGACTCACCCATCAGTGCCTTGTATTCTGATGAGCTGAACTCCTGAAGTCAAGTGCCACCTCCTGCTCCTCTGTCATGGCCACTGGCAAACATTGTCCCTTTTTCTAGGCTCTCAACTACAGCAGACATTAATTGGGAATGCACAGAAAAGCCTGCCAAAGAAACACATAGGCCAGCAGGTGTTAAAGCTTCTATATCCATTCTCAATCCTCTCTTCCATATCCAATTCCTTATCACATCCATATCTTCTTCCTCTAGGCACCATTGCCAAGACACTAAGAAGATCATGGTGAGACACCTTGCTTGCCTCCCCTGTAAATCCCTTCAGCACCCCTTTCAATATAGCCATCCCCATTTCTAAGGGTCAGCTCCCAATTGAGAAACCTATTCTACTCAGAACCCCCAATGGCCATGTTGTGCCCAGGTCACAAGCAAGACCATCACAGAGCCAATATCTGATGCAAGCACACAGAGGTTTTTTAATAACAAAACAATCAAGCTTGGTCTGTATCCAACATTGGACACAGTGAGTAGAGGAGAATGAACCTGAGCACGCACTTTAAAAGGTTTATATAGGAAAGGTTTACATGCAGCTTGGGATTGGATGAGGAAGCTAAGGGTGAGGTAGTTCTTTGAAGTTATTGCCTGATCTACAAGCATGAGATTACTGATGACTAACAGGATGCATGGTATCTACAGAGACATATATATATATATATATATATATATATATATATATATATATATATATATATTTTACTCCATGTGTCCTGCTTTTGTTGAACCCAGGATATATACCTTTAGATTTATTGTTCCCAGTCCTGCTCTCTTCGAGTTTAACTTCTGGTCAGTTGAGCCCATTACTCCCCATATCTTGTTTTGCCAACTCCAGGATACATAGATTTATTGTCCCAGCATTATAAGTTCAATTTATGGTCACTTCTAGAACTGTTGGTCAGCAATACCTTTGGAGAAGTGGGGGGGGGGGGGTGTCTCTCAAGATGGCTACTGATTTTTCCCTTTCAGCCACACTAGGCACAAATTCAAAAGCAAACATACAAACACCACACTATCCTAAGAACCAGAGAGAGCGATAGAAATCAAGGAACAAATCACCCACCCAATGAAAACAAGACCAGATATGTGCACCTAGAATTTCAACATTCCAAACCAAGATGCAAACAGTCAAGTATAAAAGCATAATCAATAGTCACTAGGACAATGTTTCCACTAGATCAAATCAACAATGCTACAGTAGGCCCTGAGAAATCTACTATATCTGAAGCATATGACAGGGACTATAAAGTAAACTTCATGAGTACCTTAAGGGTTTGTAAAGAGGAAATCAATACATCCAATGAAGAAATTTATGAAAAAAAAAAAACAGTAAAAGAAAAAGAATAAAAGTTCAGGGCTTGAAAGTGGATACAGATTAAATAAATTAAACCCAAACTGAGGAGAATCTGTAAATAAAATATTAGAAAGTTGAACAGGAACATTTCACCAATAGATTATAAGAAATGGACGAGAGAGAATCTCAGGCACTAAACATGAAATAGAAGAAATGGCTGCCTCATCCAAAGAAAATACCCAGGCACAAAACATCCAAGAAATCTTGGACACTAAGAAAAAATAAAATCTACAAAATGTAGGAATAAAAAAAGGTACTCAAAGGCACAGATAATATTTTGAACAAACCCACTGAATAAAATTTCCCTATCATAATGAAAAGAGTGCTTATCAAGGTACAAGAAACATATAGAACCTCATGTAGACTAGACCAGAAGAGAAATTACGCACAACACATAATAATTAAAACAACAAATGTACAAATGAAATAAAGAACATGAAAATCTTCAAGAGAAAAAGACAAAGTGATATATATGGACAGACCTCTGAATTTTCAATGGAAACTCTAAAAGCCTGAAGGGCCTGGAATGTTCTACAAACTCTATGAGAGCACACATGCTAGCACAGACTACTTGATATACATAATAAAACTATCATTCCCAATAGTTGGAGAAAAACATTCCAAAATAAAACCAAATTCATATAATATCTATTTACAAATCTAGCATTAGATAAAACACTAGAAGGAAAACTTCAACCTGAAGTGGTTAAGCACACACAAGAAAACATAAATAATAAATAATCTCAGGTAGGAAACTCAAAATTAGGGAAATACAGACAATAAAATAATAGCAATCAACAAACATTGTTCATTCATAAATGTCAACATCAACATCTTAATTATCCAAAAAAAGGACACATGATAACACAATGGATGTGAAGAAAGGATCTATCCTTCTGGTGCACCTAAAAAAGGAAAAAACAAACAAACAAGCAAAAAAAGCACATCTTTTTTTTTGTTTGTTTTGAGACAGGCTATTTTCTGTAAAGCCTGACTGCTTTGGAGCTCAATGTATAGACCAGGCTGGCCTTGAATTTAAGAGATCTAGCTGCCTTTGCCTTCAGATTACTGATATTAAAGTCATGAATGACCACTGCCTGGCAAAAAACACATCTTAATATTGTTGAAGGATGATTTTTCTGTATGCTGTGAACATGTATTGCTCTCATTGGTTGATAATAAAGTTGTTTTGATCAATTGTGACATAGGATAAGGTTAGGCAGTACATTCAAACTAAAGACAGTGATGAAGAAAGGCAGAGTCTGAGGAGACAAAAGCAAGATGAAAAAGTACCAGTAAGCCACCAGCAATACATAGATTAATAGAAATGGGTTAAATTAAGACATAAGGACTAGCTAGTAATAAGCCTGAGCCAAACAGTTTGTAATTAATATTAAGCCTGTGACCTAATTCAGGAACAGGTGGGTGGGAGAGATTCATCCATCTACATAATATCAAGGATAGATATGACCTCATGATAAAAGGATGGAAAAAGATAATCCAAGGAAATGTATAGGAGAAGCAAGCAGTTATAGCTGATTCAACCACTGAAAGAATAGTGATCAATCCAAAACTAATAAAAAGAAATAAGGAAGGACACTACATACTCATCAAAGAAAAAAATCCATCAAGACAAGATTGCAATTTGTATTTCTGTGCACCAAGCACAAAGGTACCCAAGTTCTTAAAAGAAATACTACTACAGCTTAATTCAGATGTTGACCCTTACATGCTGATAGTGGGAGTCGTCAGTAACCCATTCTCACCAACAGACTGGTTATTGAGAGAAAAAATAAACAAAGAAATGTTGCAGCTAACTGGCATCATTTAACAAAAGGACCAAATAGATTTACAGAACATTTCACCCAGCACAGAGGAATATACCTTCTTCTCAGCACCTCATGGAACTTTCTCCAAACCATGTATTCTGACAAAAATAAACTCTCAACAGATAAAAGAAAACTGAAATAGCACCCTGCATCCTTATCTGACCATCATGGATTAAAGACAGCTATGAACAACAACAGATACAACAGAAAGATTACAAACTTCTGGAAACTGAATAACTCACTAATGAATGAAAAATGTTGAAGACTAAAATTAAGAAAGAAAATAATAAAAGTGTTTTAGAATTGAATGAAAATGAAAACACAACATACCCAAATTATGAGACATAATGCTGGCACTTCTCAGAGGCAACTTCATAGCAATGTGTCAAAAACAAATATGGAATACTCAGGGTCTTGAGTATTTTGCTAATCTAGTGTGGGATATCTGAGGGGAAAAATCTACATACACTATGCTTTTATGTCTGATAACTTTATTACTCTAAGACACAATTCCATCTATTCAGTTACAGCTCTGTCAGGCATTCAGGACAAGAAAACAGCTAGATACACCAAGCTCCTTTATCCATCTATTTTATTTCTCTGGGATGAAATCCTGTCTACATAGCTTCAGTTCAGTTTGGTTCCCTCTCACAGTCCTGCTAATGACAAAGCTGTGATGCTTCCCACTTCATCTTCATCTTCTGTTTCTTCTCCTTCCATCTCTACTTGCTCTCTACTCCTGGCTTAGGAGTTCTGCCTCACCATCGATGTTACCTCTGTGTTCTTTTATTCTCCCTGGTCATGCCATTTATTCTTGTTTACAGAAAAAATGCCTGTCTTTTTGCCCCTGGCCATGTGGTTGTCTGCCTCCTCAGGAATGTTGCTCTACCTCCCACCTTGATTTGTAAAAACCTCCTTTGTTCTCAGTTAGTTGCTTTGGAGAGCCACTAGGTTTCAAGTCATCATTTGCACAAGAAATAAAGCTGTGTAGCTTCAGCCAGCCTGTCTCCTAGGCTTGGCAAGAAAGTTATTTACCTGTTTGCCAAATGGTCTGGGAATGTTTGGGCACACAAGCCATAGCAGAAGACAGCTGAAATATTAAAGGCTGGATAACACCAAATATTCAGAATAAATGGCTTGCCTTTTGACAGAGCCTTGGCCAGTCAAAGAATAGCTTTAATACACAGCTGAATCTCTACAATATATTCTTGTGGTTCACCACAAACAAACAAACAAAAAACCCATAAAATTACATAACAAACAAAAACACAAGAGGTCTCATATTAGTAACTGAAAAGCACACTTGAAAGCTCTCGAAGGAAAAGAAAATATCATACCCCAAAAGAGTAGAATACAAGAAACAATTAAACTCAGGGATGAAATCAAAATATAGAAACAACAAAATAGAAACAATAAGGAAAATAGAAAGGAAGAGTTGGTTCTTTGAACAAGTTAATAAGATTGTCAGACCTCTAGCCATATTACCTAAAATGTGAAGAAAAAGGATGCAAATTGACAAAATTAGAGATGAAAAGGGGATACCAGACACTGAGGAAATACAGAGAATCATAAAGAAATATTTTAAAAACCTGTACTCTACAAAATTGGAAAATCTAAAGGACATGGATGAATTTCTTCAAAGTTAAAAAAAAAAAAAAAGATCATATGAGCAATTTAAACTGATCCATACCCCTAAGTGAACATCCAGTTAAATTGCTAGTCACAGGGGTCCCATGGGAAGCCCCAAACAACCCAGAGTATTGCCAATGCTATAGGTTGCTCTCCATAACTAATGGCAAGGCCCCACTGCTGAAGACAATGCATATACAATCCATTGAAAACTGAAGTGGAGCAGGTGCCTATCTAGAGGCTTTCCCCCTAAGGACCAATGTTCTACATACCATAAGGTGTTCTGCATGCTTCCAAAAGAGAAAGGTAACACTAACTTAACTAGAAAACATTAGATCTACAATGATGTCCTGCCTGCAAAACATGCTAGTGTAATGGTGGCCAAAACTTGTGGGAATAAACAATCAGTATCTGATTTTATGTAAGACCTACTCCATGGCATTAAATCCTCTCCTGTTGTTTGCTTGGCTAAGAATCATAGAATCAATAAGGACCTAGGTAAAAACCAAATTTTACTGTTCTATTAAAGGAACATAGTAGTAAAATGATTCCTATTGACATTCTGCTGTTATACACATAGATCCGTGTCTTGCTCAGTCATTGTCAGGGAAGCTCCCTCCTGTAGTAGATGAAAAATAAATAGAGACTCACAGCCAGACAGTCTGCAGAATATGATCCTATTTGGTGCAGAGCCAGACAGAACCTCTGCACCAGACAGGATCATAAAACCGGAAGGAGAAATGGACATATCACTGACCCAGAATCTCTCTCCAATTGATAACCACTTGCAAATGAAATTTTACTTTTCTTTAAGGGAGGATCACTAGAGAAACATACTTTTTTTTCATATATATATATATATGAAACTGATTTCCATAGTGGGTATGTGACAGGAGAATTTCTATTCCAGGTCCCACCAAGCCCCCCACAGTACTGCAGCCCACTTATAAAATAATCACTCAGATGCTTATATTACTTATAAACTGTATGGCCATGTCAGGCTTCTTGCTATCTAGTTCTTCTATCTTAAATTAACCCATATCTATTAATCTATACCTTGCCACATGGCTTGCGGTTTACCAATGTCTTACATGTTGCTACTCTTGGTGGCAGCTGGCAGTGTCTCTTCCTCAGCTTTTCACTACCCAGCATTCTCCTCTCTCTTTGTCCCCTACTTCCTGCCTGGCTACTTGCCAATCAGCACTTTATTTATTAACCAATTAGAGAAACGCATTCACAGCATAGAGAACATCCCATAGCATGGGTATGCAAGTATGATCTTCTTTATGTTTTCTGGGATTAAATTTGCAAGTATTTTGGTGCATTTTTTGCATCTATGTTCATAAGAGAAATTGTTCTATAATTCTCTGTCTTTGTTGGGTCTCTATGTGGTTTGGGTATCAGGGTAAATGGGTCCTCATCAAATGAATTGAACAATGCTTTTGCTGTTTCTATTTTCAAAATAATTTGAAGAATGTTAGCATTAATTTTTTTTAAAGGTGTGGTAGAATTCTTTCCTAAAATCAACTGGCCCTATGCAGCATGATTATTTATTATTATTATTATTATTATTATTATTATTATTATTATTATTTTAGTATACTTTTAATGATTGCTTCTATTTCACTATGGGTTATAGAGCTACTCAAATTACTTATATGAACCTAGTATCTATTGATAAGTGGTATCTATCCTGAAATCTATCCATTTCTTTTAGATTTTTCAATTGGGGGAGTACATGTTTTAAATATATATATCTTTGTGGTTCTCTGTATTTCTTTGCTACCTATTAATCTGTCCCCTTTTCATTTCTGGTATTGTTAATTAGTGTATTCTCCCTTTGCTTTTTAGTTTGTTTGGGTAAGAGTTTGTCTCTGCTGATTTTTTTCAAAAAACCAACTATTTGTTTTATTGATTTTTTGTATTGTTTTCTTTCTTTTTATCATATTGATTTTAGCCCTGAGTTTGGTTATTTGTTGCCATCTACTCTTATTGGGTGTGATTAATTCTTTTTGTCCTACAGCTTTAGTATCAGATCTCTCTGGCTTGTGTTCTCCCCCCCCCCTCTCTCTCTCTCCCTCTCTCTCTCCCCCCCTCCTCTCTCTCTCTCTCTATGTAGGTGCTTAGTGCCATGACCTTGCCCCTTAAAACCACTTTCATTCGATCTACAGGATTTCATATGCTATACACTGACTTTCACTGATTTTTACAAAGTCTTTAATTTCTTTCTTTATTTTTGTCTTGTCTCATTTTTTTTATCCAGTCTAGTTGTTCAGTATTCAGGAGTTTGTAAGCATTGTGTTGGTTCTGAGATCCAGCATTATTCTGTGGTCATCTGGTATGATACAGAGAGTAATTTGAATTTTCTTGTACCTTTTGAGAATATCTTGTTTCTGAGTATGTAGTCAATTTTGGAGAAAGTTCCACAAGGTGCTGAGAGGGTATATTCTTTTTCATTTGGGTGAAATATTCTGTAAATATCTGTTAAGTACATTTGGTTTATAAAGTTTGTTAGCTCTAGGATTTCTCTGTTAGATTTTTGTCTGGATTACATGTCCTTTGGTGAGGGCATTGGTATCTTCCACTATCAGTGTGTGAGGGTCAGTATGTGATTAAAGCTGTAGTAGAGTTCTTTTACAAATTTGGTTGTCCTTGTGCTTGGGCCATAAATGTTAGAAGTTCCATGTCCTTTTGATGGAATTTTCCTTTGCTAATTATGTAGTATACTTTCTTATCTCTTGATTAGGTTTGATCTGTTTTGCTAAATATTGAATGGCTACAAAAGCTTTCTTCTTAGGTCCATTTTCATGGAATATCTTTTCCCAATCTTTTTTACTGTGGGAATATCTGTCATTGATGTTGATATGTGTTTTGTGGATGCAGAAAAAGGATGGGTCCTATTTTCACATCATTCTATTAGTCTGTGTCTTTTTATTTGAAAATTGAAACCATTGATATTCAAAGATATCAATGACCAATGACTGTTGATTCCTGTTATTTTGTTTTTGTTCTTATTGGTGTTTTTTTTGTTTTTTGGTTTTTTTTTGTTTTTTTTTTTTTTTTTTTTTGTGTGTGTGTGTGTGTGTGTGTGTGTGTGTGTGTGTGTATGTATGTATGTGTTTCCCTTCTTTTGATTTTGCTGCTCTGAGATTATTTACATAATTGCAGTATTTCTTCTAGCACGTTCTGTATGACTCTATTCATAGATATTGTTTAAATTTGACTTTATCTTTGAATATCGCATTTTCTCCATCTATGATGTTTTAAAGTTTTGCTGGGTAGAATAGTCTGGGCTGGCATCTTTGGTCTCTTAGAGTACATGACCTTCTGGCTTTTAGAGTTTCCCTTGAGAAATCAGGTATAAGTCTAATAGGTCTGGCTTTCTATGTTGTTTTTATGTCTCCCTTGTAGCTTTTAACATTCTTTCTTTGTTCTGTATGTTTAGTGTTTTGAGATTTATTTGCTGAATGGTCTTTCTTTTCTGGTCTAAGCAGTTTGGTGTTCTCTATGCTTCTTTTAACTTCAAAGGCATCTTCTTTAGCTTATCAAAATTTCTTCTATAATTTTCTTGAAAACTGTGGGTCTTTGAACTGTGTTTCTTCTCCTTCTTCTATTCCTATCATTAGATTTGGTCTTTTCATAGTGTCCCAGATTCCTGGATGTTGTGTCAGTAGTTTTTCAGGTTTAATATTTTCTTTGACTAATGTATCTATTTCTTCTATCACACCTTAAATGATTAAGATTCTTTCTTCCATCTTTTTTATTCCATTGCTGAAGATTGTCTCTTTCCTTCCTGTTCAATTCCTAAATTTTTCATTTTCAGAATTTCCCCAGTTTGTACTTTAGTATTGATTCCATTTCCAATTTTAGGTCTTGAACAGTTTTCCTTAATTCCTTTTACTGGTTGTGTTTCTCTGGATTCCTTTAAGGGAGTGGTTCTCAAATTTCTTAATGCTGTGACCCTTTAATACAGTTCTGCATGTTGTCATGACCTCCAGCCATGAAATTTTTTCCATTGCTACATCATAACTGTAATTTGAAACTGTTATATCTTGTAATGTAAACATCTGATAGTCAGGATGTATTTGCATTGTTACAAATTGAACATAATTAAAGCATAGTGATTAATCAAAAAACATCATGTAATTATATATTGTGAAATCTTTGTTTATAATTATAAATAAATGAAGTTTTATAATGAAGCATGGTGTAACATTGGATACCAGTCTTAATATAACAACAGTAAACTATATTCCTATATTTTGAGATAGTATGTATCAAAAGCCAATGTCAGCACAAAGGTTGAGATTGTGTCTTTCTCATCAGATCAGAAATTCTCAGGACAGCCTTTGCAAACACACAATGAAGATCATCTTCTACAAAAAAACTACTTCTATAATTAGACTTGAAAATCAATGAGATGGAAAGCCCTGTTTCACAAAGATAATGTTGTTGGAAATGGAAGAAAAAGGAGCAACACAGTCTCAGACAGAACAGGATATGACTGCTAGCACTTGGTCCAAAATTTTGTAACTAACATTGAAGAGAATCAGTTCTTGATGTGTTTCTGCAAATAATTTCCATAAACTCCTCTTGTATTGTCTCAGGAACATCCTCAACTTTGACTATGAATGGGCTTCTGGCACGTGCAAACAGAGTGTCAGGTAGATTTGGAAAATAAGATGAAATTTCATCTATAAGTATGTACAGGTGTTCTTTCACAGAAATATCATCATAACCCCTTCATCTTGTTCAATGTCATGTTCTTAAAAGAAAGCAGTTAAAGGTAGGCAATATGTACATTTTATTTTCATCTCTCTCTCTCTCTTTTTTTTTTTTTTTGCAAAGCTGACATTTCATTTTGAATGATTGGATCTTTTCAGATAAATCAAGGCTTTTTCATTTGGTCCTCGCAGTGACAAATTCAACTCATTCACAATGGCATTGTCAACCAAGTAATCTGTTTTCTGCAATTCAATTTCTTTGTGGAAACGTGTTCCAAACTGAGGATTGTTTCTGATTAAAATATTTTGAGTTTTGAGTTCATCATGAAGCTCAAAACCATGTTTTAAAACTTTTCCTCTTGACCACCATCTCACTTTAGTGTGGAATAGCAGAGCTTTGTTCAGTATGTCTACATTATTGCACATTTGAGGAAACAGTGGACTGTTTGAAGTGCTCTCCTTTACAAAATTGACTGAACTTAAGACACCTTTAATTACTTCTTATAACTCTTGGCAGCATCCTCATTACTAATATTTGCTAATCAATCATACAGTGAGTTCTGAAGAATTTGGTGACTCATTCAGCACCAAACAGTGAAGTCCAGATCGACATCCTAGCATATCTTGAGCATTATCTGTGCAGTGTTTACCCCCAGAGATTTCATGTTCTTCCCTAAATGAACAGTGTCAAAAAATTCAGTTACAGTAGTTGTTGTTTCATGAGTTTTGCAAAAAAGCAACTCATTTTTCCCCTCCTGGATCAGAGATTTTTTATTGTTATTATATCTGTGTTTTAATTTTACACATCAGCCATGGGTTCCTGTCCTCCCCCTCCTTCCCCCCCCCATCTTCCCCCCAGCCCCTCCCCTCCATTCCCATCTCCTCCAGGGCCAAGACACCCCTGGGGATTCATTTAAACCTGGTGTATTCAGTACAGGCAGGTCCAGTCCTCTCCTTCCAGGCTGAGCAAAGTGTCCCTATGTAAGCCCAAGGTTCCAAACAGCCAGCTCATGCACTGACAGGTCCTGGTCCCACAGCCTGGATGCCTCCCAAACAGTTCAAGCTATTCAATTGTCTCACTTATCCAGAGGGCCTGATCCAGCTGGGGGCTCTCTAAAGTATCCATCATTAATATACCTCATATAACCCAGTAACTGTGAACAGTTTTCCACAACCATAGATTTATCAAGCTGGATACTAAATATTGGAAACAGAAAACCTCCCTGATTTCTAGACAGGAGTGGTCAGTGGGTTAGCAGTGTGTGTTTGCTGGAGTTGGGGGCTAGGAAAAACCAATGAGTTGGGAGATGGAGGTTCCACAGGTGATGTTGGCAAAAGGGGAAGGAAGTCTTCAGCAAGTGTTCTGTTGCAGACATAGGGATGAGATGGTGGAGGAAGTGGGTATGGGGATGGGAGATTGGGTTTGGAGGAGAGGAGGGAATTGTGACACTCTTAGGTTAGTCTTCTGGTTTCCCTGGCCTGTTCAGGTGGTATGTTCATAGGAAATGTTTGTTGGTATTAGAGGTTTGGATAATGGGATAAGTTGGGGGAAAACTAGAAGGGGGGAAGATCCTTATTATCCATTGGGGATGGGGTCAGACAGCAGATCACAACAGGTTTTAGGCTATAATGCTGGAATGAAACTGAAGTAACTGAATCTGGAGAAACAGGGCTGAATATCATATTTCTAATTGAAGTTTAATGATTGAGAGTCCCTGCCCCTTTAAAAATATGCAACTAATATAAAATCATATATGTTTATGCTATCAACATATCTATTGTACTTAGTTTATAGTTCCAATATTTTCCTCATGAGTGAGGGCTAGAGATTCAATTCAAGCCCTCTTGCATGCTAAATAACTACTTTAACACTGAGCTACATCCCAAGACCCAGTTCTGATTTATTTTAAATTTATAAGTAGTTTCAATAATTTCAAGTGTTGTAATAAAATCCTTGTGTTCCAACTTGAACATATTTTTGTTTTGTTTTGTTTTCTTATTTTAACAATGTTAGCAAATAAAAACTGGACTTTAACTGAAGTTTTCTTCAGTCCTGCCTGACCCACAGTCAGGACAAGTCTCTCTCACCTGCCAGACCCACAGCCTCTCAGACCCAACTAAGCAAACACAAAGAGACTTATATTTCTTACAAACTGTGTGGCTCTGGCAGGCTTCTTGTTAACTAATTCTTACATCTTAAATTAACCCATTTCTATTAGTCTATAAGTCCCACAAGGCTGATGGCTTACCGGTACCTTAGGACTTGCTTGTCATGGCTACAGCTGACAGTGTCTCTCTGCCTCACCCTTCCTTCTCCCAGAATTCTTCTCCTCCTTGTCCCGCCTACCCTATCCTTCCTGCCTGGCTACTGGCCAATCAGAGTTTTATATATCAATCAATCATCCATAGCGTTGGACTCAACATGTAACTTAAAATAAAAGGAGAAAGAGTGGGTAGGGATATCAGGAGGATCTTGGGAGAGATAAGGATGAAAGAGGAATAGGTTCAAAATACATGAAAGTTATGAAAGAATAAAACTTAATTAAAATTTATTTTAATATGAGTTTCTTTATACATTGAAAATTTCATACAATGTATTTTTAACATATTAACTACCTATTCTTCCCCCAAAATCCTTTCAAATCCATCCTTCCTTCGCTGTCACCCCAACTCAATGTCCTTTTTGAAAAGTACTGACCAAGACTCCCTTGTGCTACTTATATGACAATGAGCTTAGTGCCATCCAATAATGTGTGCTCTTCCTGCCAGAAACCACACCTTTAAAGAAAAAGAGACTCTCCCTCCCCAAGAAGTCATTAACTCTCCACAGCTTCTCAGATGGAACAACTCCTGAATCCTGTTCTCCTCCATGCCAGAATATTAACTGATTTAATCTTGCTTAGGGAGTGTGCCAAACCACAGGTGCTGTGAGTGCATTAGTGATTCAGTTGTGTTATGACCCAAGGACACTGTTTTAATCCTGTCCTCCACAACTTCTGACTCTTAATGTCTTTTCAGCCTCTCTTACATGATGTTTCCTGAGCCTTAGGGATAAACAATGACATCATGAAATTTGTAGGCAAATGGATGGAACTAGAAAAAGTCATCCTGAGTGAAGTAACCCAGACCCAGAAAGACAAACATGGAATGTACTCACTTACAAGTGGATATGAGATTCAAAGCAAAGGAGAATAACCAGGATACAACCCATAAATTCAGAGAAGCTAGATAAAAAGGAGGATCCTAAGAGACATATTAGTGGAGAGGCCCAGGAAGGGGAAATAGTTAAGCTCTCCTGGATAAACTGGGAGGGGCTGTAGAAGATAGGGGATGGGGATGGGAAACATGAGGGATCAAGATGGCCTAGTTGGAAGAGGGATGAAGAAGGAGAGCAGTGAAAGAGATATGTTGATAGAGGGAGCCACTGTGAAATAAGGGAGAAACCTGGTGCCAGGGAAATTGCCAAGATTCCACAAGGATGACCCCAACTAAGACTCCTAGCAACAGTGGAGAGGGTGTCTGAACTGGCCTTCTCCTATAATCAGGTTGGTGAATACCCTAACTGTCATCACAGAGCCTTCGCATAGCAACTGATGTAAGCAGATCCACAAGAGATCCACAACCAAGCATCAGGTCGAGCTCCTGGAGATCAGTTGGAGAGGGAGGAGGGACCATATGAGCAAGTGGGGTCAAGATCATGATGGGGAAAACGAGAGAAAGCTTACTTGAGTTAATGGGAGATCAAGGATTCTGGATTGACATCTGGGGAACCTGCATGGGACTGAAGTAGGCCCTCTGAATATGAGAGACAGTTGTGTGGCTTGATCTGCTTGTGGAGCTGCTGGCAATGTGATCAGGACTTATCCCAGATGCATGAACTGACTTTTTTGAGCCCATTCCCTATGGTGGGATATCATGTTCAGCCCTGATGCAAGGGGAAGGGGCTAGGCCCTGCCTCAAGTTGGTATGCCAGACTTTGTTGACTATTCAAGGAAGGCCTTATGTCCTCTGAGGAGTTGGTGGGAGAGGTGAGAAGGGTGGAGATGGCAGGCAGGAGAGGAGAGAAAGGGGGAACTCTGGTTGATATGTAAAATGAAAAAAATTTAAATAAAATCTTTAAAAAATTAGCCGGGCAGTGGTGGTGCACGCCTTCAAACCCAGCACTCAGGGGGCAGAGCCAAGCGGATCTCTGTGAGTTCGAGGCCAGCCTGGGCTACCAAGTGAGTTCCAGGAAAGGCACAAAGCTACACAGAGAAACCCTGTCTCAAAAAACCAAAAGAAAAAAACTTTAAACAATGAATTTGAAAAATAGAAGGCAAGGTCATGGAATGTTTTTTTTTAGTAAAATATCTATTAATGTGTTTGAGTATATCTATGCTGACATATGTGTGTATATATATATATATATATATATATACACACATATATACCATATATAAATATGTATATAATTGTTCAATAATGAAGACAATACATACACTAATTCAACAAATACATATACACATTTATGTACACACACACATTTTTTTATTCTCTCCTTAGGGACTCACAAACAAAATAATAGACTTGCCCTCTTTTTACACTTTCATAGTTTGTTGCTAGTATATTTAGAATGCAAGTATAGAAGTGTCAATAGGTTAATGATATACATAGGCCTGGTTCTTTGTTCTGCCTGAATCTGGCCCATATTATTTTTCTGTATTTGTACATTTCATCATTTCCATATGTATAAACAGAGAGGCAGACATATGATATATGGTAGTGATTACACGCCATTTAAAATGGTTTTATTAATTTTGTATTACGTGTGTGTGTGTGTGTGTGTGTGTGTGTGTGTGTGTGTGTGTGTGTGCATGCTACCATGCATGGGTAGGTCAGTTGAAAACCTATGAGACTCAGTCATTTTCTCCTGATGTGTGCATAGCAGGAATCTAACTCAGACACTTATGCCTGGCAGCATTTGTCTTTATCCACCATTTCCCTGGTTGTCAAATAATTTTTAAAATTAGGGCTTTGTACATAAAGTTATACAATAATGAAGCAGAAATAAATTAATATTCTTTCATCTTGGTTACATTCTACTCAGAGTAAAAATGAAAATCACCAAGATAAACTGTTCAACTCCTCCTTGTACTGTGGATCTGTTTGCCTCTGATTGCCCACAATTAGTGAAATAAAATAAATAGAATAATTCCAGAACAACATAATAATATTAATATCCTTTCTTATGAAAATAAGTGCTTCTTTTCTATTTTGGGTTTACAAAATGTTAATAAGAAACATTTTATTGGAGGGGTTTGCACTGAAACAATTGCTTGGTATATATTCTTTTCTCAATTTCTTCCAACTGATGATCTTATTTCTCCTGAAAATACATAATGGGTTATGTAGTTATTTTCTTATAGAACCTTATCATGATTTTATACATCAAATCTGCCTCCCTTGCAACTCATCATTTGTTGATGATTTATTTAAGTTGGAATTTCTCTGGAATAATGACTATGGTGTTATGTTTCTGGTATGTTTTTGGATAATCAAAGTGTACCATTTTGTAAAATGCATATTTTCTAAATACAACTTCCAGTCTTTCCACTTTCTAATGTTTTATTTACAAACACTGTTAAGTGATATGTAGCAAACCAAAGTGAAATCTTTCTTTCAGGATTACTTTGCATAAGCACACTTCCATGTCTGTTCATACATATACATTTTCTTCATAGGTTAACATTCTATGTTTATGTTTCTAGAATTTTGAGTTCTTAAACAATTTACAGCTCCAGATTTTATGAGTTTAAGATATTAATTCTTCATTATGATAGTATTATACATAGAAGTAAAAGTACTTAATTATATTTATATAGGGCTCACATCTAGACCTGATAATATAACTACTATACTTACACTTTACAACTTTCATTGGTGAAAAACATAATGTAAGTTAATTAACATTAAAAGCAAAAAAAGGACCAAAATGTAGTAGATTATAAAATTTTAATTATCCACAAATTAGTAAATGCTATTTTACACTTCTAACCTTTATTTTTAAAAGTGTACTAAATATTACATGTAAAATTTAACTTTTTTATCATCTTATGTTCACTGCACCTTGCCTTCTCTAATTACCACTCTCACGGGCCAAATAAAAGTCCATCCACTATCACTAAAAGATTTTACAATTCTTCACTAAGTATATTCATTTATTTTCATATTTCTAATGTTCTGTTATGGTCTCTTAGCTCTGTTTTCACATGTTTCTTTTTATTTAAACTATATTTACTGTTGTTTTGGGGCATGTATGTAGGTTTTTGTGTGTACAAGCGAGCACCTGTACCATGGTGCACACTAATGGTCCAAGGAAAACTTTAGTGGAGTTGATTCTCACCTTCCACATTTATGTGGGACCTGTGGATTGAACTAAGGTTCTAAGGTTTGTATAGGAAGGATCCTTCCCTGGGTCATATGCCAGCCTCTGCCTCCTTTTTAGTTCTTATGTGAGTCTTGGAAGTTTTTCATTGTATTTCCTATAAATGTATTTATGCTTCAGGCAAATATGGCATAATTGGTCTTGTCACACTTCTCACATCCTCCCTTAAAATGATATAGTCCAGTGGTTATTTTGCTTTAGGGCAGTAAATCAGTCACTGACAGGGCATGTTAAATATCAGATTGATGCTTTCTTCACCTTGCATTGTTTGATTCTAAAAAATACTGGGGTATGATAAATACTTTCATCCATGGAGATACTGAAATTCCTAATATACATATTTCCTGATATATATGTATATATGCATATATATTTCCTGACATGTAATTATATGTATATAATTCAATGTATATGCATATATTAAGAGACACATTGCCGTCCGGGTTGTTCATGTAGCTCTCATCCATTTCTCTGTCATTGGGCAATCTCTGTGTCTTTCCTAGGGTCCCATTTTCCAGTGGGAGTAATGAAGGACAAGGTTTGAGCTTAGAGGAGCAGGAGATCCCAGCTGGATCAAGAACAGAAAGGGAGAACAAGGAATAACAGACCATGATAAATGAAGACCACATGAGAATAGGAAGAAGCAAAGTGCTAGAGAGGTCCCCAGAAATCCACAATGGTACATCCACTGTAGACTACTGGCAATGGTCTAGAGAAAGCCTGATCTGACCTAGTCTGGTGATCAGATGGACAAACACCCTAACTGTTGTGCTGGAACTCTCATCCAATAACTAATGGAAGTGGATGCAGAGATCCTCAGGTGGAGCTTCAGGAGTCCAATTGTTGAGAAAGAGGAGGGACTGTAAGAATTTGAATTGTTGCGACTAAGATTGGAAAAACACAGGGACAAATAGCCAAACTAATGGAAACATATGAATTATGAACCAAAAGCTGTGGAGCCCCCATCTGGATCAGGCCATCTGGATAAGTGAGACAATTGAATAGCTTGAACTGTTTGGGAGGCACTCAGGCAGTGGGACCTAGACCTGTCCTTAGTGCATGAGCTGGCTGTTTGGAACCTGGGACTTACACAGGGACACTTTGCTCAGCCTGGAGGGAGGGGACTGGACCTGCCTGTACTGAATCTACCAGGTTGAATTGAATCCTCAATGGAGTCTTGGCACTGGAGGAGATGGGATTGAGGGGAGGGGCTGGGGGGAAGGTGGGGCTGGGGGCAGGAGGGGGGAGGACAGGGGAACCTGTGGCTGATGTGTAAAATTAAAACATAAATATAATAAATAAAAAACGGAGAAAAAAAAGACACATTGAAACATTTAAATGTTATTCGAGTATAAAATAACATTTTAACTATTATTTTTAACATCTAAATGTAGTGCTATTTTAATTAAAGAAAGGTATTTTCAGACTTTTAAAATATTATTTCATGGAACCACCCCCTTACTAACCTAGGGTATTTCCAAATTTATTGCTTGCTTTCCACAAACTGAGAGTAAGACCCTATTGCTGAAGACAGCAGCTACACATCTTACAGCATGCAGAAGGCAACTGGTGCCTATCCAGAGCCTTCACAGCTACGGAGTAGTATTTAAGTACTGGGAGGTACTCTACATGCTACCAAAGATGAAAGACAAACACAATCCTGCTAATAGCACTTGGTATGCAGTAGTTTCCTATAAGACGCACTAGTACAATAATAGAGCAAAGCTTGTGGGAGTAATTGGACAATACCTGATTTGACTGATAGCCTACTCCATGAGATGGAACCCATACCCAACACCATTTACATTGCCAAGAATATGAAACTAAATAGGCCAGCCACTGAAGGAAATCTGAACCCTACTGTTCTACTAAAGGAACAGAGCAACAAACTGACTCCTGATGGCATTCTGCTATACTCATAGATACATGCCTTCCTCAGGCATCATCAGAGATACTTCCTTCTGCATCAGATAGGGATCAGCACAGAGATCCACAAACATATATATATATATGTGTGTGTGTGTGTGTGTGTGTGTGTGTATACATATATATATATATATATATATATATATACATATATATATATATAAAATTTTTTACACTACATATTTGATCATACACTTTATACTCACCAATTCATTTTATATACTCTGTCATCCCTACCAATCCAACTTAATGTGTTTTTTCACTCTCTCTCAAAAACATAAATAAGAGCAAAACTGCACACAAATACATGAAGTCTGTTTTGTGTTGTCCAACTATCCCTGAGCATGAGGCCTGCACTGGTGTGTGGTTGACATACACAGTGACACTCCAGTGTGAAAACTGATGTTCACTCTCCCACCAGTTATACATAGCAAACAACTTCTTTGTTAGCTATGAAAGATGTGCCTGTTTTCCCTTCTCTATTTTGGAGCTTCATCTGGCTTGAACTTGTACAGGTTTTGTGCTATCTGTCACAGACTCTTTATGTTTGTATGTACATCAGCCATTTTATATCTACAAAATATTGCTTCTCTGCCATGTTGTGTCTGAAAGATGCTGTTTCCTCGGACTTGTCTACCAACCCTGGATTTTATAATTCTCCTTCCTTCTATTCTGTGTAGATCCTTGAGCCTTGATGGGAGCAGTGTGTTAAAGATTTATGGCTGAAGGCTCTAAAAGTTCTCACTGTCTACAATTGTTGTAGGTCTCTGTTAATTATCATCTACTACAAGAAAGCTTCTGTGAGGAGTGTGGACTGATGGGTAGAATACTTCATTAGGAGTTCTTAAATTACTGTACTTATTTAGAAGAATAATAGAACCTGGTGAAAATGAAAACTATTGCAGCCACTATGGAAATCAATAATGAGTTTCCCCCAAAAGCTAAAAATAGATTCTACTATACTATTATTGAGAATATATCCAAAGAAATCTACATTTTACTGCAGAGATATTTTCCTAGCCATGACCATTGCCTCTGTATTCAAAACAGCCATAAATTGGTAATGACTTAGACGCTCATCAAGTATGAATGAATAATAAAATACATATTTTGAGAAGTACTGCTTCCAAATAAACATGTCCATTTTGATAATTTAACATTAGGGCATGCATTAATTATCCAAAAGTGTTTTAAGAAACTTAGTTTGTTATATTGATGAATCTTCACAATACTTCTATAAAGTAGCATGTAATTTTTCTACATTTAATATTTACCTAGAGTCAAATAGGCTATTCATGTCAAAGTTAAGTTTGAGCTCAGGCAATGTAGATAGAATGCTTGTTCTGAACTGGGATTCATACATTCCTTCTGTGAAAATATTAGCATTACATCCAGTATGTACAGAAATCATGAGTATATGTCATACCGGCTCTTTTATTCCTGTACTATTTACTTTCATTCTGCCAATTGTAAACCTTTGTGTCTGAACTCAAGATGACCCCAGTAATGGATCTCTTTCAAACATTATTAAGCTTTTTTGACTTCCCTGGAACAATATAATTTAAATTGTGCACTTTCCCAGTATGCTTCTATTCCCATCTCCAATCCTATAATTTTGGACACCACTGAACTCAAATAATCTCTTTGTCTTATTTCCTTTTCATTTGACCTGTTGTCCATATTTCATCTGATTTTAGGAAATACTTTCCATGTTCATTGTTGTTTCTGTGAGTACTATCTTGTCTAACTGACAAACAACCTCTTATGTTCTTATGTTTCATCTCATCTTTCTTTGTCTCTAAAATGATCATCCTTTTACTTTAAGAAATTATTTCTTGTTAATTTTCTGTGTGTAGCACAATTTCTGTGTGGTAACTGTAGGTCCTTGTGCTCACAGAAGTTCACTAAGGGAACAAGGAATGTTAACTACACAGTGTTGTTCCTTCCAAGGAAGAGACAGATAACCTGTTTTGTGCCCAGAAGGCTAGGAACAAAAAAAATGTGATTAATAGCCTGTTGACCTCTGTGACATTTGTGTGGTCAAGCCACAATGTCTCTCACAAACCCTTTATCAAGAGCTTATTTGTCTATTTCAGTCTACAGTACTATCCTTGTTCATCCCTAAGACAAACAATAGGACAGTACGTCGACATTTAGAGAAAGAAAGGTTTAAATGAACACAACCAGAAACAGGAATTTTCATTAAAGCAAGAAATGTGGAACATTCTGCTATAAAGCCATTTCCTCCCTTAGTCAACAATGTCAGTCTACTCTATGTCTCTGGTTATTGCATATCTGTACGCATCTATTTGATTTTAAAATTTATTGTCATTGTATTCAAATCATATTGAGTTAAATATATTAGTGTTTGGATTGCACCTACAACCTCTTCTGTATCATTCAAAGGCAGATCATAAATATGTAAGTGTGCCCCATAAACCATTTTGAAAGTAAACATTTCATATTGTTTATATTTTTGACTCTATCTCATCTATACTTACTGTCACACATATCATTGTGTTACTATGCTTGCAATATTTGGTATAGTCACACAATATTCATTTTGTAGCACAGCCTAAGAAGTCAGGTCAAACAGCCTGAGTATGTGGTTATACTGTCTTGGTTTATGTAAGTCTATGCTTAGAGTATTCTCATGATATTATCTAATGGTCAGAATGTGTACACATCATTTTGTGGCATGTAACATTTTCAGACAGTACAATGAGAGCAATGTATCAATAAATCCAAACTTATTATATCTCCATAGGCATTCCTTATAAATGGCCACAAACACTCCATATTTCCTCTCATAAGTCAAATATCTGGACTCTGACTTTTTCGCATGTCCCTCCATCCACATTTCAGGCTTTATCATTCATGATTTGAATTGTACAATAATGCATTTACTTTTTTCTTCTTCTTCCCTAAAATATAACTATGTGTGTTCTAAATCTCATTTACTATCAGCTCTCTTATGTCTGGCTGATTTTGTACATACCCTAAGCTGTTTGTTATCATTAGGGTTCCCTGAATGTCAACTTATTATTTTCAGGCAATGTTCCCATAGCTTAGCTAGTTTCATAATCACTCTCTTTGCAGAGGAAACTTTTAATTACCCTTCAGGACTCTGGATCAATGCCACCTAACACTTTTATTTTCCTTACCAGCTTTGGAGGGATTACTTTATTCACATGCAAATATCTACCATGTGTCAAAATACACAATATTCTATCAACATGCACAATCAGAGCTTCTGCATGGTTCCCTCTCTTTTTTATAAATTTAATTTTATTTTACATATCAGCCATGGGATCCCCTGTCCTTCCCCCTCCTGCTCCCATCCCACCTACCCCAAGGCTAGCCACCATTCCCAACTCCTCCAGGGCAAAGACTCCCCTGGGGATTCAGCTCAACCTGGTAGATTCAGGCCACTCAGTTCCAGTCCCCTCCCTCCAGGCTGAGCAGTGTGTCCCTGCAAAAGCTCCAGGTTCAAAACAGCCAGCTCATGCACTTTGACAGGTCTTAAAACAATATCAATTTATCAAATTCCAGTGGAGTAAGACTTCTCAATTGTTTGTTTCTATTTTACTATTATTATTATTATTATTATTATTATTATTATTATTATTATATTTGTGATTTAATTTTACATATCAGCCATGGGTTCCCCTTCCCACCCCCATCCCCACTTTCTTCCCATGCCCTCACCTCCATTCCCATCTCCTCCAGGTACAAGACTCCCATGGGGATTCATATAAACTTGGTGGATTCAGTACAGGCAGGTCCAGTCCCCTCCTTCCAGGCTGAGCAAAGTGTCCCTGTGTAAGCCCAAGGTTCCAAACAGCCAGGTCATGCACTAAGGACAGGTCTGGGTCCCCCAGCCTTGGGTGTCTCCCAAACAGTTCAAGCTATTCAATTGCCTCACTTATCCAGAGGGCCTGATCCAGCTGGGAGCTCCACAGCCTTTGGTTCATAATTCATGTGCTTCCATTTGTTTGGCTATTTGTCCCTGTGCTTTTTGCAATCTTGGTCTCAACAATTCATGCTCTTACAGTCCCTCCTCTTTCTCAACAATTGGATACCTGGAGCTCCACCTGGGGCCTGGCTGAGGATCTCTGCACCCACTTCCATCAGTTATTGGATGAGAGTTCCAGCAAGACTGTTAGGATGTTTGGCCATCTGATCACCAGACTAGGTCAGATCAGGCTTTCTATCGACCATTGCCAGCAGTCTACAGAGGATGTATCATTGTGGATTTCTAGGGACCTCTCAAGCACTCTGTCTATTCCTGTTCTCATGTGTTCTTCATTTATCATGGTCTGTTATTCCTCATTCTCCCTTTCTGTTCTTGATCCAGCTGGGATCTCCTGCTCCACTAAGCTTTCTTTCCCTGAAAACTTGCCCTACATTGCACCCACTGTCATCCAGGTTGTTCATGTATATCTCGTCCATTTCTTTGGCATTGGGTGATCCCTGTGTCTTTCCTAGGGTCCCATTTTCTAGGTAGCCTCGCTGGAGTTGTGTAGCAGACTAGTCATCTTTGTTTTACATCTAGTATCCTACTATGAGTGAGTACAAACCACGTTTTTCATTCTGAGTCTGGGTTACCTCACTCAGGATGATTTTTTTCTAGATCCATCTATTTGCCTGCAAATCTCATGATGTCATTGTTTTTTTTTCTGCTGAGTAGTACTCCATTGTGTATATGTACCATATTTTCTTTATCCATTTTTCAGTTGAAGGGCATCTAGGTTTTTTCCAGGTTCTGGCTATTACAAATAATGCTGATATGAACATAGCTGAGCAAAAGCCCTTGTGGTATGATTGAACAATCCTTGGGTATATGCCCAAGAGTGCTACAGCTGGGTCTTGGGGGAGATGGATTCCCAATTTTCTAAGGAAGCGCCATATGGATTTCCAAAGTGGCTGTACAAGTTTGCATTCCCACCACCAGTGGAGGAGAGTTCCCCTTGCTCCACATCCTCTCAAGCATAAGCTGTCTTCTGTGTTTTTGATCTTAGCCATTCTGACAGGTGTAAGGTGGTATCTCAGAGTCGTTTTGATTTGCAATTCCCAGATAATTAGAGATGTTGAGCAAATCCTTAAATGTCTTTTAGCCATTTGTTGCCCTCTGTTTTAGCCCATTTCTTTATTGGACTATTGGGCATTTTGATGTCTAATTTCTTGAGTTCTTTATATATTCTGGATATCAGTCCTCTGTTAGATGTGGGGTTGGTGAAGACCTTTTCCCATTCTGTAGGCTGTCACTTTGTCTTGTTGACCATGTCCTTTGCTCTACAAAAGCTTCTCAGTTTCAACAAGTCCCATTGATTGATTGTTTCTCTCAGTGTCTGTGCTACTGGTGTTATATTTAGAAAGTGATCTCTGGTGCCAATGTATTCAAGATTACTTCCTACTTTCTCTTCTATCAGGTTCAAAGTAATTGGATTTATGTTGAGGTCTTTGATCCACTTGGATTTAAGTTTTGTGCATGGTGACAGATATGGATCTATTTGAAGCATTTTACACGTTGACATCCAGTTATGCCAGCACCATTTGTTGAAGATGTTTTCTTTTTTCCATTGTACATTTTTGGCTTCTTTGTCAAAAATTATATGTTCATAGGTGTGCAGGTTTATGTCAGGGTCTTCAATTCAATTCCATTGGTCCACATATCGGTTTTTATGCCTGTACCAAGCTGTTCTTATTATGATAGCTCTATAGTAGAGCTTGAGGTCGGGGATTGTGGTGCCTCCAGAGGTTGTTTTATTGTACAGGATTCTTTTGAATATCCTGGGTTTTTTGTTTTTCTATATGAAGTTGAGTATTAATCTTTCCAGATATGTGAAGAATTATGTTGGTAATTTGATGGGGATTGCATAGAATCTGTAGATTGCTTTTGCTAGGATCACCATTTTTACTATGTTAATCCTGCCTATCCATGAGCATGGTGATCTTTCCATTTTCTGATATCTTCAATTTCTTTCTTTGGGGACTTAAAGTTCTTCTCATATAGGTCCTTCACATGCATAGTTAGAGTAATCCTTAGGTATTTTATATCTTTTGTGGCTATTGTAAAGGGTGATGTATCTCTGATTTCCTTCTCAGCCTGTTTGTCTATTCTATATAGGAGGGCTACTGATTTTTTTTTTAGTTGATCTTGTATCCTGCTATATTGCTGAAGGTTTTTATTAGCTGTATCAGTTCCTTGGTAGAATTTTTGAGGTCACTCATATATACTACCATGTCATCGGCAAATAGGGAAAGCTTGACTTCTTTCTTTCCACTTTGTATCCCCTTAATCACCTTGTGTTGTCTAATAGCTCTGGAGAGAACTTTAAGTACTATATTGAATAAGTATGGAGAAAGGGGACAGCCTTGCCTTGTTCCTGATTTCAGTGGCATTGCTTTGAGTTTCTCTCCATTTAATTTGATGTTGGCTGTTGGCTTGCTGTAGATTGCCTTTATTATGTTTAGCTATGTTCCCTGTATTCCTGATGTCGCTAAGACCTTTATCATGAAGGGGTGTTGGATTTTGTCCAATGCCTTTTCTACATCTAGTGAGATGATCATGTGTTTCTTTTTTTTTTTTTTCTTTGAGTTTGTTTATATGGTATTACATTGATGGAACTTCGTATGTTGAACCACCATTGCATCCCTGGGATGAAGCCTACTTGATCATGGTGGATAATTGTTTTGATGTGTTCTTGGAGTCTGTTTGCCAGAATTTTATTGAGTATTTTTGCATCAATGTTCATGAGGGAGATTGGTCTATAGTTCTCTTTCTTTGTTGCATCTTTGTTTGGTTTAGGAATCAGGGTAAATGTAGCCTCATAGAAGGAGTTTGGTATTATACCTTCTGCTTCTATTGTGTGGAACAATTTAAAGAGTATTGGTATTAAGTCTTCTTTGAATATCTAATAGAATTCCGCAGTGAAACAATCTGGTTTTGGGCTTTTTTTGGTTGGGAGACTTTTAATGACTGCTTCTATTTCCTTAGGGGTTATTGGACTATTTAAATGGTTTATCTGGTCTTAATTCAACTTAGGTATGTGGTACCTATCCAGAAAATTATCCATTTCTTTTAGATTTTCCAGTTTTGTGGAGTAGAGGTTTTTGAAGTATGACCTGATGATTCTCTGGGTTTCCTCATTATCTGTTGTTATGTCCCCCTTTTCATTTCTTATTTTGTGAATTTGGATGCTCTCTGTCTGTCTTTTGGTTAGTTTGGATAAGGGCTTGTCTATCTTGTTGATCTTCTCAAAGAACCAACTTTCTGTTTCATTAATCCTTTGTATTGTTCTCCTTATTTCTATTTTATTGATTTCAGCTCTCAATTTGATAATTTCCTGGTGTCTGTTCTGCCTGGGAGAATTTGGTTCTTCCTGTTCAAGGGCTTTCAGGTGCACTGTCAAGTCACTAGCGTGAGATTTCTCCAGCTTCTTTATGTGGGCATTTAGTGCTATGAATTTCCCTCTTAGCACTGCTTTCATAGTGTCCCATGAGTTTGGTTATGTGGTGTATTCATTTTCATTGATCTCTAGGAAATCTTTAATTTCATTCTTTATTTCTTCCTTAACCCATTGGTGATTCAGTTGAGCATTATTCAGTTTCCATGAGATTGTAGGATTTCTGTAGCTTTTTTTGTTGTTGAAATCTAACTTTAAACCATGGTGGTCTGATAGAACACAGGAGGTTATTCCAATTGTTTTGTATCTGTTGAGAATTACTTTGTGGCCAAGTATGTGGTCATTTTTAGAGAAGGTTCCATGGGGTTCTGAGAAGAACGTATATTCTTTTGTGTTCGGTTGGAATTTTCTGTAGATATTGATTAAGTCCATTTGTGCCATAACATCAGTTAAGACCATTATGTCTCTGTTAAATTTAATTTGACAGATCTGTTCAGAGGTGAAAGTGGGGTGGTGAAGTCTCTCACTATTAATGTGTGGGGTTTTATATGTGATTTAAGTTTTAGTAATGTTTCTTTTACATATATGTGCGCACTTGTGTTGGGGGCATAAATATTCAGAACTGAGACTTCATCTTGGTGGATCTTTCCTGTGATGAGCATGTAATGTCCTTCATCATCTCTTTTGATTGAATTAATTTTGAAGTCTATTTTGCTGGATATTAGGATGGCTACAGCAGCTTGCTTCTTAAGACCATTTGATTGGAAAGTCTTTTCCCAGCCTTTTATTCTTAAGAGGTGTCTGTCTTTGAATTTGAGGTGTGTTTCTTATATGCAGCTGAAAGATGGGTCCTGTTTTTGTATCCATTCTGTTAGACGGTGTCTTTTTATAGGTGAATTAAGTCCATTGATATTAAGGGATATTAATGACCAGTTATTGTTTGTTCTTGTTATTATTTTTATTTTTTGGTGGTAGTGTGTGTGTATACTTCTCTTCTTTGGGGTTTACTGCTGTGGTGTTATCTATTGCCTGTGTTTTTTTTCATGGGTGTACCTGACTTCCTTAGGTTGGAATTTTCCTTTTAGTGCTTTCTGTAGGGCTGGGTTTGTGGATAAGTATTGTTTAAATCTGGTTTTGTCTTGGAAGGTCTTGTTCACTCCCTCTATGATGATTGAAAGTTTGTCTGGGTATATTAGTCTAGGCTGGCATCCATGGTCTCTTAGTGTCTGCATTATATCTGTCCAAGTCCTTCTGGCTTTCTAGGTCTCCATTGAGAAACAGTTGCTATTCTGATGGGTTTGCCTTTATAAGTCACTTGGCCTTTTTCCTTTGCTGCCCTTAATATTCGTTCTTTATTCTGTACATTTTGTTGTTTAATTATTATGTGGTGAGGGGACTTTTTGGGGGGTCTAGTCTGTTTGGTGTTCTATAGGCTTCTTGTATCTTCATAGGCATTTCATTCTTTAAGTTGGGAAAGTTTTCTTCTATGATCTTGTTAAATATATTTTCTATGCCTTTGAGTTGGTATTCTTCTCTTTCTTCCATCCCTATTATTCATAGGTTTGGTCTTTTCATGGTTTCCCAATTTTCTTGGACATTTTGGGTCATAACTTTGTTGGTTTTATTGTTTTCTTTGACTAATGAATCTATTTCTTCTACTGTATCTTCAACACCAGAGATCCTCTCTTCCATCTCTTGCATTCTGTTGGTTATACTTGCATCTGAAGTTCCTGTTTGTTTACTCAGATTTTCTGTTTCCAGCATTCCTTCTGCTAGTGTCTTCTTCATTTTTTCTATTTCCCTCTTCAGGTCTTGGACTGTTTCCCTTGCTTTTTCATGATTTTCTTTCATGGAGTTATTGTTTTCTTCTGCTTTAATTGTCCTTTCCTCTAGTTTTTTATAGTGTTCTTCCCAATTTTTGTTTGTCTGTTCCTCCACTTTATTTTTGATTTCTTCTAAATAATGCTCTGACCTCTTCATGATGTTACTTATAAGGTAGTGTCCTTCTTCTTCCATTCCATGATGTTCAGGTCTGTCTGTTGGAGAAGGGCTAAGTTCTGGTGATGCTTTATTGCTCTTTATTTTGTTGTTTGTACTTCTGCTTTGATATCTGCCCATCTCTTTGTGGGTTCATTCTTGGTCTTTTCACTGTACTTGGTCCAGATAGATCTGACAGATTTATGGTGCCTCTCTCTGGTCCAGATAGAAGCTCTGGGCAGGATGGGAGCTTTGGTCTAGATGATAGTACTGGCTGGATAGGAGCTGGGGCGCTGGACTCTGAGTCTCAGGAAGTCCCTGTGGTCTCCTTATCTTGTCCAAATGGGAGCTCCTCTTGTCCAGATAGGAGTTCTGGGACAGGGTGTTAGCTCTGGTACAGATGAGAGTTCCAGGGTGGATGGTAGCTTGGGACTCTCTGGTCCATAGGGGAGTTCTGGGGCAGATGGGAGCCAGGAGCTAGTCTCTGAGTCTCAGGAAGTGGGTGTGGTCTGGGGCACATGGGTGTGGGTGCAGGGTGTGGAGACTGCAGTGTCTGTCTGCAGTCTTGGGAAATGGGAGTCTTCCTGCAGGGCCTGATGAATGGCTGGAACCTGGGGCCAAGTTGGCCAGGTCCTCTGGGAATGGCTGGTGCCTAGGGGTGGGACCCAAAGGTGGTTGCTTCTCTGACTACAACCCCAGGCACTCACCTCTGGTCCAGATTGGATTTCCAGGACAGGATGGAAGCTGGGGGCTGGTTTCTAAGTATCAGGAAGTGGCTGGGGTCTCTGGAAGATGGGTATGGGGTCAGGGCGTGGAGGTTGTAGGTTTCACCAGAGGGTCTTGGAGAGGGGGAACCTTCCCAGTGGAGATGGGGGGGTCCTTCCCTATGTCCAGAACCTGGGTCCCAGTTGTGCAGGTTTTCCCTGGAGTGTTTGGTTCTCTGTGTGTGACCCCAGGCACTCACCTCTGATGTAGGTGGGAGTTGCAGGGCAGGATGGAAGCTGGGGGTGGTCTCTGATTCTCAGGAAGTGGCTGGGGTCTCGGGCAAATGGGTGTGGGGGTAGGGTGTGTAGACTGCAGTGTCTGTCTGCAGTCTTGGAAAAGGGGAGCCTTCCCACAGTGCCTGATGAATGGCAGGAAACTGGGCGACTTCTCTATTTCTACTCCACCTTTTATAGCCAAACACGATCAGAAGTTAAGGATTTAACCTGATTTTTCTACATGCTTTTAGAAAATTTTCCATCCTTCCTCATTTTCTCTATCTATATATATGCATCATCTGTGTGCATATTAATGTATACACGTTAAAACACACACATATAAATGTATACAATATGAATTAGTAAAATAACATTTTTTTCTGTAACTGATAATTGCTTTGATAATTTTCATGAAGAAAAGAGCAAAAATTTATAAAGGAATTTCCTGTTAAATTCATGTGGTTGAGAGAGTGCACTTTTATAATACCCTTAATATGTCAGCCTTTGGTATATTCTGTATTTCTCTGCCAACTGGGTATCACATCATTGGTCAGGTTGCACTTCCCATCATTGAAGAAGCATTGCTTTTTGATTCCATGCCATCCTGAAAGGCCTGGAATGCTGCCTTTCCACAGATGCCCATTTATAAGATGCATCTGTCCACATACCTCATCTGCCAGCTGGCCTTGAATAAGCTAGCTGGCAGGATGAACAGTCTCAGACTGCTTTCCAGTAAACTGCAACCCCAGTGCATGGGCTTAAAATCTTATGGCTCATAACTCTGAGGGAGCCAAAGAAACTAGGGAATTCTATAGAAATATTGACTCCAGGGAAGTACTTCAACACCCTATGAAAATGAAGAAATATAATAAAGTCAACATGAATATTAGCATATGATCTGAGGGTGATAGCAAAAATACTAATTCAAACTAATTTGTGTAAGTAGCAGCATATGCAAAAGACTTTAACAAAAGTCCTTTCCTTGACTTTGAGGAAATTGTCAAATGCCTATGATGAACAAGGAATTCAGAAATATAATTAGCTTCCAGCGCTGATCAGACTTGGACAGGTGGTATTTCTCCAGAGAGATTTCAGGGTAAGCCTCCCAGAATGGTTGGCTCAGCGTTCTTCAGTTTGAGCTCTGCCTCATCTTCTGTTCTGCTGGAAAGCCAGAAAGTATTGAGTTGTAGTAGAGTCCAAGGTTACCTTGACTATCCCTTTGACAGAGGCATTCTAAGCACTATTTCAGGCAGGTCAGTATTTATGTTACTCCTGAGGTGACTGGGAAGACAGTTCTTTACTGTCTAATTTACCAAAGTTGCCTACAAAAACTTTCATGAGTCCATGCCTCCCTCTGCATTTCACAGATATAAGGAGATGACTATTCAAAGAAATCAAGTTGAACTTTCTTCCCTCCCTTATTTGGTATCTAAATGGCACAGCTGCCTGTCGCCTACACTGGAAACATTGGATGCAGGAGCTAAATAGGTCTTGGCTGTATTGCTCTCTTAATTTTCAGATATTTAAGAAGTCCCATCTTAGTTGAGGGTTTATAATAATGTTTGTCATTTGGCATGATAATAAATTTACTTGAAAACAATAAGGAAGCAACATCAGAAGACACAACAATAGCAGCAACAAAACAACTGCCCTGACACTCTGGTAAGTCCTTAAACACAGAGGCAGACATCCTTCCATCTTGTATTCTAACTTCATTACTAGAACTTCACAAGGGTAATGAGACGAACTTCCATTTCTATAGTAATCAGCAAAAGTTAAATTTCTATTCTCACTAAGATGAGAGAATACAGATGATTCTATCTATAACAATAATTATTATTATTAATATTATTATTATTGCTAATGACAATAAATAGTTGTGTATTTGGGAAAGCTCCAGAGATGGACCAGGAAGAACCTGAGGACTTCATGCAAAATTGAAACTGACAAAATTTTGCATTTTTACTTACTATTGAAATGAATGTTGTATGCACTGTTTTGGTGGACTTGCTTAGACTAAACATTCACTCACTTTTCTTGGGTCTCTTGATGAAAAGATAGATACCTGTTTTGTAAAGCAGATTGTAAATTTTTGGGTAAAAAGAGACCTAGTCATGTATGGAAAAAATATGATCTTTTCCTAAGGAAGTCAAAGTATAAGATGACAAATTTAGGGATTGTGTAATTTCAAGGTCAGCCTGGGGTACATAGGAATCAGCTCTTTCAACATAAGAAAAATCAGATCCACAGAGAGACAGAGAGAGAGAGAGAGAGAGAGAGAGAGAGAGAGAGAGAGAGAGAGAGAGAGAGAGAGAATTAGAAAGAGAAAGAGAAAGAGAGGCAGAGAGAAAGACACAGAAGAAGGGAGAGAGAGATGGGGGAAATCAGAAGATATCAATGTTTTGTTTCGTTTTATATTTTTGTGAATTTAATAAACCTTTTTAAAAAAGTTGAAAATACATTCTTTTCTCATTCAATATATCCTGATTATAGTTCCTCTCACCCTGCTCCTTCCAGATTCTATGCACCCCCCTTCTCTCCAGATCCTTGTTTAGTGTTTACACTAAAAAATGAGAATATCTATTTCTAGTGAAGGGAAATTCTATCATTTTTTATTTTAAAAATTATTGTGTTACACTACAGTAAGAACTATTTCTAGCATTAGAAGAGGGTGCTGTTTTTCCACAGGACTCAAGTATAAATTATAGCACAGTTACAAGGCAGTTCCTGACTACCTATATTGTCAGATCTAGGTGATATGATGTCTTCTTAACTCTGTGGTTACCTGAATTCACATGCATATACCTTTCTGCACACATTATATGTAATTAAGAATAATAAAAATAAATTCTTTATTTTATTTTTAATAATGCAAATATGTAAATGTATGTGTGGGGATGTACACTTGAGCATGGCTGCCCATTGGTGCTAGATGTGCCAGATTCCTTGGAATGGAACTACAGGTGGTTGTGAGCTAACTTATTTTGGTATTGGGACCCAAACACTGGTCTTTGGTTAGAGCAGTGAATGCCCTTTGATGTTAAGCTGTCTCTCCAGCCCCCAAACAAATCTTAAGCAATATTATCCTGCATTATTATAATCAGACTTTTGAACAAACATTGAATATTTACAATGTCTGGATTCTATGTGTCCCTTCAAAATAAACACAACTTAGAGACTTTGAGAATAACAGCAATCATGAAAGTAGAACTCTGAGACATGAAAAATGAAGACTGAAGACGAACACAGCAGCAGAGGCCTTGCATCTCCTTATCTTCTGAAAGAGCTAAGACTTGATGATTTGATGCTTTCTAAAGTAGAGAGACAAAAAAAAGACATCTCAGATAGGCCAGGTGGGAGAAGACTCCCTAGTGACCCACACAATATGGAAAGTGATTGAGCAAATAGAGACCTTCCTATAGGAAGTAACTGGGAAAGTATTCTTTGCTCAGCAGACCTTAGCGTCCTCATTTCTCCTTAGATACAGACTATATAAGTAAAATAGCAAAGAGGCCCTCAGCTATGACCCTAACCTATCTCCTAACACTCTTTGTTTCTGTGAGCCTGAGTCTTTCTTCTCATCACCTGTTGTGTGCAGAGATAGCAACTTGAATGCACCAGCCATATGAGTAGCTGAGAGTGAGGGATTTTTGTGACTGTGATGGGAATTTTATTCTACTACTAAATGGTAATTGTTGACCCAGCCTATGGCATACATTTTACCCTTGAAGACTAAGTTGGCAAAGGTCAGTGAAAACTTCAGTAGCATGGTTTACAACAGCTAAGATACAGAACCAGCCTAGGTGCACAAGAGGTAAATGGAAACACACACACATATGTACACAGTCATATATATTTCATTATATATAAATTTACTCTATATAAAATCTCACTGTGTGTATGTATATACATATACATATATACATAAATAGTGAAATTTTATTTAAAAATAATGAAGATTGAAATTGTACTATTTTCAGGAAAACAGATGAAACTGAAGATCATCATTTAAATCAAAAATACATAAATGTTGCTTGTTTTCTTTGACATTTGGAATTAAATTTTGAAATAAAACAAGCAAGAAGAAAATTATTTCATCAAAGAAAGTGGTGAGAGAGAAGGATGGGCTACAATCAAGGTATATAGTGGTGAATATGATCAAAATTCACAAGTAAGAAAATTTAAGGAAAAAACTCATTTGTACAATGTCTGTCAAAAGATACAGAAGAAAGAGAAAGAGAGAGAGAGAGAGAGAGAGAGAGAGAGAGAGAGAGAGAGAGAACAGAACAGAAAGAATGGGGGTGGGGGAGCCAGCTAGGGCTATCTCTAGAAAGGGATCATTTATGAACCTGAAATTATTCCTTAAAACAAGGTCAACTAAGTTTTAAGAAATGTTTTTGGGAGCTAGTTATCATCAGAAAACAAACAGATGCGATTCTGTAAAAATAAGAGAAGGGGGAGAAGACAAGCCTGCTAATATGTAAATCAATAAATAATGAAAAAGAATTTCAATAATCTATAGGTAGGTTAAAAAAAGAGCAGAGTAAAGGTCACTAAGGATAATAAAAGGGAAAATTACAAGAGGAATAAAACAAGACAGTTAAAAGGCATACTTAAACATAATACATGAGTAATTGTCCTAAAAGTAAATGGACTATAAGATACTAATCAAATCATAAAGACCTAAAAGTAGAAGAACCTGAGGTAGGGTCTAATTTAGTCATGATATTTGTAACAGGCCTGAGAAGTCTAACAATTTAGGAAAATGTATTGCTTCCATTCCCCGCAAAGTGACCTAATTCTCACACTTCAGTTAGAGCTGGTAACACCATCCTCGTTCATTTCTAGGTTTTGGCATGCTCATTTCACTAGGCAAGCCAGCATCATTAGACACTAATATGACAAAATGTGACAAATGTGGAAGTCCTTGCCTCTGTCATTAAAGACCACATTATCTGCTAAGACATAAGAGTAACTGTGTGCAAAATTGGCTTCCTGTGGCAGCCTGGTATTTTGTAACAAGATAATTTGAAACAATAAGTAGGCTTCATATCTCTTATTTACAAAAATAACAATCTGATGAAAAGAAAGAATCATTACAGAGTCAACTTTTTTAATATCAAGAAACGCTCTCTAGAAGAAAATGCCACCATATTCTATATTGGTGCCACAAATTTTTATACACTTTTTTATTTAATTTTTTTCTTTCATTTTACATACCAATCCCTGTTTCCCCTCCCTCCTCTTCTCTTGCTCTTCCCACATGCCTTCATTCCATCCCTATAGCCTCTTCATGGAGGGTAAGGCCTCCCCCTTGGGTAGTCTACACAGGCTGGCACACCAAGTTGGGGTTGGACATAGCTGATTAAGGCATCACAACATAAGGAATGGGCTCTAAAAAGATAGTATGTGCACCCAGGATAAGTCCTGGTCTCATTGCCAGGAGACCCACAAACACATAAAGCCACACAACTTTCACCCACATTCAGGGGAGAAATCTGCAGCTAGGGAAAACTCCAGGAACTCACAAGATTGTCCCCAGCCAAGACTTATAGCAGAAGTGTTTGGTGCCTCAAATTTGATATAAAGTATGTTACTTTCCGTTTAAGTGATTTGATGAAGTTCCCTAATTGTTCCATTCAAATTATCATTTAGAATATTATACAATTGTTTTAAATACATATCTAAGAGTAAATAGATTAGTGTAATGTTACTTTATTATTAATACATTTCGACTTAGCTGAAAGTTTAAAGTGGCATATCTTTATTTTTAAGTCATTTCATTTTTGTTATCCTGTTAATCATTATATTACAAGAATATTAACTACAAATCATGCTGATGTTAAACAGAAAGTATCAAGAAACGCTGGCAAAGATACTTGAAGCTTTTCATTAAATTTAAATTATTTCCTCCACTAGCATCCTTCTCATCTCGGACTGGAATAATATATTAAAAGCAGAACTACACAAATATATTTTCAAATATGATTATCTCTATTAATTCTAGATTTCTGTTGAAAAGTAAATAAAGCTTATAAAAGCAAAATTCATAAAAAACAAAAGTTGAATGAGAAATTCTTCTCTCTCTCTCCCTCTCTTTCTCTCTCTCTCTCTGTATGTGTGTGTGTGTGTGTGTGTGTGTGTGTGTGTGTGTGTGTGTGTGTTCTGAGGCAATAAAAGTCAACAATCTGTAGCCACATGGACCCCATATCCCAGAAAAGACTCACTGTTTCTTTTTTTTATTTTTCTTTTTTATTATATTTGTATTTCAATTGTGCATATTAGCCCTGGGTTCCCCTGTCCTCCCCTATCCCACCCCTGCCTCCGCCTTCCCCCCCCATCCCCTCTCCTCCATTCCCATCACCTCCAGGGCCAAGACTCCCCTGGATATTCAGCTCAACCTGGTAGATTCAGTGCAGGCAGGTCCAGTCCCCTCCTTCCAGGCTGAGCAAAGTGTCCCCAAATATGCACCAGGTTCCAAACAGCCAGCTCATGCACTACGGACAGGTTCAGGTCCCACTGCCCGGACAACTGGCAATGGTGGAGAGAAAACCTGAACTGACCTAGTCTGTTCATCAGATGGGTCACTCAAGTATACTATCATTTCATCTGAAAATAGGGAAAGCTTGACTTCTTCCTTTCCAATTTGTACCCCCTTAATCTCCTTATGTTGTCTTATAGCTCTGGATAGAACTTCAAGTACTATATATAATAATTATGCTTCTTCTTGTTCTAGAGCTTTCAGGTGTGCTGTTAAGTCACTAGTGTGAGATTTCTCCAACTACTTTATGTGGGCACTTAGTGCTATGAATTTCCCTCTTAGCACTGCTTTCATAGTGTTCCATAAGTTTGGTATGTGGTATATTCATTTTCATTGATCTCTAGGAAGTCTTTAATTTCTTTCCTTATTTCTTCTCTAACCTATTGGTGATTCAGTTGAGTATTATTCAGTTTCCATGAGATTGTAGGTTTTCTGTACCTTTTGTTGTTGTTGAAATCTAACTTTAAACCATGTGGTCACATAGAACACAGGAGGTTATTCCAATTGTTTTGTATCTGTTGAGAATTGCTTTGTGGCCAAGTATGTGGTTGATTTTAGAGAAGGTATATTCTTTTTTGTTTGGATGGAATATTCTGTAGGTATCAATTAAATCCATTTGAGTCATAGCATCAGTTAAGTCCTTTATTTCTCTGTTAAGTTTCAATTTGGCAGATCTGTCCAGAGGTGAAAGTGGGGTGGTGAAGTCTCCCACTATTAATGTGTCAGATTTTATATGTGATTTAAGCTTTAGTAATCTTTCTTTTACATATGTGGGTACCCTTATGTTTGGGGCATAAATGTTCAGAATTGAAACTTCATCTTGGTGGATCTTTCCTGTGATGAGCATGTAATGTCCTTCATCATCTCTTTTGATTGAATTAATTTTGAAGTCTATTTTGCTGGATATTAGGATGGCTAAACTTGCTTGCTTCTTAAGACCATTTGATTGGAAAGTCTTTTCCTAGCCTTTTATTCTTAAGAGGTGTCTGTCTTTGAATTTGAGGTGTGTTTCTTGTATGCAGCAGAAAGATGGGTCCTGTTTTTGTATCCATTCTGTTAGACGGTGTCTTTTTATAGGTGAATTAAGTCCATTGATATTAAGGGATATTAATGACCAGTTATTGTTTGTTCTTGTTATTATTTTTATTTTTTGGTGGTAGTGTGTGTGTATACTTCTCTTCTTTGGGGTTTACTGCTGTGGTGTTATCTATTGCCTGTGTTTTTTTTCATGGGTGTACCTGACTTCCTTAGGTTGGAATTTTCCTTTTAGTGCTTTCTGTAGGGCTGGGTTTGTGGATAAGTATTGTTTAAATCTGGTTTTGTCTTGGGAGGTCTTGTTCACTCCCTCTATGATGATTGAAAGTTTGTCTGGGTATATTAGTCTAGGCTGGCATCCATGGTCTCTTAGTGTCTGCATTATATCTGTCCAAGTCCTTCTGGTTTTCTAGGTCTCCATTGAGAAACAGTTGCTATTCTGATGGGTTTGCCTTCATAAGTCACTTGGCCTTTTTCCTTTGCTGCCCTTAATATTCGTTCTTTATTCTGTACATTTTGTTGTTTAATTATTATGTGGCAAGGGGACTTTTTGGGGGGTCTAGTCTGTTTGGTGTTCTATAGGCTTCTTATATCTTCATAGGCATTTCTGTCTTTAAGTTGGGAAAGTTTTCTTCTATGATCTTGTTAAATATATTTTCTGTGCCTTTGAGTTGGTATTCTTCTTCCTCTATCCCTATTATTCATAGGTTTGTTCGTTTCATGGTATCCCAAATTTCTTGTACATTTTGGGCCATGACTTTGTGGCTTCAGTATTTTCTTTGAGTGATGAATCTACTTCTTCTAATGTATCTTCAACACCAGAGATCCTCTCTTCCATCTCTTGAATTCTGTTGGTTATACTTTCATCTGAAGTTCCTGTTCGTTTACTCAGATTTTCTATTTCTAGCATTCCCTCTTCTTGTGTCTTCTTCATTTTTTCTATTTCCCTTTTGAGGTCTTGAATTGTTTCCCTCATCTGTTTTACTGCTTTTTCATGATTTTCTTTCAGGGACTTATTGTTTTCTTCTGCTTTATTTGTCCTTTCCTCTAGTTTTTTTTTTTTTTTTTGTAGTGTTCTTCCCCTTTTTTGTTTGTCTGTTCCTCCACTTCATTTTTGATTTCTTCTATATAAGGCTCTAGCCTCTTCATTATGGGATTCATAAGGTTGTTTTCTTCTGCTTCTTCCATTTTGTGATGTTCAGGTCAGCTGTTGGAGGAGGGCTAGGTTCTGTTGATGCTGTATTGCTCTTTATTTTGTTGTATGTACTTCTGCCTTGATGTCTGCCCATCTCCTGATGGATCCCTTCTTGCTTTTATTAGCGCACTTGGTCCAGACATAGCTGACAGATTTAGGAAGCCTGTCTCTGGTCCAGATGGAAGCTCTGAGCCTGATTGGACCTCTGGTCCAGATGGGAGTGCTGGCCCAATGGGAGCTGGGGGCTGGTCTCTGAGTCTCAGGAAGTGGCTGGGGTCTCCCTATCTTGTCTAGATGGGAGCTCTGGGATGGGATGGGAGCTGGGGACTGGTCTCTAAATCTCAGAAAGTGGCTGGGGTCTCAGGTGGATGGGTGTGGTTCCATGGTGTGGAGATTGCATGGTCTGCCTGCAGTCTTGGAAAAGAGGAATCATCCAGTAGGGCCTGCCAGATGGCCAGACACTGGTGCCAAGTTGGGCAGGTCTTCCCTGGGATTGCTGGTGCCCAGGGGTGGGACCTAGGGCCAGGCTTCTCTGGTATGACCCCAAGCACTCACCTCTGGTACAGTTGGGAGTTCTGGGGCAGGATGGATGCTGGGGGCTGGTTTCTAAGCCTCAGGAAGTCGCTGGGGTCTCCAGCAGATGCATGTGGGGGCAGGGCATGGAGATTGTAGGCTCCACAAGGGGTCTTGAAGAAGGGGAACCTTCCCAGTGTGTTGGGGGGGGCTCCTGCCTTATCATAAGAACCTGGGGCCAAGTTAGGCAGGTCTCCCCAGAATGGCTGGTGCCCAGGGCTGGGACCTATGGCTAGGCCTCTCTGGGTATGACCCCAGGCAGTCACCTCTGGTACAGATGGGAGTTCTGGGGCAGATGGGAACTGGGGCCTGGTCGTTGAGTCTCAGGAAGTGGCTGGGATCTCTGTATCTTTTCCAGATGGGAGCTCAGGGGCGGGATGGGAGCTGGGGGCTCTGGTTCAGATGGGAATACTGATTCAGTATCTATTTACATTTACAGTTACTAGCTGAACTATATTGTAAACCAAAATGACTCTTGTTTCTCCTCTAGAAAAGTTCCTAAGAAAAATGTCCTGTTGTTGGCCTTAGGAACCAAAAATAAATACTTCTTTTTGTCACCCAACTGCTGTGGATATCACTCTGTGTAAATAAAGGGCTGATTGGCTAGTAGCCAGGCAGGAAGGATAGGGCAGGCAGGACAAGGAAGGGAAAAGGCTGGGAACAGGAAGGCTGGGAGGAGACATTGCACGTCGCTGCTATGAGAAGCAACATGTAAAGATACCGGTAAGCCACAAGCCATGTGGCAAAGTATAGACTAACAGAAATGGGCTAAATATAAGAGTAAAAGCTAGACAATGGTAGGCCTGAGCTAATGGCCAAGCATTTTAAATAATATAAGTGTCTGTATGATTATTTTATACGAGGGTTGTGGGACCATGGGGGCTTGGTGGAACCTGGAGAGAAGCTCTCCAACTACACCCAACTTTGTTATTGCTTTTGTTGTTAAGCACTGTGACTGAGAATTTTGGTTGAATTATTTAAATATATGTGTAATGTAAGGGCTTTTGAACAACAAGTATTCATTTATACAGGGGCAAATAAAATGTTACATACTTGGAAAAAATATTAGGAACAACTTCATTATAGTATAGAATTTATCTCCCAGCTCAAGAATTTTAAATTAGTTAAAATTAAAAGGATGTAAGTTTCAAGATGGAAATGTTTATCAAAGGAGGCTTCAGAGTTCTTGACATTTTATTATTTAAGAATTAGTTGGAGATATTTGCATATTGCAATTTCAAGAATTCACAGCGCTTTTCTTAATGTTAAGTTAATAACTTATTTCTTATATTATCTATCTATCTATCTATTTATTTATTTATTTATTTATTATGTTTTTTGAGACAAGGTTTTTCTGTGTAGCTTTGGAGCCTGCCTTGGAACTTTCTCATAAATCCCAGGCTGGCCTCGAAGTCACAGAGTTCTGCCTCCTCAGTGCTGGGATTAAAGCCACACACCATCACCACCTGCCTAATATTAGTTTTATATATAGCTTACAAATGCTTTGTAATCAGAGCATGATTTATAGTGAGACAGGAAATGAGGATACTATGTGCTTTACAAATTTTAAGTAAGCAAAGCAAGTGCTTACATTAACATTACTATTTATTCTCATTCTATAACAATTTTTGTGCTTTTGGCAATTGCAAGTTTATATTGATTTTAATTGTTAACCGCTCTTTTCATCATTGAAAAAAAGTTTAATTTAATTACACTACGCACATTTTAACTTTGTTTCCTAAGCAAGTTCTTTGCCATTCTCAGTTGCATGCCTTCCACAGCTGTTGGAATGACCTTTATAAAATACGAACTAATCATGTCATACCCCAGCTAAAAATCCACCCAGAGTTCCCCACAGGCTTACAGATAAAGTTCATGCTTTGTAGCTTTGCCACCAGATAGTTCACAGTCTAGCCCTTGATGTCTGCCCTTTGCTGGCTTCCCAACCTGGACAAACTAGAAAACTTGCTATGTTGTGTTTGGCATTTGTATTAAATATCCCTTAGACTTTCTATGGCTGCTTCTGGGTACCATCTTTGTTTCAATACTCCTGAACCTTTGTTTTGAGTTTCACCTTGATGTTGATTTAGCATTCTAACCTTTTGAGTTTTAATGTCCTTTCCAGCATTGCTCAGTATTCTCTATGTCGGGTTATTTTTTAGTCTTTTCAGATTTTCTATTGTTGAGTAGGCTAGTGTAACCCCCTACTGGTCTTCTTACCTTCAGATCTCACGCTGACTATAACTGACTTCCTTCTTACCTGATCTCTAACTTCACCTCACTTCTCACAACTTGTGAATTTTAAATTTTTGTTTCCATTCTAATGCTTTTAACATCCATTCTCCAGCCTTGTTTTTTCTGATTTTTACCTCTTTCTTTGTACAATAAAAATTTTCTTAAGTTTATAGGTAGTCTGTTCATTCAACCAACAAATGTGGTTTTTGAGTATCTAAATATCTGTTCTATTTGGAGTCACTGACGAATAAATTATCAAGTCTCACAGCAACATGGTTTATATTTCAGCAAGGTGTTTGCTTTGTCATACTTCCAAATTAAATATTTTATTTTCACATAGTTTATGAAAATATATACCACTAATACATTTCAGTATTAATATTTAAAATAAATGGTTTATGTTACACACACACACACACACACACACACAGAGAGAGAGAGAGAGAGAGAGAGAGAGAGAGAGAGAGAGAGATTATTCTTTTTGTTATTTTAAGATAACAGCATAAATATATTTCTCCCTTTTCTTCCTTCAACCCTCCCATACACCCCTTCCCATTGTACTTCAAATTGATGTTCTTTCTTTTCATTATTTATACATACACACATGTATCTTAAGTATAACTTGTTCATTCTATGTAATATTACTTGAATGTATTTTTCAGAACTGACTCTTTGGCACTGTGCTAGAAAATTTAAATATGCAGCTGATTATGACAGAGATAAAGTGGAGGATAATCTTGAACTCATTGGCACCAGACAAGACTTTCTAAACAGAACATAGATAGCCTAGACACTAAGACTAACCATTAGTGGGACCACATGAAAACTATTTTGAGAGTCCATCTTCCATCAGTTAGAGTAGATAAGATCAATAAAACAAATGAGAATTAGTGGTGTCAAGATGGGAAAGGGGACCACTGACACTGTGCTGGTGAGAATACGAACTTACACAGACACTGTGAAAATCAATGTAGTGGTTCCTGGGAAGCTAGGAATATATCTACCTCAAGATCCAGCTATGTCAGTCTTGGTCATGTACCCAAAGACACTTGCTCATCCATGTGTATTGCTGCTCTACTCAGAATACCCAGTAATTAAATAGAGCCTAGGTGTCTATAAGCAGATGAATGGTCAATAAAAAGTGGCACATTTACAGAATGGAGTATGATTTAGCTAATTACAAAAACAAAAACAAAATCAAAAATAAAACCCTGAAATCAGGAAATTCACAGCTAAATAGGTGAATCTAGGATAAAAATCATATTGAGTGATGCAACTCAGATGCAAACATGTGATATGATTTCATTTGAGGGGTCATATAGGAACATATTACAGTAAAAGCTTCTTAAAATTCATACATATATCAAAAAAATCTAATTCAATTCATAGAATTCTAGGGGAGACAAAGCCCCTATTGAGCTTCTCTCACCAACAGGTAAACTATTCAGTGCCTGGTATTGGTTATATATCACTAAGTTGTTGGCCAAAGGTGCCCATGGAAATCTCCAAATAACATAGGATAAGGCTAAGTCTATTGGTTGATTTTAAATAAACAATACTGATATTTATGACCTGTTGCTTAACACTATATATATATATATATATAATGAAACGTTGAGATGATGCCTAACTATAGTCTTCACCCCTATTAATTATTGTCCATGGTACTAGAACTTATTCTGCATGCTATCTAAAAAAGGGGATATGATATAGAAATATATAGTATAGGTATGATAGGATAAAAGGGTAGATTAATGAACCTACATTTAAAGAACCACAACTTGTTTAAATTGTTTTATATTGGTATAGATTTTAGTTTATTGATACATATTTAAAGTTAATTTTGTTATACTACATGTATATTTCTACTATTGTTTAAAGTATTATGTTGTACAGCTCATTTGAAATTGTAGTGAATAATTAAGAAATACAGATTAATAGTTAGTCTTCTATGATAGTCAAACTTATAGTTATGTTAAGTTTTCTAGGTATATATAGATATATTTCAGATAGATAGTTAATATTCAAACACTTCAAAGACCTACAGAATAGGGCATTTAAAATGTTTTAAAAACTTAGACTTTCTTGACAATGAGACTCATCTGTTCCTGGCTGAACTGATTTACTTCACAGAGAAAGATGGGCATTGAAGACACTCCATATGGAGTTTATCTTCTTCTTGTCAAAAATAGCCATTTGGGCAAGAAATTGTTCTTGCCTTGCCTGCTTAACAAAATGTTGTATAAACTGGACATGCAGGACCCATAGAAAGGTGACCACTGAACTTTGCAAGATGAGATGGTCCTTCATGTTCCTGCTTCACAGAAGAAACTGCTAGACATTCTACAGGACACATAGGAAGAACTGACAAAGAGACTCTAAGCTTGTGGGCTGAAGATGGATGCCCCAACATTACAGAGGAACTTTGGGTAACTGTCCAGGCAGGAAGCTGTCTCTGTCATTCTAGAGTTTTGGAAGTTGCTTACAATATATTTCCTGTTTACTTATGTAAAATTATAATCTTCTCTGGTCTTTGATGTAGTTGAAGACTATATAGACATAATTTTCCTTAGTTATGATAAAAGATAAGTTGGATATGAAACTTTAGACTCACAAATATAGGACAAATAGAATATTTTCTTTAATTTTGCCAAATACAAATAGACTAGATACTATAACTGTATTTCTTGCTTGATAACTGTTTTGTTATATGTAATTTTACTATGTTAAAGTTAAACCCTTCCTTTTTGATTATATAGAAAAGGGGAGGTGCTGTGGGATATTCTGTATGCTGTGAATGTGTTGCTCTGATTGGTTCATAAATAAAAAGCTGATTGGCCAGTATCCAAGCAGGAAGTATAGGCAGGAGAAGCAGACAAGAAGAATTCTGGGAAGTGGAAGGCTGAGTGAATAGATACCAGCCCACTTTCCAGGGAGCAGCATGAAAAGTCACACAGGTAAAGCTACAGAACCCATGGCAAGACATAGATTAACTGAAATGGCCTGAGTTTAAATGTAAGAGCTAGTCAGTAGTAGGCCTGAGCTATTGGCTGAGCAGTTTTAATTAATATAAGCTTCTGAGTGATGATTTTATAAGTGGCTGCAGGGATCATGGGGCAAGGCAGGACCAGAGAAAATTTCAACTACACAGAAATATGTGATGACAATATATAAGATCTATAGGAAATCATTGAAAGAACAATATGAATCAAAGGAACATTATTGAACTCCATCTTGAAGACTTACATAATACACTTAATAAATCCTTTCTAAAAAAAATAAATAAACTGGATGGTGGAACATGTCTTTTATGCCAGCACTCAGGAGGCAGAACCAGGAGGATGTGTTTAAGGCCAGCCTGGTCTATAGAGCGAGATCCAGGACAGGCACCAAAATGACACAGCGAAACCCTGTCTAAAAAACAAAAACAAACAAACAAAACCCATAAGTTCAGGGAAAGTGATGACCAGAAAAGTATCCTCCCTCTACATCATTTTATAGGTAAAACACTAATAATAAATACAAAATAAAAATAATGAAAGCTTCAAGATGCAAGCATCAGATCACATGCAATGGCAAACTTACCTCTTTGGTATTACAATAGATTTTCCAAGAGAACCTCTAAAAGCAATCAGGGCACAAAATGATGCAGTCTCAAAATCTGAGAGACAGCATCTAGCAAAATTATCATAATAAAAGAAAAAATAATCTTCATGACAGAGATAAAGTAAAGGAATTTATGACTACTACAGCAGAACTAGAAAAGATATGTAAAGAAATGCTAAATGCTAAAGAGAAAGACAGAACAGCAATGAAACAATTTGAAAGTGCAAACTTCAGAGAAACTCTAGATAAGCAAATAAGAAATAGAAAAAAAAAAACATGTTAAAATCATGAAAATCCAGGTGTCGGTGGCACACACCTTTAATCCCAGGACTTGGGAGGCAGAGCCAGGCAGACTTCTGTGAGTTCAAAGGCAGCCTGGTCAACAGCTCAAGGATCCAGGACAGGCAACAAAACTACACAGAGAAAGCCTGTCTTGAAAAACCAAAAAAAAAAAAAAGGGGGGGGGGCGGTAATAGGTTTGTAATTTATTCATTTTCTAGTCAAGGGAAACAGTTAAGGCAAGGTTTTCCATACATTGTCTGGTCTGTTAAACTTCTAGAGATTCTAGAATATTAAGCAGGATTGTACTTGTTTGCTAAGTTCAACTGTGCTGAACAATTTCATTGGTAGCTAAAATTGTTTAAAGTTCTATTTTCTTGTCTAAATTGAAGGAAATGGGAAAAAGGAGTGACTACAGAGTAGGTATAACAATAATGGGTGCAAATTCTGTTTAAATACTAAGTTACATCTTATGGCTTAAACATTATACATTAAGTTTTTGACTCTTCATTGGAAAATTAAATAATAATAAAAAGGCATTTTAATTTCTGAAAACCGGGCAATGTTCTGATGCTTATGTAGAAAAAGTACATTTGTATCTAATGTATCAGTTTATGTGAGAAATAAATGCTATAATTTATTATTATATTTTAATTAATAAAATGATAAAACAATAAGTTACAAATATCTTTAAAATTTGGAGTGATAGTAAAATCAAAATTATAAATGTTATAAAAATATAAAATTGAGAATGGTTCCACATTTAAATCTTAAATTGAAATACAATTAGTGTATGAATTAAAAACAAAATCTTGCAATAAAACACTTTCTAAAATCAGACTATAATATCTATGAGTGTGATTTCAACACTGCTATACTGTCTGATGGATGATATTTTTTGATGAATGATATTTGAATAGCTATCATTAAAATGAATATATTGAAATAAAAAACATTGTCTCATGTCTGTGCCTATAACTCTGTTTCTTCCCAGGAGATAGAGTATGTCAAGATTTAGTAAATATTAATCTTTAAATTTATGTTAATGTTAATATCTTATTTCTAACATATAGAGATATTAGAATAGTAGTTGAAATATTTGTAAATCAGCTCAACAAACTAATACACAGTTAAAGCTAACACACATCATTTAAAATGATATTTTTATGTCCTTATTTTTATTTAACCTATTTTTAACCTATGAAATTATATCATGATTACTCCATTATTAATTATATATGGCTATCCATTTGAAGGACCATAATATTCCCTGAAATTAGGGTTTTGTTGTTTAAACAAATACTTCTTGTAGAAGTGTAACTGAAAAAAATATTTTGCTGACAGTACTATCTATTATTTTAACAACATTCATTTTCTATTCTAAGGTAAGTCAACTTTTATGTTTGTACATCAAAGCTAATGAATCATTTAGGAGAGTCTTCATTGCTTTACATCTAGTATCCACATGTGAGTGAGTATATACCATGTTTGTCTTTCTGAGTCTGGGTTATCTCACTCTGGATGTTATTTTAAAGGCCCTTCCATTTGCCTGCAAATTTCATGTTGTCCTTGCTTTTTACTGCTAAGTAGTACTCCATTGTGTATATGTAACTCATTTTCTTAATCCATTCTTGGACTTGCCTCTACAGAATAAACCAGACTCTGCTGACTCCAATGGGAGGTCTTACCTTCTTGTAAGCGGGAATGGGGGTGTGTTGTGGTTGTGGGGGGCAAGTTGGAAGGACAAGAAGAGAGAAGGGAGAATCTATGATTGATATGTAAAATGAAAAATATCTTAATAAAAAAGACACACAAAAAAGAATTTTCAATACAGCCTGCATTGGAAAAAAAAATCAATTCCGATAATTCAATTTGAGGAATTTGACATAATCTGACATTTGGTGATTACAACATCTAAAATTAAAGCAGAATATCTTAGCAGGTAGGCAAATGACAGTGGTTACTTATTTAACAGACTGAGGTTATAGTTTAGTAATATTTAAAAGGAGGCAAGGGAGATACATGAAAGGTTCATTCAGGACTAGTTATATAAACTATTATACTAACACACTTCATTATGTTTTAAATTTATTCACATTTTCAATAATTCTGTCAACCAGAAAATGTTGGATCCTTAATCAGAATCAAAAGAGGACCTGAGAACATAATAGTTAAGAGCTCAGAGTCTGTATCCAAATAAGTAGAGTTCTGAGGGACAGTCCTTCAGTTAAAATGCTCCTTTGTTTTGACATCAGTGTCAGGATTTCATTGAAAAAAGCTGTCCATGGGTTGATGTTTTTTGTGCACTTGTTTCCACAACCAGTGTTTACAGGAACTGTGATGAGATAGAGATTTACAAGAGGCACCTGTCACTGAGAGTGATCCCTGTGGGTTATGTCTCTCTCCTGTTTCTTGCTCACTTCTCACCATTCCTACCTGCAGATGCCATAGAGCCAGCTGCTGCCCATTGGTGCCACTGTGGAGTCACCTGCAGCCTTCCCTCCCCTGCCATTCTGGTAAGGAGCCGGATCCCTAGGTATCCTGTCTGTCTGTCTGTCTCTCTCTCACACACATACACACACACACACACACACACACACACACACACACACACACACACACACACACACACACACACATATGCACGCACGCACGCACGCGCGTACGCACCCACGCATGCACAGACGATGCTGACCAGTAAATAGCTTTCACTATGAAGGTTCTTCAAATGCATAATGATGAAACAGCTTCCTAGCTCAGTGTGTTTACCACAAGTTTGAATCTTACTGAATCCTCAGCACCTAGGGTATGAATAACATGGCAACTATAATATTGGGGCCATCTGGTATCCTACATATTCCGCCAATGAAACTCAAGAATCCCAGTTACTTTTTACTCTCTCTTATAGATTGATCATCTCCCTAGCTCAGACGTACTTATGGAAGCCATGTTTCATTGTTAAAGGTTTTGGAGAGGCCTCTTCTTTCACTTCCACATTTATCTTAACTCTTAGCCACATGGTTCTGAACTGTTTATTAAAATACCTTCTCTATTCTCTGCTGTCTCACTGATCACTAAAACTAAATGATTTGCAACCTTTCCTTCTTCTAAAATTGATCTCCGGGACACCACCATTTTCAGTTAAAAGCTTGAAAGTGTTTGTCCTTGCACTGAGAGCAGTATAGCCCTCTCCAGACGTGGGTAATGTGTTCTCTTGTGGGCTCTGCTCTTCCGGGACTAATGTATCTTTGTAACCACACCTTAGACATGAGTTCCTCAAAGAGTTTTGTTTTAGTTCAATTTAAAATTAGTCTCTATACTCTTGGGTTATTTAATGCATCTGCATGCATATGATTTTAGACATACTTCCCAATTCACCTATCACAAGCACTAGAAACAAGTTGTTTAATAGGTGTATTTATGAACCACAGAAACTTTAAATTGCATCTATTTAAGTCTGAATCAAAGGCATGCGCCACCACCATCTGGCCCTATATTCCCATTCTTAACCCTATTTTATACCTTACAACTTACTAGTGACCATAGTTTTACTTACTAGTTTTCTGTTTTCATGAAGACATTTTAGAAAAGAATAAAAATTTATACAGAAAAACTACCAAATGCTATGAAAACAGTCCACAACATATATGAAAAATTTCCATCAATAGGGAAACTAAGACATTTCTATAAGATTCTATTGAATCATTATTCTAATTTTTATTTATCAATAAAATTCAGCAGTCAGATATCAGGGTAAGAACCTAAAAGATCAGGGGGTCACCAGTCATCTCCTACCTACTCTGTTTCTTCTTCCAGAAAGTCCAAGATCCCTCTCAGCCCTGCCTTACTACATCCTGTTCTGTCTATCTACAACTCTCTAAAACCTCTGTGATTAATTTTGCTCTGTTAGTGGCCAGCTCAACCCTCTGACTCCAAGCAAGCTTTATTTGTCAGAATATAATCAAAATACCATAACCGGGCAGTGGTGGTGCATGCCTTTAATCCCAGCACTTGGGAGGCAGAAGCAGGTGGATCTCTGTGAAAGGAAAGGTACAAAGTTACACAGAGAAACCCTGTCTCGAAAAACCAAAAAAAGAAAACAAAATCACACAAAAATTCTATGAAGTTAATCTTAAATTCAAGATGGAATTAATAGAAGACAAAATGAAAGAAAGACACAGTTTGGGTTACTTATTTACATTCAGAAATAAATGTTACACCAGTTGTGTCCCTTCTGATGAACTCTCCTGTTGTTCTTGTCCCCAGGTATTTTCCTGTTTGGATTATGTCAGAAAAGATAAGCTCTGCTTTCCATATTATTTTGAATACTTTTCTGCATAATAAACTTAAGGTGACCAAAGAATATTGTACAATTTAAATATCAAGTTGTCTTTCTCTTTTCAGTTATGGTATTTTCAGATATCTGATGATATCAATTTTTTCTATGGATTCATGAAAGTGATTACCAAATCACAGATATATCAGACAACTAAAAAGAATAATCATAAGACAAATTATGGAGAAAGCTAAGTTTCTTTATGATTAAATGTTGTTTACCCTTTCTGGAATTCAGAATTGACTAATCAATGTTAGCTAATGAGTACTACATGTAAGTCTTGCTTTGTAAGTGTATTGAATCAGATCACAGTCATCAGCAACCAAGACAGATTTTGGGGGAGGCCATGTGTCCAATGTTAGTAGAATGGTGATAGAAGAAAGAGCCTTAAAATAATAAGCACCATGCAAGGTGATGATATAATTGAATAATACAATGGAAAAGAAAGGGAAGCAGAAAACATACAAATTGAACTATAAATTTGACACTTGAAAAGCCATAGAACTAAGATACAGAAAAATTTAGGTCTTTCCAAAAAAATTTCCAAATGGGATATTTTATCAAGTACAAAGAGAAAGGTTTAAATTTTAAGAAAGCATCAAAGTAAATGTGGATGAAGCAGATGAGCATGTAAACATAACGACAAAATATTTTTTAAAATCCAATTCATAAACCAGGCAAAGTGGTGGCATACACCTTTAATCCCAGCACTCGGGAGGCAGAGCCAGGTGAATCTCTGTGAGTTCGAGGCCAGCCTGGGCTACCGAGTGAATTCCAGGAAAGGTACCAAAACTATACAGAGAAACTCTGTCTCAAAAAACAAACAAACAAACAAACAAAAAACAAAACAATAAAACAACAACACCACAACAAAAATCTAATTCATATGAAAACTGAACCAGTAGAGAAAACATCTTTCAAAGAAATGAAAAGCATTTATTGCGATTTTATTTGCAATATATTAAGCATTCACATCTTTTCACAAATATATGAGCAGTTAAAAAATAATGATGAAAAATACATTGGGATGAAATTTGGTAACATAAAAATTTAGTCTATTTACAGAGAAGATGAAGTGAAAATAATGCTGAGGAAAACAGGTAGACCACAGAGGACTGTTATACGTTTGATTCATAAAACATTCCAAAAAAAAGTTCTATAATTTTCTTGAAAATATAAATTTATAAAATGTGTTTGAGTACTCCAGTGTTGTATCAATGTAAAATCCATTAATAATGTTCAAATATTTTTAAATGGTTTAATATGTATTGTGAACAGTTTCATTCCATTTCTAATTTAGAAATTTAATTTTAGTTCATGAGGTATTCTATTGATTACCTTAAATTTTATTTGCATTTTAAATAAGATCAAGTTTATTAACTCATGTTTTTACTTGAAAACATACATAATATCTTACAAAGAAATGTATAAATGAATTGAAATGTTTTGAACATTTTTTTCTTCTTAGTTTTCTACTATGATTACTTATTTTATATCGAAGTCCTAAATTATCTTAATATATTTATATATTTATTTGAATTTTATTTATTATAAAATTGGTATTTAGCTTTAGAACATTTTGAAAATTTTCTAAATTTCATTTATCCATTTACTTTGGGTGAAGTTGAAAGCTATTACTAACACTTCTCTATCACATGGATAATTACATCTATACAATATGAGTACAAGTACCCTATAATGTTTTTTATATGCATAAGAAGACCAAATGCTATTTTTAAATGAAGAAATAGGTTTTTATACTCTAGATTGAAAGAGATGACCATCGTCAATCTTAAGTATTGCTCATTTTGTAAGTTGAGATATTCATGAACCATTTGGGAAGCAGAATATCAACTAGTTCATGCTATGTCTTAGACAGTACTTTCAGAGATCTTAGTTACTATCAAGATGGTGAATATACAATTATTACCTAATTAAGATTGTCAAAAAATATCATTTGGTTTGTTTGTGTTGGCCATCTATTACTGGGCATGGGGCCTACCCTTAAGTGTAGTTTGTATACTCAGTAACATTCTGTTGGAGACAAGTAATAATTCCTATTGGAGTAGTTATCAATTGGAGATAGTTTCTGAGTCAGGAATAGATGCCTGTGTCAACTTCCTTTTTCAGTACCAGGGCCCCATTTGATTTAGATGTGCAGGTCCTGTGCATACTGCCCCAGTCTCTGCAAATTCATGCATTGTGCCTAGAAGGACTTGTTTCCTTGGCCATTTCTATTCCCTCTGGCTTTTACATTTTGCTTCCTTGTCCTAAGATTTTCCAGAGCTCAGAAGGCAGAAATTTGATGGAAACATCCCATTAAGACTGAATGTTCCAAGGTCTCTCACTCTCTGGACATTGTCAAGTTGTAGATCTCAGCAAAAAGAGTTAACAGAGAGAACTACAAAATACAGGAATTTTCCTAGCTAAAAAATAGAAAATTTTATTCCTATTTCAGAATAATTGAACTTACTATGTATAGAGCCACATAATGTATATATTGTATAATTTTTGAAATGGAATTGGAAAGTTAAAACCTAACTCTACAATCAAGAAACACAGTACATGCTTAATTGTATGTTGACCTAAAGTTATGAACATTGTTCATCACCATGAATCTTAAACCAGATGGAAAAGACATTATTTGAGAAACCAGTATAACAATACTATTGGAAAAGTCCAAAACAAAAATAACCTGAAAAAGTTTACAAAGAGGACATAGAGAGAATAATGTCATCATTTCTTAGTATATTTATGGTCTATCTGACTTCTATTTGCAGGGCTCTAGAGGACAAGAAGCAAAATCCAGAATGGTGCTGAGCATCTCAATTTTGCAAAGAGTGCAAACAAGGGAGAAGTAAAAAAGCAAACATACCCAGACTTCAGGAGCTTCTTAAACAATAGCAGTCAGAAATTATTCCTTAGGGAAAATACTAATTAAGTTCTTCTCAGAGTGCCTTCTCAATCCATTTTCCTAGTTATCCATGAGTTTTTAATCTCACAGATAATGCTAATCACAAAATGAGTGTTCACTTTATTATATATGAAGAGACAGGACAGATGTGTAGCATTTAGGATAGTTTATGAGAAAAGAAGACAAAAATGACCTTAAGAAATAATTGAATATTTACAGGAATGAAATTTTCCTCAGAGCAGATGCTAAAATTGTTGAGCTTGGAAATGTTTTTCTTGGAATTTTTCATGATAGGCCATTGATTGTATGTAGAAATGATGAAAAATAGTCATGGATATCTTGTCTTATTTCTGAGGAATACTTCAATACTTTTCCCTGACAGTCTCTTATTCTAAATAATATGTTCATATTTTAGCTTTCAGTTAGGCATTGGAGTGAATTTTAGGTAGCCATAGATTTAGATTTAGAAATGCATTTGTATTCCCCACAACAATAAGATCTTAAATTTAATTTTTTAACTATTTTCTCATTTAGGAAAAAAAAAATGTCTTCTTGAAACAGGCTTTCTCTGTATAGCTCTGGCTGTCCTGAAACTCACTCTGTAGACCAGAGTAGCTACAGGCCAGATATGCTTCTGTCTCCCAAGTGCTGGGATTAAAGGCATTTTTTTTGAAGTAAATATGCAGCAGCTCACATTCACATTTAATTTTTAAAACTCACTATTAAATGAAACTTTAAGTAGACCTTGAATTAATGTAATTTCTCCAGTTTTTAAAATTAATGTAAATATTGGTGAAATTATTAAGGCCGCTCCACATAGTTAAAAGGGAGGTTTATTTTGTGGGGTAACTTACAAGTGAAGGGGTAGGTTGCAGGATCTGGCAAAGGTATAGCGCAGTCCGGTGGTGTTCTCTGGAGAACTCTGCTCTGTCTACCTCCAGCATCCAGGGTCCAGGAACCAAGAGAGAAACCTCCTCTCTATCCACAGGCTTCTGCTTCCTCCTCTGCCCTGACTTGTGGGTGTGACCATTACTGAAGCATCAATGGGGGTTGGAACTTCCAGGTCAATGCTGGGATGGCTGTCCACTACATCTCCCCCTTTTGTCTAAATAAGAAAGTTCTAACCTAATACAAGACTATATACAAAGAGATGGTTATCAAAGCAATATCAAGCAAAATCACATAGTAAAGTCCAGGGAAGTCTAGGGCATGGGTGGGTGGCATGTCACAAAGATCATTCCAAAAGGTGTCCTATCCTAAAGAACCTGAGTCTAATACTTAATATATTCTATCTAAGATATTATATATGTATATATACTAAGTTGTAACTATAACTGCTAATCTCCAACCTCATCAAAGACCTGAGAAGGAATATAATAATACCTGAGAAATGGGAGAAGGACGCAAGCAACTTTTGGGAGTCTTGCAAGAGTAGACAGAGACAGCTGGCAGCCTGGACAGTCACCTAATGTTTCTCAGCATCATTGGTGCATTCAAATTGGCTACAGGCCTAGAGTATCTGACAGACTATTTTCAGAAGCAGGAATTCTGAAAGACCATCTTACCCTGTCTTGGCAAAGTATAGTGGTTGCTTTCCTTGTGTCCTGCTTGTCCAGAAAGGACAGCATTTGTACTGCAGCAGTTGAGGCAAGGGCAGTTCTTTGCCCAGTAGGCCATTTTGTGCCAAGAAAACAAACTTCCAAATAGAAATGTCTTAGAAGCCCAACATTCTCTCAGGATCAAATTGGTGCTGCCAGGAGCAATTGTGTCTCACGTCAACAGAATTCTAAGTTATTTAAATGCCATATTCTCTAGGTCCATGAAGTGTTTGAAGATTACCTGTCCATCTGACCTATGTATTTATAAATCTGGATAACCTAACTAACATAATTATAGAGATGACAAGCACAGGTGACAATAACTCTGTAAGTCTTATCTACCTAAACAACCTAAGGACTAAGGCTTCCTATAAATAAGGCAAACAGTCTGTAAGCAAATGTACAGTAAAAGGACAATGACTTTAAATTGTGACAATACACAAAATATCTTTAACAGAGGTAGGAATGTATAGTGCAATATGCAATATGATAATAATCCTAAATATATATCAGTATACAGAATATCTTAAAGAGAAGTAGAATATACATACAGTATGACAGATAGAAATTCACATTTGTATCAATACACAGATATTTCAAATAAGAGTAAAAATATGTGTACAATATAACAAACATATTTCTGTATTTGTATCAATGTACAAATTATCTTAAATAAGAATATAAAAAGTTTATATTTGTATCAACATATAAGAATTCATAACAGTGCAAAGGCTGCTATATTACTAAATTTGTTTACTAATGTACATGATATCTTATACCTATCCATTCCATTTCTTCTCTTCCCTTTTTTTTATTTTTTTTTTTTTGAGACATATTTTCTTTCCTTAAGGAGAGTACTGAGTTTAACATTTTCTTCCACCCCCAACCCTGGAACCATTATCCATAACCCTGAGAAATATAAAACCTTAGGGATAAGGGGTGTCATTTTCTTAGAATTTCTTCATGCTGTTTAGGGGGCGATGGTATCTCTGTTGGGTATTGTGAAAAAGCTCAGATAGTTAAATCTCAGTTAGACTAACTGTAGATTCTGCAGCAACTCTCAGAGTAATGGGTAAGATTGTCTGAAATTCTGGCAAGAAGTGTAGTATGATGATGATTACCATGGCATCATTCTGGATTGGGTAGAGTTGTTGTTGTTGGGGCCCCATCTTCCTTCTGGAGACTTCAGAGATATTATTGGAAAAAAACTTATTTTTTATCAGAATGGAAAGTTTGGATTTAAAGATGTCATGACATGTAAGAAAGGATTCCAAGAAATCAAGAATAAGCATGAAGAGAATTAGAATCTTGAAGATAATGGTCCCTTATAATTGGATTCCTTCTGTCTCACACCAGAGGGCTCTTCTGATATGGGACTGAAGAACCTCTTAACCTTTTCTTTTATCAATATGCTTAGGTTTAGACTCCAACTACAAATGGTGCCCAACATATTGGCAAGAATTACCACTTAAAATCTAAGAAAAAAGATTCTTAAATGGAGCTAAAAACAGCTTCCTAGTTTTCTCTCTCAAGTTAGCAGCAGCCTGCTGGTTTGAGCTTCTATGACGGGTTCCTGGCGTGTGCATCTGACCTGCAGTGTGGCGGGAATGAGGAGTCTACAAGCAGCACTTTACTCTGCTGCATGGTGGATTTAGCCTTTGCTAGTTTAAAAAAAATAAGGTTTCTGGGCTATGTGCTGCTTTGATAGAGCTGCTTCTGATAGTTGATGGTACACATGGCTCCAGACCCAGAGATGGCAGTAAACTGTACCACCACCATGTTGGGAAGCTGAGATGGGTGGAGCCAGCAGTCACAGCAGTGTTTCAATCTTACAAAGATGGATATTACACAGAGAATCTGGTTTGCCTTGTCTTTGGGGTTTTAACTGCAGAAAAAGATTTGATCATAAAAGCTGTTGAGTTAAACAAATATGTAAATTTTAAAGGTAACTTGACTTCAAAATTTGGATATAAGGATACGTTGCTTTGGAAAAGAGTCTCTGCTTTTGTTTCTACAGAAAGCCAGAGGCTGTAGATTTGTTCCAGATTAAGATACATCAGGTTTGATCAGCCAAGACCACCTGAAAGGTCTCCAATGACACCATGGCCCAGATGATCCAACATCCAGAATGGTTTCAAGGCAACTGGCTCAGAGGTTTACCCTCATGGACTACTCCATAATCCTAAAATTTTCTTTGTGTCCCCATAAGATATAGTGCCCCCCTCCAGCAGGAAGTAGTAAGAGAAACTATGCCCAATTTCCCAAAATTATCAAGCTGGCTTTGGAGATGGAATTGGCTCACTCCTTCTCTAAACACAGACATATTGCTAAAATAAGAGGTTAAGATATTCTTGTGTCCCAAATCAGAAGAGCCCTCTGGTATGGGACAGAGAAAGAACAATATTTTTATTTAAAACAGGTTGATTATAAATGTGATCTCTTTCTGAAGAAGAAAAGGGGATATGATAATAGATATAATAATATGAAAGGATAGATTAAGGAACTTACTTCTAAAGAACAACAACTTATTTAAAATGTTTTACATTGGTATAGATTTTACTCTATTGATACAAACTTAAATTTAATTTTGTTATACTGTGTGTATATTTCTATTCGTGTTTAAGGTACTATGTTTGTGTAGCTCATTTTAAATAAATATAAATTAATAATTAGCCATCTGTGATAATCATACTCATAGCCATGTTAGTTAAGTCTTCTAGGTATACATAGATATATTTCAGATAGATCTTCAAATACTTCAAAGACCCACAGAATATGGCATTTAAAATATTTTTAAAATTTAGACTTTCTGGACAATGAGACATGTCTGATCCTGACAGCACCAGATTTACTTCAGATAGGAGGATGGGAATTGAAGACACTTCATACCTTATCTTCACCTTGGCAAAAATAGCCATTTGGGCAAGAAACTGTTCTTGCCTGGACTGCTTGATCGACTGGACATGCAGGACCCATAGAAAGGTGACCACAAAACTTTGCTTGACAAAATGGTCCTTCAGTTTCCTGCTTTGCAGAGGAAACTGCCAGACATTCTATATGACACTGAGAGAAGTGACCGACAGACTCTAGCCCTGTGGGCTGAAGACAAATGCCCCAACTTTACAAAGGAACATTAGGTGACTGTCCAGGCTGCCAGCTGTCTCTGTCCACTCTTGCAAGACTCCCGAAAATTGCTTGCATCCTTCTCCCGGTTCTCAGGTAATATTATATCCTTCTGAGGTCTTTGATGTGGTTGAAGGATAGATAGTTATAATTTCCTCAGTTATGATAAAAGATAAGTTAGATATAAAACCTTAGACTCACAAATATAGGAAAGATAGGATATCTTCTTTAGTATTGTAACTGTAATTCTTGCTTGATAATTGTTTTGTTATATGTAATTATACTATGTAAAAGTTAAAACCTTCCTTAAAAAAAAAAAAAAAAAGAAAAGGGGAAGTGCTGTGGATATCGCTCTGTATAAGTAAAGTTCTGATTGGCCGGTGGCCAGGCAGGAAGTATAGGTGGGACAAGAGAGAAGAGAATTCTGGGAAGTAGAAGGCTGGTGAGAAACACTGCCAGCCGCCACCATGAAAAGCATCATGTAAAGACACTGGTAAGCCACGAGCCATGTGGCAAAGTATAGATTAATAGAAATGGGTTAATTTAAGATAGAAAAAGTGGATTACAAGAAGCCTGCCATGGCCAGACAGTTTCTAAACAATTTAAGTTTCTGTGTGTTTACTTTGTTGGTTCTGAGTGTCTATGGGCCTGGCAGGTGAGAGAGATTTGTCCTGACTGTGGGCCAGGCAGGAAAACTCTAAGTACATGTAAATCCCAGGGTTCAGAGATAGTCAGAGGCTAAATGTAGATGTGCTTTTTCAAAGACCTGTATAGTTTTCAGCACCATGTTGTGCTGTTCACAACTATCTGTATGTACAGCTATAGAAGCTATGATGTCTCTACTGTCTGTATGCATTAGTATTCATGTGTACATACTAATATATAGTCAGAAATATACATATAATTAAAAATATCAAAATAAATATTTCAAAATTAAGAATAAGTATAAAATAATTGATTGAATAATTTCCTGTTATGTACATGCAAGTAAATTATTTTTGTTTTCCTAAAATTCTATGAAGTTATAAAAATTATATTTCTTAGTGAATCATTGTACTAAGTATGTGTTATAAAAATATCCAAGGATTTTAGTTATCCTTTTTTATATATTTTGTTCACACGGGTAAATAAATAAATTCAACAATTATTCTCAGGAAACTTAAATCTTCTATCCTGTATGTAATTTAGGCTTAGTTAAAAGAAACCTTTAAAGAGGCTTAATGACACTTACCAGTATTTTATTTTTTAATTTTAAGTTTTTTAGAATGTAAATGAATATATCATTTTCTCCTCCCTGTTCTTCCTTCCTAACCTTCCCATGTACCCATCCCAGGGCTCTCTGTAAAGTCCATTTCCTGAATTTGCTGCATAAACAGTATGCTTGATCAGATGTCAAGCTAAAGGACATCAGGTGATTATTTTTAACCTTTGTAATTATTAAAGTCAGAGACAAAAAAGATTAGTTTGACTTTAAATGATATTTTCTAATTTAAAAGTGTAGTTGCAGCCATGGTTATTGTGTTTTAGGTGCTAGCTCACTTTATTAATAATAATAATAATACTTAAAAATTAAAGACTAACTGAGTTATCTCAAGTCTTTCAACGAACAATTTCTACAGTGTATCTCAGCAAAAGTAACTAAAACTAAAATAAAGGAAATAGGAAAAGCAAATTTCTTCACTTAATTTCCACCACATTCAAGTGCCTACAGAGAACAAGGAAAATGGGAGGGAGGGAGAAGAAAGAAGATCTGGAAGAAAAAAAAAAAAAAACAGATGTTTACAATGAGATATAAATAGATAGAATCAATACTAAATTTGTCAATTAGGTTTCACATATTCTGAGATGTATTTACAATTAATGGAGGATAGTTGAAATTAAATCTTTTTGAAGTAATTTTCTAAGATATGTTACTGAAAAATAAGTGTTAAAATGTACAGTAAGTCTTCAAGAGTAGAAGTAAACATTGGGGACAGTTCTACTTCGAGTACTTTTGGATATTCTCCACACAAAATATATAAAGATTATTTTTTGATGATTGGCTTTGCCACAACTTAATTGAAGCACTAACATAAATTTTCTCAATTGAATTTTTACTTTCCTCAAGGTTTAATGGGATACCACAACAGATGAAGACTTCTAGATGTTCAATGAGTAACTTTTGTTACTGTAGATTTTGATTTTACACTTTTTATTGCAGCATTCTCTCTATGTCCATGCACAGAACAGGAGTACCATAGACAATGATAACTTATTAAAGAAAAAAAAAAAGTACAAGACTGATTAGAGAGATGGCATCCCCTTCTCCTGGGCTTTATATTCTGGCCCAGAATTTTGACAGAAGACTTCTGCCTCACCCAAGGGCAGGCCAGTCCTAGGGACCTAAGGTAAGACACTGCCCACTGGCAACTAACATTCTCTAAAGCTGGCCCAACAACTCCCACCTGCATCCCCTCCCCTGAGTTCTGTATTCCTGTATTCCAGTCCAAAACAATGGCATAAAACTCTGCTTTACTGGAGGCAATGGCTTACAAGGATTCCAAAAGAGCAAGTGGTTACCTAAAACCCCAGAGGAAACATAGGTACTTGGAACCACAAAGGCAAACTTGACTCCTGAAGTTTGGCAGGGTACAAAATCCCTGGTGGAGACACCCTACTGGATCTTAAGATTCCCTAGTCATCAGAAACTCTGGCCACTCTGGTCAGAAGACAAGAGAGGAAACTGAAACTAAGGAACAAAATACTCATCCAACAAAGACAAACTCAGGAACCAACACCTAGACCTATAATCACCCCAAACTCAGATGCTGAAGACAAATTCAAGAGCATAATCAACAACAGAAAGGACAGTATGGAACCCAGCAGAGCCCAATCATTGTAGGATTGGGAGACTTGAACATTCCAGTGTATCAAAAAACACCTTAAATGACCTTAAAACCAACTTTAAAATAGGATAAAAATCCTTAAAGAGGAAATGAAAAAAAAAAATCCCTTGAAGAAAAGAGGGGCTCTCTTTGACTCTGTAGCCTGCTCTAGAACAAAGTAAGTAGAATCACCCAAGAGGAGTAGATGGAACAAAATAATCAATCTCAGGGCTGAAATCAATAAAATAAAAATAAAGAGAATGATACAAAGAATCAATGAAACGAAGAGTTGGTTCTTGAGTGAAAAAAAAATAGAAAAACCCTTATCCTAACTAACTAAAAGGCAGACAGAGAATATCCAAATTAACAATATCAAAAAGTAAAAGGGGGCCATAACAAAAGATACTAAAGAAATGAAAAGAATTGTTAACCATACTTCAAAAGCCTGTACTCAATAGAAATGGAAAATCTAAAAGAAAAGGGCAATTTTCTTGATAGATATCACTTACCAAAGTTAAATCAACATCAGAGTAGCAGCTTAAATAGATCTATAAATCCTAAGGATAGAGAAGCAGTCATTGAAAGTCTCTCAACAACAACAATAACAAAACCTAGGGACAGAAGTTTTCAGGGCAGAATTCTACCAGACCTTCAAAGAAGACCTAATATACCAATACTCCTCAAATTATTCCACAAAATAGAAGCAGAAGAAACACTAAAAATTCATCTTATGAGGCCACAGTCACTCTGATATCCAAACCACACAAAGACTCCAGAAAGAAAGAGAATTACACACCAATTTCCCTCATGAACATAGATGCAAAAGTACTCAATAAAATACTTGAAAACTGAGTCGAAGAACACATCCGAAAGATCATCCATGATCAAGTAGACTTTATCCCAGAGATGCAGCAATGATTCGACATATAAAAAATTGTCAGTATAATCCATCATATAAACAAATTGAAAGAGCTGAAAAAGCCTTTGACAAAATCCATCAATCCTTCATGATAAAGATCAGGAATACAAGGAACATACAAAAACATAATAAAGGCAATATACAGCAAGCCAATAGCTAACATAAAATTAAATGGAGAGAAATTTAAAGCAATTCCACTTGAATCAGGAAAAAGGCAGCCTGAAATCAAAACAAGACAAGATGTTCACTTTCTCCATAGCTATTCAGTATAGTAATTGAAGTTTTAGTGACAACTAAAACAAAATATAAATATATAAACAAAAATAAGACCACTAAAGGAGATCAAGGGAAAAGAAATTGGAAAGAAAGAAGTTAAAGTACTTTTTAATAGCAAATGATATGATAGTGTGGATAACCAACCCCAAAAATTCAATCGGGGAACTCCTACAGCTGATAAACACATTCAATGTAGTGGCTGAATAGAATTTTAACTCAAAAAAAATGATAAATGGGCTGAGAAAGAAAGCAGGAAAAAACAGCCTTCAGAAAAGCCACAAATAATCTAAAATATCTTGGTGTAATTCTAACCAAGCAAATGAAAGACCTGCATGGCAAATACTTCAAGTCTTTGAAAAATGAAATTGAAGAGGATATCATTAGCTGGAAATATATTCCATGCTCATGGATCTGTAGGAACAACATAGTAAAAATGGCCATCTTGCTAAAAGCAAACTACAGATTCAATAAAATCCCCATCAAAATACTAATACAGATCTTCACATATCTTGAAAGAACATTATTCATCTTCATATAGAATAACAACAACAACAACAAAATAAAAACAGGATAGCTAAAACAACCAAGTAAACACACAGACACTTATATTACTTATAAACTGTATAAGTGCTATGGATATTGCTCTGTATAAATAAAATGCTGATTGGCCAGTAGCCAGGCAGGAAGTATAGGTGGGACAAGCAGAGAAGACAGTTCTGGGAACAGGAAGGCTGATAGATAGATAGATGATAGATAGATAGATAGATAGATAGATAGATAGATAAAAGGAGATATAAAGTACTGGTAAGCCACAACTTCTAGACTGATAGATATGGGTTAATTTAAGATATAAGAACTATATAACAAAAAGTCTGCTGCAGCCATACAGTTTGTAAACAATAAAAGTCTCTGTATATTTACTTGGTTGGGTCTGAGCAGCTGCAGGACTGGTAGATGAGATATATTTGTCCTGACAATGGGCCAGGCAGTACTGGAGAAAACTTCAGCTACAAGGTTGATAAACACAATGGAATCAAATCCCAGACTTAAATCCACATACCTGTGAACACCTGATTTTTGATAGAGAAACTAAAAATATACGATGGAAAAAAAGCATCTTCAACAAATGGCACTGGTCTAATTGGATATCAACATGTAAAATAATACAAATAGATCTGTATCTATTATCCTGAACAAGACACAAGTTCATGTGGATCAAAGATCTCAGCATAAAACCAGACACACTGAATTTGAAAGAAGAGAAAGTGTGGAATAGCCTTGAATGCATTGTTACAGGAGACAGCTTCCTGAATGGGACACCAATTGAGCATGCACTAGATCAACAATATTAATAAATGGTACTTCATGAGACTGAAAAGCCTCTCTAAGTCAAAGGACACCATTAAAGAACAAAATAGCAGCCTACAGAATGGCAATTGATCTTCATCAAACCCACATTTAACAGAGGACTGATTTCCAAAATATATAAAGAAGTCAAGAAACAAGACCTCAACAAAACAAATAACGCAATTTAAAATATGGGGTTCAGATCTCAACAGAGAATTCTCAACAGAGGAATGTCAAATTGGCTATAAGCACTTAAAGAAACATTCAACATCCTTAGCCATAAGGGAAATGCAAATCAAAGTGATTCTGAGATTCCATCCCCTGTCAGAATGGATAAGGCCCAAAACAGAAGTGACAGCTCATGCTGTAGAGGATGTGGAACAGGGGGAAATGTCTCCATTGCAGATAAGCGTGCAGACAGGTCAGCACCTTTCAATATGCACTTTCTCTGAAAATTAGGAATCTATATACCTCAAGACCCAGCTACACCACTCCTGGATATATACCCAAAGGATGTGTTAGCATATCACAAGGACACTTGCTCAACTATGTTCATAGCAACTTTATTTGTAAAAGTCAGAAACAGAAGACAACGTAGATGTCTATCCACCTAACAATGTATAAAGAAAATATGGTATGCTTGCACAATGGAGTATTATGCAGATGTTAAAAAATAACATCACAAACTGTGCTGACAAATAGACGGAAATAAGAAAAGATCATCATGAGTGAGGTAGCCCTGACCCAGAAAGACAAGCATGGTACATACTCGTTTATAAGTGGATATAAGCTATAAAGAAAAGGTTAACTATGCTATAGTCCACCAACCCAAAGAATCTAAGTAACAAGGAGGGCTCAAGCATGGACAAATGAATCTCACTGAAGGGGAAATATAATAGATATTATAGGTGGACAGGATGAAGGGTCTGGTTGGGGGTATGAGCATGGGAACATGGGGCATCAGGGGATGGGAGGATGGAGGAAGAGAGTACTGGGGGAGACAACTGGAATCTGCGGGAACCTCTGGGATGAGGTAGAAACAGTGCAGTGAAAACTCCCAAGAATCTACCAGGGTGACCCTAGCTAAGACTCCTAACAACAGGGAAAAATGAGCCTGAACCTGCCACCTCCTTTCATTAGGAAAGACTTCCAGTGGAGGGATTGGAAACCCAACCCTGCCACATAAACTTTGATCATATAATTTATCATGCCTATAAGATGTTCTGGGGTAAAGGTGGTGCAGAAATTATGGATGTAGCCAGCCAATGACTGGTCCAACTTGAGATCCATGCCATGAAAGGGAGCCAACCCTGACACTGCTTGAAGGGCTAGCACCCAAAGGCTAGAAATCCTGGAGACTTGAGATAGAACCAAATATAACTGGCAATCAAATAAAGCTAATGAAATAATCCCTGATAGTATTCTGCTATACACATGTATTGTTATCTAGTCCAAATATCATTAGAGAGGCTTTATCCATAAATTGATGTAAACAGATGCAGAGACCCACAACTAAACATTAGGAGGATCTCATGGAATCCTATCAAAGAGCGGGAGCATAATTTTGGGAGGCAGGGGGGTCAAGGACACCACAAGGAAAACATCAGAGTCCTGTAACCTGGGTTCATAAGGGCTCACAGAGACTGAACGGCCAAAAAAAGAGTTTTCATGGGACTGACCTAGGCTTTCTGCACATACATTACAGTTGTATAACTAGCTCTGCTTGTGGGACCCTTAACAGTGAGAGCAGGGGCTATCTCTGATTCTGTTACCTACTTTTGGTGCTCTTCCCTCTAACTGGGTTGTCACATCCAGTCTTAAGAGGAGAGCAGATGCATAGTTTTATGGCAACCTGATATGCCATGGCTGGCTGATATACATGGGAGGCCAAAAGTTTTCTGAAGAGAAAGGAGGAGGAGTGGATTGGGTTATAGGAGAGATTGGTGGAGGGATCAAGAGAAGAGGAGGGAAGGGATACTGTGATTGGGTTGGAGAAATGAGGTAATTAATTTTTTAAAAAATTATTAAAAATAAAAAGCTATAATAATGTCCAAGATTTTTTTATGTGTTTCCCAACATTTAGTCAATATTTAGGAGTTGAGCATGTAATGACCTATGAAAACAATCTTTAACAAGCTTTTTAAAATATTTGAATCATTTTTACTGTGTTAATCCTGCCTATCCATGAGCATGGGAGATCTTTCCATTTTCTGACATCTTCTTTAATTTCTTCTTTCAGGGACTTAAATTTCTTGTCATATAGGTCCTTCACATGCTTAGTTAGAGTAAACCCAGGGTATTTTATATCACTTGTGGCTATTATAAAGGGTGATATATCTCTGATATCCTTCTCAGCTTGTTTGTCTATTGTATATAGGAGGGCTACTGATTTCTTTGAGTTGATCTTGTATCCTGCTATGTTGCCAAAGGTGTTTATAAGCTGTATCAGTTGTTGGTTGAATATTTTGGGGTCACTCATGTATACAATCATGTCATCTGCAAATAGGGAGAGCTTGACTTCTTCCTTTCCAATGTATCCCCTTAATCTCCTTATGTTGTCTTATTGCTCTGGCTAGAACTTCAAGTAATATATTTAATAAGTAGGGGGAGAGGGGACATGGCGACCTTACCAAAAGCAATCTACAGATGCAACGCAATCCCCATCAAATTACCAACACAATTCTTCATGGACCTGGAAAGAATAATACTCAACTTCATATGGAAAAACAAAAAAATCCAGGATAGCCAAAAGAATCCTGTACAATAAAACAACCTCTGGAGGCATCACAATCCCGGAATTAAAGCTCTACTATAGAGCTACAGTAATAAAAACAGCTTGGTACTGGCATAAAAACTGACATGTGGACCAATGGAATCAAATTGAAGACACTGACATTAACCCGCACACCTATGAACAAATAATTTTTGACAAAGAAGCCAAAAATGTACAATGGAAAAAAAGAAAGCATCTTCAACAAATGGTGCTTGCATAACTGGATGTCAATGTGTAGAAGGCTGCAAATAGATCCATATCTGTCACTGTTCACAAAACTTAAATCCAAGTGGATCAAAGACCTCAAAATAAATCCAGCTACTCTGAACCTGATAGAAGAGAAAGTAGGAAATACTCTTGAATGTGTTGGCACTGGAGATCACTTTCTAAATATAACACCAGTAGACAAATTATTTGCCATGGAAAATGGTCAAAAGGTCAATCTATTATCTTTTTGACATATTGTAAAGGATCTGATGAAATAAGATCTATTCCTGGTGCATGAGCAGACTTTTTCGAGCCAACTACCTATGATGAGATACCTCATGCAGCCTTGAAGCACAGGTAAGGGCTTGGACTCCCCTCTACTGGATGGGCCTCCCCATGGAAGGCCTTGACTTCTTCTGAGGAGATAATGGGTGGACTGGAAGAGGGAGGTTGGGAGGGGCAGGAGGAAGGAAGAGGGGGATCTTTGATTAGTGTGTAAAATGAATGAAAAATTTTTCTTAATAAAAAAGAAATAAGGAACTTATACATTGACAAGATAAATATAATTTTGCTAATTAAAATATGTATAGAAAGGAATTTATCATATATAAACCCATACTTTTTGTGTTTCTATTAGAACTGAAGGTTGATATTACAGTGAGGTGTATACAATGTGCATTCTTTTCTTCTAAGGAAAAAGTAAATATAGATGCAAAGATCTGTAAGATGGTGTAACAAGGACCTACTTCCATGGCTAAAATTCTCACATATGATTTAAAAAAATGTCTACCTTTATGAACCAAAGTATGATCTAATTTTGTTTGAGGTAATGGAACTTTATCAATTTCCCACATTATGACTACTCACTTTCAGTGAATTTTACATTTTGTCTTTCATTTTCAGACTGCCTCTATCTATAAAACTATCATGGCTGACATCCCAACAATCAAAACATCTTGTAAATGTCTGCCTCTAGAGCCCCACTATAATCATGTTCACTTCATTGCCTGCCTTGCTTTTCTCCCATTGAAACACTGGATCTTTCAAAGGAATACTTTTATTAAATGTGTTCTAACATGTGTTCCATTACATGGAATCTTTTTAAATATCATACTAGAGATGACTTGAGAAAAGTTGCCTCTGTATTTGTTAAGTAGTGTTTTCTCTAAAGTATATTATAGCATTTCATTGTGTTTATACAATGAAAATAGATTTTTTTTTTTTACAATTTGGTTATGTTAATGCATTAAGATTTTCTTACTACTTAGAATCCACAAAACAGCCTGGATATAATATGATATCCCTGGCCAAGATTATGTTATTTATTTTCTGTTTGTTACTTTCAAAGACCAGTAGAAAAATGTATTCTTCAATGTAAATAGTATAGTATGAGAAAAAAGAATTATGGAATGATTAAGAGACATCATTCCTTTCAATTTTATTAATAATGAAGAAATGAAAGGTATATTATCTTAAGGTTTTCATAATTCCAATAAAGATGATTTTAGGCTGAAATCACTGGAAGAACAATTTCAAAAAGGGTAATGTGTACTGTTTTCCTGTGTCGAACAAATAAAGTTTTTCTTGCTGGGATATATTTCACAAAATAGAAAGTTTCTATCACAGGTCATTGATATTTGGATTTGGTGGACCTGCATCAGTAAACTCTTCAAATTTACCCTAGTCTTCTCTCAACTCCAAACCCCTATATTTCTTTAAAACAGAATTAGAATTTACTACTTTATAGCTTTTGTGCATTTTCCTGTTGTTCCTTTGATGTTGATTGTTCTCTGTCCAATACTGTAAACAATTATGCTTTAGTTATCTTTTTTCTGATTTCTGTTTCCTGTGGGGGAACCTCCTTAGAGAATTGATAAAACTTTAGTTATTTCCTCTTGTTATTCAGTCCTTGTAATAATTGGGTTCCTAGACCACCCAAAAAGCCACATCAGAATTAATGGTAGCAAAATATCCCCTTTCCAGCTGCAATGGAAAATTGTGGAATCTGAATTTTTCATTCAATAGACAAGATATTTACAATGAATGTTAAAATCTTTACAAACTAAAGAAAAAATAAAGAAACATCTCTGGGCAATAAATTGGATATTATAAATAATATACTATAAATAACATTTCTAACATAAAATGTTACTTAATGACAAATGGCATCCAAATACTAATTCTTTGTGTGAGTGTGTGTGTGTACAAATTATACATATATATGTTTATATATATATATATATATGTACAAATTATACATATATATGTGTATATATATACACACATATACACCACACACACACACACACACACACACACACACACACACACACACATATATATATATTATTTCCTTATTTCAGAGAATCCTAGATTGTAATCATAAAAGAGAATTGTGGCAATATGTTTCTGAAAGTCTTTTTGTTATATGTAGCTTTTCTGAATGTATTTTTGAGTATATCGGAACTTCCATTCAACTTTTTAGATTCTGTGATTCTACAACAAATAATTACTGTCTCAGGCTATTTGGTTATTCATTTTTTTATTTTTATTTTTATTTATTTACTTTTAAGATTCTTCCCAACTGTATACATGTGCCATGGTCATATTCACCTCCTCACCTCTACTTTCCTAAACAAAACCCAGAATATTTGCCTAAGATATTCATTGTGGTTTTATAACATATTGAGTGTAATTAGTGTTCCCTATCTCATCTGTATAAGGGACATCTGCATGGTCATGGGCAACCAAACCGTAGCCTCACCTTCAAACAAGAGTGGTACTCCCTCCAGCAGCTATCCACTGTGAATGAATCCTCAGTGGGGACTTTTTAAACATACTGTTGTAGTTAGAGTTTTCCTGCCTGGCCCAGTCAGGACAAATCTCTCTTACCAGCCAGTCCCACAGTCGCTCAGATCCAACCAAGAAAGCACACAGAAACTTACATTGTTTACAAACTGTATGGCTGTGGCAGGCTTCTTGTTATCCACTTTTTCTATCTTAAATTAACCCATTTCTGTTTATCTATACTTTGCCACATGGCTTGTGGCTTACCAGTGTCTTTACATGTTGCTTCTCATGGCGGCGGCTGGCAGTGTCTCCCCCCCAGCTTTCTACTTCCCAGCATTCTCTTCTCTCTTGTCCCGCCTATACTTCTGCCTGTCCACTGGCCAATCAGAACTTTATTTACACAGAGCAATATCCACAGCACTTCCCCTTTTCTTTTTTTTTTTTTTTTTTTAAGGAAGGCTTTAACTTTTACATAGTACAATTACATATAACAAAACAATTATCAAGCAAGAATTATAGTTACAATATTAAAGAAGATACCCTATCTTTCCTATATTTGTGAGTCTAAGGTTTTATATCTAACTTATCTTTTATCATAACTGAGGAAATTATAACTATCTAGTCTTCAACCACATCAAAGACCTCAGAAGGATATAATATTACCTGAGAACTGGGAGAAGGATGTAAGCATTTTTCAGGAGTCTTGCAAGAGTAGACAGAGACAGCTGGCAGCCTGGATAGTCACCTAATGTTCCTTTGTAAAGTTGGGGCATTTGTCTTTAGCCCACAGGGCTAGAGTCTCTTGGTCACTTCTCTCAGTGTCCTGTAGAATGTCTGGCAGTTTCCTCTGTGAAGCAGGAACTTGAAGGACCATTTTGTCAAGCAAAGTTTCGTGGTCATCTTTCTATGGGTCCTGCATGTCCAGTCGATCAAGCGGTCCAGGCAAGAACAGTTTCTTGTCCAAATGGCTATTTTGTCAAGGTGAAGATAAACTCCATATGAAGTGTCTTCAATGTCCATCCTCCTCTCTGAAGTAAAACGGTGCTGCCAGGAGCAGACATGTCTCACTGTCCAGAAACTCTAAATTTTAAAAGTATTTTAAATGCCATATTCTGTAGGTCTTTGAAGTATTTGAAGATTACCTATCCATCTGAAATATCTCTTGTATACCTAGAAGACTTAACTAACATGGCTATGAGTATGATTATCCTAGATGACTAATTATTAATCTATTTTTAATTATCCATTACAATTTAAAATGAGCTATACAAACATAATACCTTAAACATGAGTAGAAATATGCACACAGTATAACAAAATTAACTTTAAGTTTGTATCAATAGACTAAAATCTATACCAATGTAAAACATTTTAAACAAGTTGTTGCTCTTTAGAAGTAAGTTCCTTAATCTACCCTTTTGTCCTATTATATCTATATCATATCCCCTTTTCTTCTTTAGAAAGAGATCGCATTTATAATCAACCCGATTTAAATAAAAATATTGGGTTTTCTCTGTCCCACACCAGAGGGCTCTTCTGATTTGGGACACAAGAATATCTTAACCTTTTTTTTTTAGCAATATGTATGGGTTTAGAGAAGGAGTGAGCCAATTCCATCTCCAAAGCCAGCTTTATAATTTTGGGAATGTGGGCATAGTTTCTCTTACTACTTCCTGCTGGAGGGGGGCACTGTATCTTATGGGGACATAAAGAAAATTTTAGGATTATGGAATAGTCCATTAGGGTGAACCTCTGAGCCAGTTGCCTTGAAACCATTCTGGATGTCGGATCATCTGGGCCATGGTGTCATTGGAGACCTTTCAGGTGGTCTTGGCTGATCAAACCTGATATATCTTAATCTGGAACAAGTCCATAGCCTCTGGATTTCTGTGGAAACAAAAGCAGAGACTCCTTTCCAAAGCAACATATCCTTATATCCAAATTTTGAAGTCAAGGTACCTTTAAAATTTACATATTTGTTTAACTCAACAGCTTTTATGATCAAATCTTTTTCTGCAGTTAAAAATCCCAAAGACAACATAAACCAGATTTTCTGTGTAATATCCATCTTTGTAAGACTGAAACACTGCTGTGGCTGGTGGCTCTGCCCACCTCAGCTTCCCAACATGGCAGTGGTACAGTTTACCGCCAGCTCTGGGTCTGGAGCCATGTGTACCATCAACTATCAGAAGCAGTTCTATCAAAGCAGCGCATAGCCCAGAAACTTTTTTTTTTTTTAAACTAGCAAAGGCTAAATCTACCATGCAGCAGAGTAAAGCGCCCTTGTAGACTCCTCATTCCCGCCATACTGCAGGTCAGACGCACATGCCAGGAACCCGCCATAGTAGCTCAAACCGGCAGGCTGCCACTAACTTGAGAGAGACAATTAGGAAGGTGTTTTTAGCTCTGTCTTAGAATCTTTTTTCTTTAGGTGGAAATTCTTGCCAACACGTTGGACGCCATTTGTAGTTAGAGTTTTCCTGCCTGGCCCAGTCAGGACAAATCTCTCTTACCAGCCAGTCCCACAGTCGCTCAGATCCAACCAAGAAAGCACACAGAAACTTACATTGTTTACAAACTGTATGGCTGTGGCAGGCTTCTTGTTATCTACTTTTTCTATTTTAAATTAACCCATTTCTGTTTATCTATACTTTGCCACATGGCTTGTGGCTTACCAGTGTCTTTACATGTTGCTTCTCATGGTGGCGGCTGGCAGTGTCTCCCCCCCAGCTTTCTACTTCCCAGCATTCTCTTCTCTCTTGTCCCGCCTATACTTCCTGCCTGGCCAGTGGCCAATCAGAACTTTATTTACACAGAGCAATATCCACAGCATACTGTTTTTAGTATTATCTGTATGAGTATTTTGCTTTTTTATAGTTTTGTGTACAGACAAATTGTCTGGTAAGCACAGAGGTCAAAAGTAGTAACCCTTGGAACTACAGTTACAGAAAGTTGAGAGACTCCATATGGGTATGGGAAACTGAAGTGAGGTTATCTGGGGGAGGAAGTAAGGGCCCTGAACCACTGAGCCTTCTCCTGCACATGTACTGGAATTTAAGCTGGCATGGCAAGAGTCACAGAAAAAATAGAATGAAATTAATACAGAATGCCCTCAAATTTGTATAAAATATTCATGTTAGAATTATTTTCCAATCTAAGTGTCATCTGTGACCATCAATATAAATCTGTATCTTATCTTGTAGATCAACAAGTCCTCAAGCAAAATCAATAATAAGATGTATTAGTATCTTAGGATGTTAGAATTTGTCCTGTGTATTGTTTTGATTGTGGAACCTATCCATCTTGTTTTTAAGTGTTGAGTACTTCTGTAACCTTTTGTAGGAAGCCATTAATGACCTATAAATCCACACATTTACATGTATTCATCCTAAGAAATTCAGACATAGTATATCATGACAAAACATTCTTTAGATAAGGAGATTTTGCTAGTGGTCTGTGGTAGAGAGCTTTATGATATTTAATGAGTCCTTTCTCCATTATCTCCTACAGTCTCTCAGTACAGAAAATGTACTGCTAGTCAAATTTGAGGATATATCATAAGCAAAGCATTTAATAGGTCAGATTCAGATAAATTCTCAAAAGAACAATGTGGTATTTGGCATTGTTTTAATTAAATTATTTTCTTTAAAATTTAAAAAGTTTAAGGCTTATGGATTCTTAGTAATTTATTTAGAGAAAGTCTAGAGTTAAGATATAAACAAGGATATGTATATGGTAATGTACCTCAGTAGTAGAGAAATTTATTAGCATACATGATGTTCTAAATTCAATCCTTGGTAGAAGAAGAAATATGATACAAGTATGTGTTTCTAATTCAATTATAATAAATTAAAGCATTGTTCAAACGTTAAAGACACCTTACATGAAATTGAAGTTAAGCAAAATTTATGTCCTTTCCCATTTTTCTGAAGAGACAAAATGACTAAGATAACTTACAAAAGAAATCATTTATTTTAAATCATATATTTCCAAATGATAGTAGAACCATTGGTTATCATGGCAGAAGCTTGGCAGCCGGAACATAGGCATGGGTTCTGAGCAATACCTAATTAAATGTTCAGACAGCAATGAGGAAGCTGGGAATGATGTAGGCTTCTGAACCCTCCATGTCCATTCCTAGTACCATGCATTCTCCAAGAAGACCATATCTTCTCTTACAAGAAAACATATCCTGTCTCTTCTCAAACAGTTCCACCAGCTGGGAGCCACGAATTCAAACAAATGACCATATAAGGACTATGTTCATATACTCCCTTTATATGAGCTCAAAACATTAAGTGAATAAAAGTGTGAATTGAAGAAAATGGATACATCAATAGTAATGTAGAGATAATTATTGAAGAGAGTGAAACAATATGTCAACGTAGCAGGGTACTATTTGTACTTTATCAGCTATATGAGGATTTCTAAGACTCTGAAAACATAGAATTACTATTTCTATTTAAATTTTTTTGTATTTTCAATTTTAACATGTAATATTTATATATAATAAAGATACACATGCATTTGAATTAATATTAGCTTTTGAAAAATTAAATTTATCTTGATTGAATCAATTTTAAGAATATTTTCTATGAGAATTAAGCTATTGATATTTAATTTATATACTCTAAATGGATAATAAATGAATTCATTATACAACCCATACTCAAGTCTCAGATTATTTATAAAATGTGATTATTAGTTCTTACTAGGTTGAGAGGAAATTAACAAGGAATTAGTGAATATAGTCTTTTTAAATTCTACAAATAAATTCACTATTTTCTCTAGGTCATGTGCATACATCATGCCCAATGTCAATCACCATAATCCCAGTGCACAAAGCATTAAGCTACAATCCCAGTACCATATGGAGAGTTCACACGCTGCTCCAAAACAGCATGTGGAGATTTCTATTTTAGTTTATTTTTATCTTACCTACTTAAAATTCATGAAAATTTGAACTAACAGATCATGAAGAAACAACTTTAACATATTAAAATGAGAATTTTTTTTTTTTCATTTATGTGCTGAAAATATTTTTTTTTATAACTTTGTGGCAGGCCATATTATATTTTCCACTTCTCGTCTTCTCTCTTTTGGAGATAATTTCATATTTCATCTGAAAAGACAATGGGGTTGACCATATGGACTCCTTTAGTTAGTGACACATGGAGGAGAAATGAGGTGTGTTAACATTGGGCACAAGCCTTAAAAACTCATCTTCTATTCTTTCTATTTATATATAAGATTGAAGACTGTATTGAGCAGAGCCATGAACAGCTGTAATACCTATGCTGCTTAATTAAATATTGTTTAATTAAGTGCCTGATCCTTTGAACTTTTATTTTATTAGAGCAACACTAAAGTTGTTGTAAACTGTACTCATAATATCTATTACTTCTTTTTTTTATTGCCCCTGGTATGTTCCTTATGCCAATGACCACAATTAAAAGTTATTATAATTAAAGTAGGGGGGTAGGTAATGATGCAGTTGCCTGGAATTTCTATTATAAAGCAGATATGTGAGGTGAGTACTTTCCACCCTCAATATAATGCTAATTAACAGAAGATTTCTGACTTGTTACTTATCACTGATTAACATGCCTTTGATAATTTAAGATTTCGATATTTATAAATTCTTCAATTTCCTACCATGTGAAAGGTACTAAAATATTAGGTATTATATACATTTACTTCTTTAACTCTTCAAACATAATTTTGTAGTAGATAGGTTGTATCAATAAATAAATCATACAGATGAAAACCATGTGCTCTCTCCTTCTGTCCCTCATTCCTCCACCTGATCCTCCTGTTTCCTTCCCTACCTGCCCCCATTTCACGTATGAAATCTATTATGTTTTTCCATCTCAGAGAGATCCATTTTTCCCTCACAGACCTGTAATCTTTATCTAACCTCTCTGGGTCTTTGTACTATAGTGTGATTTTCTTTTACTTAACAGCTAATATCCATTTATGAATAGTGAATATCATGTTTGTCTTTATGGATCTGGGTTGCCTCACTTGAGATGATATTTTTTTCAAATTCCATCCATTTGCATGCAAATTTTATGAAATTATTTTCTTCTAACAGATGAGTAATACCGCATTGTGCACATATGCCACATTTTCTTTATCTATTCTTCAGTAAAGGGGCATCTAAGTTGTTAGCCAAAAAGATGACTGGAATAGGTGGGGTATTTAGGAGGTGATGTGGAAATATAGTGTAGTGGACCCTTCCTGGGAACTATGAGGTTTACTCTAGTAAGGACTCCTAGTAATGGAGGATACGGAGTTTGACCAATCATAACCAAGCTAGGATCCCTGTGGCAGAACTGCAGCACCAATGCAGTCACAGAACAACAACCTGTCTTGCCTTCAAGATGCACTGGAGCAAAGGTGGCTTAGAGTTTGTTGGAATGGCCAGTCAATGACTTCTCTAACTTGAGACCCAAACCATGAAATGGAGTCCATGCCCAACACTGCCTGCATGGTCAGAACTGGAACCTGGATGGCTCAGAGACCTAGGGTAGAAGTTAACACGATGACAAAGAGGGTAAAAAAGTCAGTGAAATGATTTGTAATGATTTTCTACTATACTCACAAGTGGAAGCCTAGCCCAATAATCATCAGAGAGGCTTCCTCTAACAGCTGATGGGAGCAGATACAGAGACTCACACGCAAACATTAGGTGGATCTCAGGGAACTCCACAAACTAGGGGGAAGAAGGATTTTAGGAGCCAGAGGGTCGAAGACATGAAATCATCCAAACAGGAATGTACAGGCTCATAGGGGCTCACAGAGACTGATGTGGCAGTCTTGGAGTTTCCATGGGTCTGTGCTAGGGCTTCTGCATACATTCTATGACTTTTTAGCTTTAGCTTTTTTTTTTTTTTTTTTTTTTTTTGAGACTCCTAACAGGGTTAGGGTTAGTGAGGTGTGTCTGATTCTTTTGCCTGCGTTTGGGACCCTTTTCCTCCTACTCAGTCGCCTTATTGAGCCTATAAGGGATTATGTCTTATCACAGCTTGCTATGCCATGTTCAGTTATTTGTACTTGGAAGTTTTATTTTAGAATTTTAATATTTAAAACAACATCCTTACACAAGATTTAATAGGCAGTCTAACCATATTTTGTTCATTCCAAATTTCAGTTGTAACTACTTTTTAGTCATTTCTTTTCTTTTCTTTTTTTTTTTTTTGTTTTTTTTTTTGTTTTTCAAGACAGGGTTTTTCTGTGTAGCTTTGCGCCTTTCCTAGATCTTGCTCAGTAGACCACGCTGGCCTCAATCTCACAAAGATCTGCCTGCCTCTGCTTCCAGAGTGCTGGGATTAAAGGAGTGCACCACCACTGCCCTGCTTGGAAATTCTTAGAATATATTCTGATTATGGTTTCCCCTTCCCCATCTCAGATCCTCACCTAAAACTCCACCCCTCTGACCTATTGCCTTCTTTCATTCTTTGGTTAAAAACAAACAAACAAACAAACAAAAAACAAAACAAAAACAAAAAACAAAAAAAAAAACCAGGCAAATAAAAAATTTAAAAAAAAAATTTAAATAATGTCTCTTTTAGTACTTTCCTTCTCCACCCCAGATTCAACCTGATCACTCATGTTCCTTTCCCTGCCCATCCTTAGTATACTCAGTAGACTTCTATTGCTCCTTCCCTGGGAGATCTAGGTGTCCCTCATGAAACTTCCTTGTTACTTAGAATCTCTGGGACGGTGGATTGTAGCATAATCATCCTTCATTTTACATCTAATATCCTTGTAAAGAGACTACTTGGAAGGGGGGAATATTTCTGGATCAGGTAAATAACACCACACAAGGGGATCTTCCAGGAGTCTACAAGAAGATCCCAGCTTTGACTACTTGTAATAGCAGATAAATTTCCTGAACTAGCCATAGCCTGTGACCAGATGGATGCCTAGCCCAACTGTCATCAAAGAAGTATCACCCAGCTGCTGATGGAAACAGATGCAGATGCACAGGCAAACACAAGCCAGAGCTTGGAGAATTCTGTTAAAAAGAGGGACAAAGAATTTTAGGAGGCAAGGTGTTCAAGGACATCACAAGAAAAAACACAGAATCAACTATCCTGGGCTCATTGAGACTAGAACTGAAAACCAGGGAGACTATACGGCACATTGAATATTTGTACAGTCATGTAGCTTGGTTCTTTTGTTGGACTCCTAACAGTGGAAACAAGGCTGTCTTTGGTTATTTTTCAGGGTTTTGAGCCCCTACCACTCATGCTGGGTCTCCTTGACCATCCTGTATACATGGGGAGGTGCTAAGTCTTACTGCAACTTGATATGCCATGTTTTGTTGACATTCATGGGAAATCTGCCATTTCCTAAACAGAAATGGAGGGAAGGAAGAGTGCATTGGAGAGTGGAAAGAGATGGGGAGAGGAACTTGGAGAAAGAAGGTAGGAGAAACTGCAGCTATGATGTAAAATAAATAAATAAATTTATTAAAAGTAAGAAAAGAGCTTTTTGGTTATGGATGAGAGATCCTGTCTACTTCCCATTCACTGGAACTCTTTCTGGTTTGAGATGGTGCAGACCCTGTTCATCATGTAACAGAATCTGTGAGTTCTTATGTCAGTCAATCCTATTGTGTTTACAAGACACTATTTCTTTGGTGTTATAAACGCACTCCTACACACCTTCTCCTCTTTTACCTGTGCACATAATAGAGAGATTTGAGGAAGAAATCCACTTAAGACATAGTGTTCCATAAACTCTCATTCTCTGCATATTGTCTGGTTGTTAGTATCTATACTAGTTCCCATCTGGAAAGCTTTTATAATGATGATGGTTGAGTGAGACAATGATCTATGGCTACAGCAAAATGTCATTAGGAGTCACTTTCTTGATATGTTCCTTTAACAGCACAATTTTATTTGTTTTTTTTTTTTTCCCTTGGCCAATGTGTAGCCTCAGATTTTTCTCTCTGAGCCATTTCAGACATTGTTTTCAACTACTGAGATGAGCTTTAAATCCAATTAGAGAATGATTGGTTACTACCACAATGTGCCACTACTGTACCATCATGATGCAGGAAGGTGATCTTTGCAGATGACAGGGTTTGCAACTCTTGGCTGGTTGGTGTTTAGCTTTATCCTCTGGAAGCATGCAGAGTAGGTTCTATTACCATGGACAACAGTCAATAGGGCTGAAGACTATAGCTATGCATCATGTCAACATTTCCTCATTTAGTGATATATATATATATGTGTGTGTGTGTGTGTGTGTGTGTGTGTGTGTGTGTATGTAAATACATATATATATACATCGGTAGTGTAGTTGAATTTTTCTCTGGTCCTGCCCAGCCCCACATACCCCACAGCCACTTATAAAATAATCACTCAGAAGTTTATATTAATTAAAATTGCTCAGCCATTTGCTCAGGCCCACCACTGACTAGCTCTTACTTTTAAACTCAGCCCATATCTGTTAATCTATATGTTGCTATGTGTTCCATGGTTTTACCTATGTGCAGTTACATGGTGCTCCCTGGACTGTGGGCTGGCATCTATTCACTCAGCCATCTACTTCCCAGAATTTTCCTTGTTTGCTTATCCCACCTATACTTCTTGCCTGGCTACTGGCCAATCAGCCTTTTATTTATGAACCAATCACATTCACAGCATACCCAAAGGTCCTACACCATCTCTGTATTCTAATTTTTCTATCGTTTTATTTTGCAACACGATATTTTTTTCTTCTTTTCTCCTTGTTTATTTATTATAGCTGTGTTTTAATTTTACAAATCAGCCATGGGTTCCCCTGTCCTCCCCCTCCCGCCCTGTCCCCACCTCCCCACCATCCCCTCCCCTCGATTCCCATCTCCTCCAGGGCCAAGACTCCCCTAGGGATTCATTTGAATCTGGTGGATTCAGTACAGGCAGGTCCTGTACCCTCTTGCCAGGCTGAGCAAAGTGTCCCTGTGTAAGCCCAAGGTTCCAAACAGCCAGCTCATGCACTAAAGATAGGTCCTGGTCCCACAGCCTGGGTGCCTCCCAAACAGTTCAAGCTATTCAATTGTCTCACTTATCCAGAGGGCCTGATCCAGTTGGGGGCTCCACAGCTTTTGGTTCATAATTCATGTGTTTCTATTAGTTTGGCTATTTGTGCTTTTCCAATCTTGGTCTCAATAATTCACACTCTTACAGTCCCTCCTCTTTCTCAACAATTGGACTCCTGGAGCTCCACCTGGGGCCTGACCGAGAATCTCTGCATCCACTGCCATTATTATTGGATGAGAGTTCCAGCACAACAGTTAGGGTGTTTGACCATCTGATCACCAGACTAGGTCAGATCAGGCTTTCTCTCGACCATTGCCAGCAGTCTACAGAGGATATATCATTGTGGATTTCTGGGGAGCTCTCCAGCACCCTGCCTATTCCTGGTCTCATGTGGTCATCATTTATTATGGTCTGTTATTGCTTGTTCTCCCTTTCTGTTCTTGATCCAGCTGGGATCTCCTGTTCCACTAAGCTTTCTTTCCCTCAAACCTTGCCCTTCATTACTCCCACTATCATTCAGGTTGTTCATGTAGATCTCATCCATTCTTCTGTCATTGGGCTATCCCTGTGTCTTTCCTAGGGTCCTGTTTTCTAGGTAGCCTCTCTGGAGTTGTGTAGCAGTCTAGTCATCATTGTTTTACATCTAGTATCCTACTATGAGTGAATACTTACCATGTCCCTGGGGTCTCCTTATCTTGTCCAGATGGGAGCTCCTCTTTTCCAGATGGGAGTTCCGGGGCAGGATGGAAGCTCTGGTCCAGATTGGAGTTCCAGGGCAGATGGTAGCTGGGGTCTCTCTGGTCCAGATGGGAGTTCTGGGAGGATGGGTGGATGGAAGCTGGGGGCTGGTCTCTGAGTCTCAGGAAGTGGCTGGGGTCTCAGGCAGATGGGTGTGGTGTCAGGGTGTGGAGACTGCAGGGTCCTCCTGTAGTCTCGGAAAAGGGGAGCCTTCTGGCAGGACCTGCCTAATGAACGGAAACTTGTGCCAAGTTGGGCAGGTCTTCCCGTGATGGCTGGTGCCCAGGATTGGGACCTAGAGGCCGAGGCCTTTCTGACTATAACCCCAGGCATTCACCTCTGGTCCAAATGGGAGTTCTGAGGCAGATGGGAGCTGGGGGCTGGTCTCTGAGTCTCAGGAAGTGGCTGGGATCTTGGGCAGATGGGTGTGGGGGCAGGGTGTGGAGATTGTAGGGTCTGCCTGCAGTCTATGATAGTTCTTTTCTTGATCCAGTCAAGTAGTGAGATTTTTCTTCTCATTTTTATTTGAATTGATGAGCTTTGTACTTTTTAAACTTTAGTTGGATTTTTTTTTTTATTTCTCTTTCTTTGTAAGTTTATATTTCATGTACTTCATTAAACTCATTTTTAAACCCTATTTCTTTCAGGTATTTACTTGCACTGCCTTTACACAGCATTTAGCTAGTATCCTCCTTTACCTTACAGCACATTGTAATGGTAATTCTTTGCCCAGGATTTCATCTAGCTCATACTTTTTAATGCATTCCTGTGAAACTGACATTTTTTCAGAGGTTATTTGCCTAGATTTTTCTTTACTATGTTTTTTTTCTATTGCACTTTGTATCCTAAATTACTCCATTTGTTATTGAAGGATTTTCCATGTTCAAGACAAACAAATGTGTAAAGATTCGATTTTAATTCCTCTCTAGGGTACTTGTGGGTAAACACCCAGTTTACATGATGAAGGTGTCAAACAAGATCCTACCTTAGAATTATATAATATATTTTTGGTAGGAGTGTGTTGCCTACATGGATGTGTATGCATTATCTTCATGGCTGGTATATGGGGAGGCAAGAAAGATTGTTGGATTCCCTAGAAATTGACTTACTGATTGTTATGAGTCACCAACTGGGTGCTGGGAATCAAACCTAGTTTACTGCAAAAGCAGAAGGTGCTCTTAACAGCTCAACCTCATCTCTAACCCTTCAATATTATATTAAAACTAGAATATTGACTTCAGAAACAATCCTGATTGTTAGAGGGCTCACTACAAAAGTATCCCAATCATTATCCAACATCATCCATCCAACTGAGTTCAGTGAGACCTCAAATGCAGCATAGTAAAGCTAGTGTGGTGTGTACTAAGGTATTATTAACTAAATTTAGGAATGGAAAGAAATAGACCTAGCTATAAAAAGAATTAATACTAGAGGCACAGATAAAAAATATTGTGTATAAAACAGACAGAAGGAGAAAATTTGGACATTGCTTAGATCCAGAGAGCTAATTAAAGCTTTGGAAACCTGTAGTTTAGAAGTACAAAAGTGCAATAGGTATAAAACTGAAGTTGTAGAATGTTGTCCTAGTCTACCATGTACAAGCCCCATGATTTAATCCACAAATATGCATAAACCAGAAATAATATTGAATGATGCCTATAATCCCATTATTGGTAAAGGCTGTAAGAGCAGATGCGCATAGTCTTTCTCAACTATGTCATTAATTCTTGGTCATTCTATGCTATATGAGATTCTGTCCCCAGAATAAAGGAAGTATAAAGAAAAGACATAGAGACAATGGAGGAGAGGGATTGAGGTAGGGATGAGGAGAAGATGATGTGGTTTATGTATAGGAAGAATAGTGCAATGTGCTAAACATAATGGATACCGAAACATACAGAGCAATTATAAAGTTAGGAGCATAAAACCCAAACTAAGATGATTCAAAGATATTTATCTAAGCGAAGATGTAAATTTAAAAAATATCAAAACAATGTAAAATATATGAAAAAAAAGTATGAAATCAACATTTCTTTGTTGATGGGATGAGATGTCAATTTTACCCTTCCTGTTATTTTCATGTATTCAATAGTGCTGATGTTTAGAAAGGGAGATTTTGTGAGTCCATTTCAAACTTCAATATCTAGATCTTTGAGCATGCAGTAACCAGTGCAGTTCCCACTGGTTTTTGGGCTAAGTTGTTCTTGTTCAACTGTAAAGATCAGTCCCACTAGGATCCTCTCCAGGCCTCAGCACAGAATGTTGCTTTGGGAAAGTGTTTCACTACATAAAGTTCCACCTGTTTTGTGAGGTTGCACTCTCTGCATGTCTGTGTTTAACTCTGGGCTAGTCATATGGCTATGTCCCTGAACTTAGTCATCTTTTCAGCTAGAAATATGTGTTTTACCAGGGCTTTAGTGGCCTCTGTAAGTTCCAAGTATTTGAAATCAAGTCAGTTCTCCTGTGACTACATTATTCTGGTAATATGGATCTTAGTTCAGCTTGCATTTGAGTCTTGGATTAATTGTAGCACCCAGATTGAGACAGACACTGTCTTCTGTGGGTATCTCTCTGGATGACCTGCAGAGAATCTCAGCTTATGCTTGCATGCCATACTTCATCCTGTGCTGATTCTGTCTTTCTCTGCCTAAGATATAATCATGCCCTGATCGCATGTCTGAAGCTTGTTCCATATTACTACCAACTTTGCTGGTATAAGGGGTGCAAGGAAAATGTCTCTGGCAGTCTCTCTCTTACCTTCGGCTGAGCAGTGTAGTGCACTCGGGTAATAGTTTACAGGTGCTGCCATGTTGGGGACCAGCCTGAACTGTGTAGAACTGTTTTTGTGGGGAGGAGTGTGGATTAATAAATAATAGATTGAAAAATAGAGACAAAAAGGTAACATCTATTGTAATAGATGTAAAAGAAAAACACAGAGACACAGGATAGCATCGGGAGGACTCTGGGTCAATACTACAGTTGCCTTGAGTTCATTCCTAGAGGGTATTTTACATACCAGCAACAGGAGAGGCAAAAGACCTCCCCCTTTCAAGGTCAAGATACAAAGTACAAACAAATGTAGACCCTTCCTTAATTTGCAAAACACCTGGTTACCATGCTTTATGGCAAAGAATCTTATAATTAGCATCTTGTCTGGAAGTTTAAGACACCTGGCAACCACGCCTTTGGCCAAAACATCCTATTAAGCACCCTTGCAGGGCAAAGCAAACTCAGAATCTCTTAGTCAAGATGGAATAAGGCTTCACTGTGGAGTCTCTGTGGGCCCCCACACTGGCACCTCCTACTTTGTGAAGATCTCAATGTCGTTAGTCTTTTAATTTTCAGCAAATATGGCTTGTAGAAATACAAACTAATTTTATTATCTGGACCTTTTTTTTTTCTTGCCATATTGCACTGAATCTTGTGTTTTATTATTTTATATTGTATCTTTCATTTTTATAGTTGACAATCACTTTATTACCTAATGTTTGGGAAATAAATAATAAAGACCTACAAGTTATTCATTGTTTACTATCTCTTGAAGGTGTAATGTATTTCCTATTAAAATATTTTATTAAGCATATGGGAAAGGAGTGGTAGAAGTAGCTGGGAAATGGGGAGAAAGGGAAAAGGTTGCTCATGGAAAGGAGATAAGCTGAGGGAAGTTTCACAAAAGCTTTCCACAGAGGGACCACCTAGAAACAGCTTCATGCTATTGTCTCAGCATAACTGGAGATCAGTGGCAGTTTCAAGGAAGCTTCTACCTACTTCGGATAGAAGTGCCTTAGTGATGGTGAGTTGGAAATATGCTAAATGGGGTACATAGACATATTGACCAGGAACTCGGTATAGCAGAGGCAGAGAGATTTCCAGGACAGGTGGCAGAGGTATAGCATGACATCCTGAAGAGGAGATTTTCTGTAAATGCTTCACTAGACAAGACTTCAGAATATGTTGAACAGACTACCAGTGGTGGTCCATAAAATAGCACTCCTGTGAGAGCAACAGAAGGATATTGAACTTGTAATAGACTCACCATAGTGCAAGCATTGTTAGTTGAGAAGTGTGGAGTATCAGGGAGAAAACAAGCCAGATCTTGGAAGAGAGAGCATTCCCAGGGACAAAGATGTCTCCCACAAAGCTCTCAGTCTGGACAGAAAATGGCAAGCTTTAGGGGTGCCTTCCACAAAGCTCTTAGCCTGGACATAGGATGTCCTAAGTGGTGAGCATAGTAAGCAGCATAACAGGAGACTTGTGACTGGAAGGTTGGTGACAGAAGGTGTCTCACAATGGTAAATACCTACATGGTACTAAATTCAATACAGAGACTCCTGTCAGTATGGAGGACAGACTTTCCCATGTGAGTTTCTGAGACCAGTAGCCCTTTCTCCATCTGCAGATTCAACTACCAAAACTTACTGAAAGTGTGGGGAGAAAGTACATTCACTCCCAAGTAAAATGGAATGCTGACTGATGTAATAGCTTCTATTTTATTTTTTTGTTCAATTTGATTTGTAAAATATGTACATCTATATTTCAATTGTTTGCTTTAGTGGGATTGCATACCTGCTTTTTCTATATTTTCTCCATTATCCCCCACACCTCTAACCCGTTTACATCCCCTCCTGTTTATGTTTTACACTCATTGCTGCTTTCCCCATTCCTTCTTCTTTTTCTGCCTAATCGTTTCACAACTCTTTAATACTGAGAAATCAATGATATCAAATAAAATACGGGAAAAAGATTTTAGGGTGATACTCTGAAAAACGGTCAATGACTTTATCTAGGGCTGAAATAAACAGATGAATAAAGTGCAAACTAACAGGACATAGACAAGAAAACTGTAAGCAATATGGAGGACAGATTGAAAAACATAAGTCAAAACAAAACAAACAAATAGAATAGCAAGTAAATTTAGATTCTTAAAAAAAGAATGAAATAAAATGATGAAAACCAGAGAATGAATTAATCTTTCTTAGAAAGAAAAAGTAAAAAGAGAGGAGAAAATATCATTAAATAAGCCTAAACAGAAGAAAGAATATCAGAAGAAAGGACAAGGCCAAGGCAAAATATACTTAGACATGAGTAAGGAAAAAAATGAGTAATATGAAAATTTCCTCAAATTCTGGAACACATCCCAGGATCAAATATAAGTCAGTAGGCTAAAGGAAAAAGTTGAGATTGAAAACATATAGGCAAAGACAAGCTCTTTAATGAAACTACAGCATAAAAGTCTCCAATTCTAAGATAAGTTGAACAACAGAACACAAGAGGAAGGCATTTGCAATCCTGAATATACATACTTAGAAGAACCAAGTAAATAAGTCAAGATATCAAAACACCATGTAAAGGAATAAAACTGAAGGCTGAAAGGGAAAAATATCTGACTCACCTATAATACTAAGATAGCAAATTGCTCTCCGATCTCTTGCCAGAAGTCTAAATCACAGAAGTGTGTACTATATATTGCAATCTTTCAAAATAAATAACTGCCAACAAACAGTTCCACTAACCATCTTTTATAATTGATGGAGAATTAATAAAATTCAAAATGAGCATTAACTGAGTTAACTAACGGCCACCAAACCAGCATTGTGGAAGATACCTAGGAAATGCCATAAACAGCAGAGGGATTCAAGCGGACACTGAACTATATTTTCTGAGAGAAACCTATTTAGAAGCTCAACATATCCAGCAAAGCATTATGTGACTTTTCTTCTTCAGACATAACACATGTACATGTATACTTACCAAAATAGGAACTCATGACAGATCCAGGCAAGCATTACATTAAGGTCCATCTTAGTGAACCAATATTTATTGGGGTGACTTATAGGACTATCAAGATGAACAAACTACAGGAGCAGGGTCTACTCAAAAGCAACAGCACTAGGAAAAAGCAGAACCTTACAAAGGCAATGAGCCAACAAAGCTACAAAGACAGCCTGGCGATGTAGGCAGAGTTTTTGTAGGGGCCATCAGCTCAAAAAAAAAAAAAAAAAATGAGCAGAGACCCAATATTAATTATAAATTGCTCAGACTTGTTGCTAGCTAACTTTTTTTCCTCCCCGAGACAGGGTTTCTCTGTGTTTTTTTTTTTTTTTTTTTTTTTTTTGCCTGTCCTGAATCTTGCTGGACTTAAACTCATGGAGATCCACTTGGCTGTGCCTCCTTAGTGCTGAATTAACCTATTTCTTTTCTTTGTTTTTCTTTCTTTCTTTTTTTTTTTTTTTTTTTTTTTAGCTGAGGATCAAACCCAGGGCCTTGCACTTGCTAGGCAAGTGCTTTACCACTGAGCTAAGTCCCCAACCCTAAAAATTATATTAATTAATTAATTAATTAATTAGTTTGTTTGTTTTTTGGTTTTTCGAGATGGGGTTTCTCTGTGTAGCTTTGGAGCCTGTCCCGGAACTCCTCTGTAGACCACACTGGCCTTGAACTCACAGAGATACGCCTGCCTCTGCCTCCTGAGTGCTGGGATTAAAGGCGTGTGCCACCACCACCAGGTGTCCTAGTTCTTGTATATCCTCTGCCACATGGAGGTACCTTCTGTCAACATGGTATATTCATCTTGTTTCTCTCTGCATCTGCTCTCAACTCCTCAGACTCCACTCTTCTTCCTCCCAGCAGCCTCTGTCTGGTTCTCCTGTCTAACCTTATCCTGCCAGTTATTGGCCAGTCAGATTCTTTATGAAACCAATCACAGTGACATAGATGCATTCAGTGTAATACAGATTATTCTGCTTGGCAATTCAGAGGACAACCTCTCATAAACCCAGCTTGTCAGAGCCTCTCCTCCTGTGGTTTTACTACGCTGGTAATCTTCAGGAGGAGGCCTTGTGAATCTCTGAGCTTTTTCAGACATGTGAAATTTGTTTCTTTCATGAGTTCCCAGAACCTTCCTGCTCATTCCAGGTTTTGAGAGGAAATTATACAATACAATGAACCACTCAAATGCCCATACTAATAGAGGAGGAAGAAAATAACAAATAACAACCAAAGAAATCATAAAAATATAGAAAATGGCAAAGAGCTTTAAATAATAAATTTGAATTAATATGTTCTTAATTCACCACTAGAAAAAAATGCAGAATAAGTGAATAAACAAGAATGAGGTAGGGTGATCCAAGAAACAAAATGTGCTAGTGAACTGAATATACCAATATTTAGTGCAAATAGACAATATATACTTTTTTTTTTTTAAGTTCAACATCCTCAGATATCAGGAGCATGCAAATTACACCTCTTTGACTCCATATCTCCCCAGCAAGAATGATTATCACCAGAACACCAACAAAGAGAAAGCATGAGGGGAAAGAGAAGCACTTACACACTGTTGCTAGAAACATAAACTTGAAATCAGTATAGAGGTTCCTCAAAAAAATAAAAAGAGAACTGCCAGATGACCCGCTACAGCACTCCTGGGTTTATACCTGAGGAGTTGAATACCCATATTTATTTTCACTCAGTTCACAATACTTCGGAAATGAAACCAGTTTAGAATCCCATCAACAGATGAATGAACAATGGAAATCTGTAACAGGAAGACTGTATTTTTCCAGGTTGATGAAGAATAAAATTATCATGTTTGCTGGAAAACAGTTATAATCATTATGCTAAGCAAAATAAGCCAGGCTCAGAAACACTAATGAAGATGTTTAAGTGAAATTTGAGTGTGAATTTACCTGCACATTTGTAAGTCATAATGCTATAAAGGAGAGCATAGGAGAGAGAAAGAGGGTTTAAGGGAAGTTGAGAAAGAATACTGAAACTGCTCTTCTATGTACAATGCCTTTTAAATAATATTTTAAGTGTTATTCTAAATGTGAATTTTACACGCAGATAATGGAGGGAAAACACATTGCCTTGAATTTCAAAATAAATGGGTTTCTCCATTTTCTATATCTTAAACTTGAACTTAATTTGGATGAATGATAAGCATTCTTCAAGTATTACTTTTTTTCTGCTGTCATGGAATTCACTCTGTAGACCAGGATAACTTTGAACTCACAGAGATCTGCCTGCCTCTGTCTCCAGAGTGCTGTCATTAAAGGTATTAGCCACTACTACCCATCCCAGCTTTGCTTTATAAAAAAGGATTGGCATTTGAAAATAATTAGGACTTTAAAAGTTTCCACACAGAACTTTTTTATTAAATTATGTCATATCAATCAGGCATCATGTTCATATCCAAATTAATTCTTTCCTTCTCTCTTTTCTCTCCCTCTTCTTTGCTTGCTTGCTTGCTCTCTGGCCCTCTCTCTCATACTCATTCTTGTTCTTTCTTTACATAAGTAATATTTACAGTGACTGAAAGACTTAAATGATTATCTCCTCTCTTGAACTTAGAGATTTGCATATTGATGAGTGTAAGCACCACTTATAGTAACTTCCAACAAGATTTTTGACAAAAGGGTAGTTGGCTAACTGAATAAATATCAAAGCTGTTATTGTTTGCCTGGATGTTAACCATGAAAAATGTGTTCTTCATTGTGGCACTAGTGTTTCAAGTACAGTTTCATTATTTAGATCTATCAGAAAATAGAAACTGTAAACCATCTTAATCCCAGCCCTTAAGACAACCAGACTTTCAAAACTGAAGTTATTATTGTAATGCATTTGTAAATTAACATGGTATTAAGAATATATGCAGATACAGATTATAAGCCTTAAAATACTCTGAAATATAAATAATAAGATTAATAATGCAATTGAAGATATATGCTAATGACTTTCATTCATCAGGGAAAAGTCATATAATAGTAGGCTTTCCATATGTAAAAAAGACAGCTCAGATTAGCCAGAGTGAATGACTAGTGATTACAGCATAAAAGGAAAGGTGTTCTTGCTAAATCCCAAGTAACACTCAATGCTACTTTAAATCTATTTGTCTAATTAACTGCATTGGATTTTTCACAAGTGTCCATCTTGAAGTTAGGTTGTTAAAAGTTTAAAAATATAGTAACACTATGTATTGAGTACCAAATAAAAATAGGAAAAAATATCACAAAGTATTCTAGATAACCTATATGATAAAGCATGTGTACTGTGTATCTCTTGATGCTTACTGAAATTTTGTTAAATTGTTTCCAAATATCTCTTTTTCATAGACTATTTAATGTTATTCCATGATTAGTTCAGGAGAATCCTTTCATTATATAGTATGTGTATTATTTTACATCTATGAAACAAGTGGAATATTGATATTTGAGGACTGTATAGCAATTATTTTGCTAATAAACAAAAAATTCTGAATATTTCAAAATGCTGTGAATATAGATAACACATTAGTGAAATTTAACAAAAATTTTTCTTCATTAAACATTGTTTTTAAAATTAACATGCTGTATTTTCATAGGATATATTCAATATAATTCATATGTCTCACATTTAAACATTGTCTTGGGGTTGTTGCTTACCATCCACAATTATGATAGAAAAAAAAGAGGAAATGGGAGTATCCTGGGCTTTACTGGCTACATGTTTAGAAAGAGACACCATCTAAAATCTTAAAGTGTAGAGCAACTGATGAAGACTTCTGTCCCTCAGAAATGTATGCATGTGTAGTTCTATACATAACATTCACACATGAGCACATGCATTCACATACCGCACAAAGAGACATGCATGCACACATACACATACAATTACAGTCCTATTGACATTACACTTGGAAATGATGCCTTGATCTACTTCCATAATCTATTTGTAACTCATCCTCATTCATCCAGCCTTCCTTCTTTATTTATCCCTGCACATTACATGGAAATAAACTTAAATAGCATATTTTTCATCAATTTGGATAAATCCATATACATGTTTGGAAAATAAAAGGTACTAACATGGGTGCAACTGGGAAAATAATTCCTTTTTTTATCTTCTAATGGCAATTGACATGTCTGTCATTTTAAACCTATAGAAGAAAAGATGAGAAAATATACTTTCCCATTCAATCATCTCTTCATACTAAAATCATTACCTTCACTGTCTCCTCAGACTAACTTAATGATTTTGTAGTTTGTTACTGCCTTGCTCAAATAATGATTTTGTAGTTTGTTACTGGTTTTCTCAAGAAGAAAGGAATTTGTTGCTATGCTTTTACAAAAAGAAACATTAATTTTGTATTAAATGGACAAATGAGATCTTAGAAATTTTGTAGTTTGTCTTATTGAAACTACACATTTTTATGAGGTTTCTATGTTCAGTTTATAAAACTATCATTTCAGTATGATGTTCATATACATCACAGTATATGTTAACCTGAAAATTGAAAGAATGAGCTTATAAACCATAGTCAGATCCATCATTTAAGGATAAGACCTTAGGTCCATTGAAATACCATGATACATACAATTGCATTAAGCAAGGAAAGTGCATCTAAAAAAGAAAGCATTTGCATAAACTGAGATATTTTACTTGACTACCAGATGCCTAGGATATGGCATATCTCAGCAGCTAGGTATGCAACTGTCTTTATAAGATGCAATTGAGTTGTCAGCTTAACAGTTAACATCCTTTGAGAACTGACTATCCCAGTCTTGGAAGAAGTACATATGTCAAAGCAATAGAAAAGCATGTTGGTTTTGACTTCAATCAGTTGAATGTATGGTTCCAGGAATTAAGTAAATGAGAGAAAGAGACAGAGACAGAGAGACAGAGAGTCAGAGACAGAGTTAGAACATAAGTGTACCAATGTTCACCTTTATAGCCATTTATACAATTTTTTTCCTATTTTAAGAAATATAGGCACTGATAACTACAGGCATTATTTCTAAGAAATATTTTTATTGGAGACACTGAAGGTGTCTAGTTTATTTTTAACATGGTTGGCACTCATTCATTGTTAGTGGGAGTACAAACTTATATAGCCACTATGGAAATCTGTGCATCAGTTCCTTGGTAAGATGGAAATCAATCTACCTCAAAATCCACATATAACCCTTTGGACATACTCAAAGGACACTCTTCATACTATAAGTACACTTTCTCAATCATGTTCATTTCTCCTCTTATTCATTATAGCCAGGAATTAGAAATAACCTAAATGTCCCTCAAGAGATGAATAGATAAAGAACATGTGGTACATTTAACACAATGGAGTATGATTCAGCTTTTGGCAAAGTAAAGTAATAAAATTTACAGGTAAATGAATGAAACTAGAAGAGAAATTGTCATGAAAAAGGTAACCCACACTCAGAAAGACAACTATGCTATATATTTGCTTCTATGAGAACATTATTTTTTTTTTCCTAGACAGGGTTTCTCTGTGTAGCTTTGTGCTTTTCCTGGAATTCTCTCTGTAGACCAGGCTGGCCTTAATCTCACAGAGATCTGCCTGTTTCTGCATCCTGAATGCTGGGATTACAGGTGTTCGCCACCACCACCCGGCATTAACTCTTAAGTCAATGATAACCAAGCTATAATCCATAGAACAACAGAGGTTAGGTATAGAGTAACAGATAATGGATGTGGTGGTACAGATCTCCTTAGGAAAGGGAAAGAGAAGAAAGGTTATGAATGTGTGAGGAGACTGAAACTAGAGGGCAGAGTGGGGAGAGAGAAGTAGGGGGTGGGGGAACATGAGGAGATATAGCTAAAATTAAGGGTCATTTAGGGTGTAGCATAGAAACCTATACAGTAGAAACATTCTAAAATATTTACATACATGAATGTGATCTAAATGAAATTGTCAAATAATGGGGAAGACAGAGCATAAATCAACATCTGTTATCACCAAATGAGTTTCCAGTACTGGGATTGGGTTAAGTCTAACTGAGTTTTGCCAGAGAGGTCCTAAAGGAATCCCCAGATAATCCTGGCTGTTGCCCAGACTATACATTTTTTGTTTTATCATAGTTTATGAATTATATTATGTTATTGTCCCTTAGAAGTCTGTTTTCTAATGAGAAATAGAACAGACAGGGGTTAGATCCAGAATGGTGGATGTGGGGAGAAACAAGAAGTAATAGAGGAAAGAGGACTGTATGTACTATGTCAGGAAAGAATCTACTTTCATGAAAATGAAAAAAATACACCTTATTCCCTCTTAACTATTTAAGAGTCCTTGTGACAAGAGAAAATCAGTTGTAGAATGAAGTCACCATCCCCAGCTATAGTAATAGACTAATTATTAGGAAATCTAGGGATACTATTGTACAATGTAAGCAGGTGATATTATATTTGGTTCAAAGGTGATCCAAAGGGTTAGTCTCACTACTCCTATGCTCAATTTAGATATTGTGTGACAAAAATGTACCAGTTACAAACCTGGAACAAATAGATGACAGCTCTCTGCATGTGTGTCCACATCTAAGTCACAAATCCAATTGAGCCATCAAATTAAGCATAGCTTCTACTTAAGTTGTGATTCAGAATAGAGAGGAATTGGAGTAATATACAAACAGCCAATGTTATAGGGGCAGCTTTTATAAACAGCCAGTGTGTTTAGTGCATGATTTAGCACAAGAAATTAAATGGCATTAATGTTGGCTAGGACAGTAAAAATAAATCAATGGGAAGACTCAAATTGGTATTTTTGAAGAAAGGTTTGGTAAAATGAATTGGCTTGTTAGCTATCTTGAAGAAAGCTGTAGCTTAATCAATGGTGATATTTATCTATAGACCCATAGAAGAGGAGAATGGTGGTTTAACTATTAATAAAAACAAGACAGTGTGGGAGTTTCTGAGAAAAGAAGTAAAAATTAGCAATGACATGCTAATTTTACAGTCATTTTACAATCTTGAAAGGGAAATCCAGGACATGTAGGAGGAGATGAGAACAGAAAGAATACTTACCTTAATATCACCAAAGGCATATTAGAGATTTAGACCTAGAACATGAGTTTAGGGAGCTCTATTGGTTTTTTTTTGTCTTATTTTCTTATTTTAGAGAGAGAATGTATCAAGAAAAAAAAAAGAAGACTGGAAAAGGTCTTAGGATTATGTACTCTTATAATTGAAATAAACCTTCAATACAACTATCCTGACCCTGGAAATTTAAAGTGTTTGAGAATATTTGTATTAAAATGTTCTTTTAAATCTAACAAAAGAGGATAACAAGGGTTTGGCTTTCTTGTCTGTGTTATCATTTATTCACTATTGATTTTCTTTTAGATTTGGATTTTAAAGGCCTGGTTTTAAGCCCCGATCATGATGATGAAACATGTAAAGCAGACTCAGACTTTCAAAGAAAGAAAATATTAATCCAAAAATACATAATAAAAACTTACACATTTCTATTTTCCTTTATCTTCCTTATAGCTTGGTAGTCTAAAAGTGCTTACATACAGGCATAAAATGATCTGCTTTTGATTCAGAAAATCTTACACTCTGAAGATCTACTTGAATCTGTGTTCACTTGACTACTACAATGAACACAGTGCCTTTAAATTTTAATTTCACTCACAAGAAAATAGCTCTTCTATCCACTTTCTATACATGAGAAAAGAATAAAATGTGTCATTTTTGACAAATATGTAGTTACCTTAATGATTTTTTCTTATTTATTGTAGTGTGTGTGTGTGTGTGTGTGTGTGTGTGTGTGTGTGTGTGTAGGGGGGAGGTGTTTATCTGTGCTTACATACTTGAATATACCTATGTGTACCGAATGTTGACAGGTGCCCATGAAGGCTAGAGAATGACATCAGATCCATTGTCACAACAGTAACAGTTGATAGAGGTCCTAGAAACCAACTGCTAATCCTCTGTAAGAGCATCCAAGGCTTTGCACCATTGACCCATGTCCACAGGCCCATACATGTCAGCTTTTAAAAAGAAGGAAAAGGGACCAGAGATGAGTGCCTGGGGTTATAGTCAGAGAGGCAACCACCCCTGGGTCCCATCCATGGGCACCAGCCATCCCTGGAGGACCTGCCAAACTTGTCCCCAATTTCCAGCCAATCAGTGTGCCCTGTGGGAGGGCTCCCCTTTTCAAGGCTGCAGGCAGACCCGGCAGTCTCCACACCTTGCCCTCACACCCATCTGCCCAAGACCCCAGCCACTTCCTGAGACTCAGAGACCAGGCCCCTAGCTCCCATCCGCCCCAGAACACCCATCTGGACCAGAGAGACCCTCCAGTGGACACTGCAACCTCAACGCCTTGCCCCCACACCCATCTGCCAGAGACCCCAGCCACTTCCAGAGACTTAGAGACCAGCGTCCAGCATTCCATCCTGCACCACTACTCTCCTGTGCACAAGAGGAGCTCCCATATGGACAAGATAAAGAGACCACAGGGACTTCCTGAGAATCAGAGTCCAGCCCCCCAGCTCCTATCCAGCCAGCAGTCTCATCTGGACAAGAACTCCCATTTGGCCCAGAGCTTCCATCTGGACCAGCGAGAGGCTCCCTAAATCTGTTAGCTCTGTCTGGACCAAATACACTGATAAGACCAAGAACAAATCCACATGGAGATGGGCAGACTTCAAAGCAGAAGTACATACAACAAAATAAAGAGCAATACAGCATCACCAGAACCTAGCCTTTCTCTAACAGCTAGTCCTAAACATCACAGAATGGAAGAAGCAGAAGAAAACAACCTTATAAGTAACATCATGAAGAGGCTAGAGCCTTATATAGAAGAAATCAAAACTAGAGTGGAGGAACAGATAAACAAAAACTGGGAAGAACACTATAAAAAACTAGAGGAAAAAGTCCAAGACCTGAAGAGGGAAATAGAAAAAATGAAGAAGACACTAGCAAAAGGAATGCTGGAAAAGAAAATGTGAGTAAATGAACAGGAACTTCAGATACAAGTATAACCAACAGAATGCAAGAGATGGAAGAGAGGATCTCTGGTGTTGAAGATATGTTAGAAGAAATAGATTCATCAGTCAAAGAAAACAGTAAAACCAACAAAGTTATGACCCAAAATGTCCAAGAAATTTGGGACACCATGAAAAGACCAAACCTATGAATAATAGGGATAGAGGAAGGAGAAGAATACCAACTCAAGGCACAGAAAATATATTTAACAAGATCATAGAAGAAAACTTTCCCAACTTAAAGACAGAAATGCCAATGAAGATATAAGAAGCCTATAGAGCACCAAACAGACTAGACCCCCCCAAAAAAGTCCCCTCACCACATAATAATTAAACAACTAAACATAGAGAACAAAGAAAGAATATTAAGGGCAACAAAGAAAAAAGGCCAAGTGACTTATAAAGGCAAACCCATCAGAATAACACCTGATTTCTCAGTGGAGACCTAGAAAGCCAGAAGGACTTGGACAGATATAATGCAGACACTAAGAGACCATGGATGCCAGGATAGGCTAATATACCCGGAAAAATTTTCAATAATCACAGAGGGAGTGAACAAGACCTTCCAAGACAAAACCAGATTTAAACAATACTTATCAACAAACCCAGCCCCAGAGAAAGCACTAGAAGGTCAGGTACACCCATGGAAAAAAAAAAAAAACAGGCAATAGATAACACCACAGCAGTAAACCCCAGAGAAGTACACACACACTACTACCAAAAAATAAAAATAATAACAAGAATGAACAATCACTGGTCATAAATATCCCTTAATATCAATGGACTTAATTCACCTATAAAAAGAAACAGACTAACAGAATGGATACGAAAACAGGACCCATCTTTCTGCTGCATAGAAGAAACATACCTCAAATACAAAGATAAACACTTCCGAAGAATAAAAGGCTGGAAAAAGACTTTCCAATCAAATGGTCTTAACCAGCAAGCTGGTGTAGCCATCCTAATATCTAGCAAAATAGACTTCAAAGTAAAATCAATCAAAAGAGATCAGGAAGGACATTATATACTCATCATAGGAAAAATCCACCAAGATGAAGTCTCAATTCTGAACACTTATGCCCCAAACACAAGGGCACCGACATATGTAAAAGAAACATTACTAAAGCTTAAATCATGGGGTTGAGGATTTAGCTCAATGGTAGAGTGCTGGCCTAGCAAGCACAAGGCCCTGGGATCAATCTTCAGCTAAAAAAAAAAAAAAAAGCCTAACACATATAAAACCACACACATTAATAGTGGGAGACTTCAACACCCCACTTTCACCTCTGGACAGATCTGCCAAATTGAAACTTAACAGAGAAATAATGGTCTTAATAAATTTTATGGCTCAAATGGACTTAATTGATATCTATGGAACATTCCACCAAAATAAAAGAGAATATACCTTCTTCTCAGCACCCCATATAACCTTCTCTAAAATCGACCACATACTTGGCCACAAAGAAAATCTCAATAGATACAAAACAATGGGAATAACCTCCTGTGTTCTAGCAGACCACCATGGTTCAAAGTTAGATTTCAACAACAGAAAAAAAACTACAGAAATCCTACAATCTCATGGATACTGAATAATGCTCAATTGAATCACCAATGGGTTAAGGAAGAAATAAAGAAAGAAATTAAAGACTTCCTAGATATCAATGAAAATGAATACACCACATACCCAAACTTATGGGACACTATGAAAGCAGTGCTAAAAGGGAAATTCATAGCACTAAATGCCCACATAAAGAAGCTGGAGAAATCTCACACTAGTGACTTGACAGCACACCTGAAAGCCTTAGAACAGAAAGAAGCAAAGTCTTCCAGGAGGAACAGAGGCCAAAAATGGTCAAATTGAGAGCTGAAATCAATAAAATAGAAATAAAGAGAACAATACAAAGGATTAATGAAACAAAGAGTTGGTTCTTTGAGAAGATCAACAAGATAGACAAGCCCTTATCCAAAATAACAAAAAGACAGAGAGCATCCAGATTAACAAAATCAGAAATAAAAAGGGGGACATACCAACAGTCAATGAGGAAATCCAGAGAATCATCAGGTCATACTTCAAAAAACTCTAGTCCACAAAACTGGAAAATCTAAAAGAAATGGATAATTTTCTGGATAGGTACCACATACCTAAGTTAAATCAAGACCAGATAAACCATTTAAATAGTCCAATAACCCCTAAGGAAATAGAATCAGTCAGTAAAAGTCTCCCAACCAATAAAAACCATGGACCTGATGGTTTCACTACAGAATTCTACCAGATCTTCAAAGAAGACTTAATACCAACACTCTTTAAATTGTTCCACACAATAGAATCAGAAGGAATATAATATTACCAAACTCCTTCTATGAGGCTACAATTAACCTGAATCCTAACACAAACAAAGATATAACAGAGAAAGAGAACCACAGGCCGATCTCCCTCATGAATACTGATGCAAAAATACTCAATAAAATACTGGTAAACAGACTCCAAGAACACATAAAAACAATTATCCATCATGATCAAGTAGGCTTCATCTCAGGGATACAAGGGTGATTCAACATACAAAAGTCCATCAATGTAATACACCATATAAATGAACTCAAAGAAAAAAAAACACATGATCATCTCACTAGATGCAGAAAAGACATTTGACAAAATCCAACACCCCTTCATGATAAATGTTTGGAGTGATCAAGAATACAGTGAGCATACCTAAACATAATAAAGACAATCTACGGCAAGCCAACAGCCAACCTCAAATTAAATGGAGAGAAACTCAAAGCAATACCACTAAAATCAGGAACAAGGCCAGGCTGTCCCCTCTCCCCCTACTTATTCAATATAGTATTTGAAGTTCTAGCCAGAGCTATAAGACAACATAAGGAGATTAAGGGGGTACAAATTGGAAAGGAAGAATTCAAGCTTTCCCTATTTGCAGATGACATGATAGTATACATGAGTGACCTCAAGAATTCAACCAAGGAACTGATACAGCTTATAAAAACCTTCAGCAACATTGCAGGATACAAGATCAACTCAAAAAAACACAGTAGCCCTCATATATACAATAGACAAACAGGCTGAGAAGGAAATCAGAGATACATCACCCTTTACAATAGCGACAAATGATATAAAATACCCTGGGGTTACTCTAACTAAGAAAAAGAAGGACCTCTATGACAAGAACTTTAAGTCCCTGAGAAAAGAAATTGAAGAAGATGTCAGAAAATGGAAATATATCCATGCTTATGGATAGGCAGGATTAACATAGTAAAAATGGCGATCTTACCAAAAGCAATCTACAGATTCAGTGCAATTCCCATCAAATTACCAACACAATTCTTCACAGATCTGGAAAGAATAATACTCAAGTTCATATGGAAAAACAGAAAACTCAGGAGAGCCAAAAGAATCCTGTACAATAAAACAACCTCTGGAGGCATCATGATCCCAACCTCAAGCTCTACTATACAGCTACCATAATAAGAACAGCTTGGTACTGGCATAAAAACCAACATGTGGAACAATGGAATCAAATTGAAGACCCTGACATTAACCCACACACCAAAGAACATACAATTTTTGACAAAGAAGCCAAAAATGTACAAAGGAAAAAAGAAAGCATCTTCAACAAATGGTGCTGGCATAACTGGATGTCAATGTGTAGAAGGCTACAAATAGATCCATATCTGTCACTGTGCACAAATCTTAAGTCCAAGTGGATCAAAGACCTCAACATAAATCCTGTTACTCTGAACCTGATAGAAGAGAAGTACAAAGTACTCTTGAATACATCCACCATGATCAAGTAGGCTTCATCCCAGGGATGCAAGGGTGGTTCAACATAGGAAAGTCCTTCAATGTAATACACCATATAAACAAACTCAAAGAAAAAATAACACATAATCATCTCACTAGATGCATACCTAAACATAATAAAGACAATCTACAACAAGCCAGCAGCCAACATCAAATTAAATCGAGAGAAACTCAAAGCAATACCACTAAAATCAGAAACAAGGCAAGGCTGTCCCCTCTCTACATACTTATTCAATATAGTACTTGAAGTTCTAGCCAGAGCTATAAGACAACATAAGGAGATTAAGGGGATACAAATTGGAAAGGAAGAAGTCAAGCTTTCCCTATTTGCAGATGACATGATAGTATACATGAGTGACCCCAAAAATTCAACCAATTAAATGATACAGCTTATAAACAACTTCAGCAACATAACAGGATACAAGATCAACTCAAAAAAATCAGTAGCCCTCCTATATTCAATAGACAAACAGGCTGAGAAGGAAATCAGAGATACATCACCCTGTAGAATAGCCACAAATGACAGAAAATACCTTGGGCTTACTCCAACTAAGCATGAGAAGGACCTATATGACAAGAACTTTTGTCAAGGACCAAGATGTCCGGAACCAAACATGAACCATGGAAAAGTACTAGCTAGGCCAGGGAACAAGTCATAAGACCACTACCCTTCCCCAGAGCTTCCAAAGTTAAGACATTCCATAGTCAGGTGCCATGACAACCAAATGTAAAGAGCATTCCATGGTCAGGTAGCCTAGTAACAGAACAAATGGCCCTAGACCAGTGACCTTAGCAGACATCTTGCAGTTGCACATCCTGCATGTCTCCCACGTCTTGCACCCCTTCCATGTCTTTCCCCATCCCTCCTTCCTGCCCCCTCTCCTCCTCGGCTATATAAACCTTTGCAGAGAAAAATAAAATCTGCACCTTGATTAGAATCTTGTCTGTTGAAACTGAGAAGCTATTGTAGAGCAAAGGACAGGGTCAACAAGACAAAGCAACAGCCTGCAGAATGTTAAAAGTTCTTCACCAACCCCACATCTGACAGAGGGCTGATATCCAGAATATAAAGAACATATGAAATTAGACATCTAAATGCCCAACAGTCCAATTAAGAAATGGGCTATAGAACTAAACAGAGAAATCTCAACAGAAGAATTTCAAATGGCTGAAAGATTTTTAAGGGATTGCTTGTAGATGTAACCAGCTTGTTAAATAAGAAACACAGAACCAATTGCAGAGTTAAAATCCACGAGGTCAGAGCAAGAGGGGAAAACCTTACCCTTCACTGCTTCTGCTGTTCTTCTTTTCTGCAAGAGAGCTACCTCTGTGTGCCCTATCTTTTTTATAGATTTTCTGTTCTGTTTTCTCATTGGTTGTAAACCCGGCCACATGACCTCCTCATCACTGCCTGTTTGTACAGACCTCCAGGTCTTCTATGGTTGCTATTGAGATTAAAGGCATGTGTCTGCCATGCTGGCTGTGTCCTTGAACACACAGAGAACTACCTAGCTCTGCCTCCCAAGTGCTGGGATTAAAGGCCTGCACCACTACTGCCCAGTTACTGCTCTGACCTCAAGGCAACTTTATTAACACATAAATAAAATCACATTTCAATACAAATAAAATATCACTATAATTGATGAATATCCCTAATTATCTGTGAAATGCAAATCAAAATGACTCTGAGATACCAACTTAAACCTGTCAGAGTGGCTAAGATCAAAAACACAGAAGAGAGCATATGCTGGAGAGGATGTGGAGCAAGGGGAACTCTCCTCCACTGCTGGTGGAAATGCAAGCTTGTACAGCCATTTTGGAAATCAATATGGAGCTTCCTTAGAAAATTGGGAATCCATCTCCCCCAAGACCCAGCTGTAGCACTCTTGGGCATATACCCAAGGATTGCTCAATTATACCACAAGGGCATTTGCTCAGCCATGTTCATATCAGCATTGTTTGTAATAGCCAAAACCTGGAAACAACCTAGATGCCCTTCAACTGAAGAATGGATAAAGAAAATATGGTACATATACACAATGGAGTACTACTCAGGAGAGAAAAACAATGACATCATGAGGTTTGCAGGCAAATGGATGGATCTAGAAAAAATCATCCTGAGTGAGGTAACCCAGACTCAGAAGGACAAACATGGTATGTACTCACTCATAGGAGGATACTAGATGTAAAACAAAGATGACTAGACTGCTACACAACTCCAGGGAGGCTACCTAGAAAACAGGACCCTAGGAAAGATACAGGGATCACCCAATGACAGAGAATTGGATGAGATCTACATGAACAACCTGGATGACAGTGAGAGTAATGAAGGGCAAGGTTGGAGGGAAAGAAAGCTTAGAGGAGCAGGAGATCCCAGCTGGATCAAGAACAGAAAGGGAGAACAAGGAATAACAGACTATGATAAATGATGACCACATGAGACCAGGAATAGGCAGGGTGATGGAGAGGTCCCCAGAAATCCACAATTATATATCCTCTGTAGACTGCTGGCAGTGGTCGAGAGAAAGCCTGATCTGACCTAGTCTGGTGATCAGATGGCCAAACAACCTAACTGTTGTGCTGGAACTATTATCTAATAACTGATGGAAGTGGATGCAGAGATCCCTGGCCAGGCCCCAGGTGGAGCTCTAGCAGTCCAATTGTTGAGAAAGAGGAGGGACTGTAAGAGTGTAAATTATTGTTTCCAAGACTGGAGAGGCATAGGGAGAAATAGCCAAACAAATGGAAGCACATGAATCATGAACCAAAGGCTGTGAAGCCCCCATCTGGATCAGGCCCTCTGGATAAGTGAGACATTTGAATAGCTTGAACTGTTTGGGATGCATCCAGGCTGTGGGACCGGGACCTGTCCTTAGTGCATGAGCTGGCTGTTTGGAAACTTGGGCTTACACAGGGACACTTTGCCCAGCCTGGGAAGAGGGGACTGGACATGCTGTACTGAATCCATCAGGTTTAAATGAATCCCCAGGGAAGTCTTGGCCCTGGAGGAGATGGGAATGGAGGGGAGGACCTGGGGGAAGGTGGTGGTGGGGGGGGGGAGGGAGGAAGACAGTGGAACCCATGGCTGATGTGTAAAATTAAAACACAGTATAATTTTTTTAAAAAAAGTAAAAAAAAAAGAGAAGAAAAAATCTTACTTATCATAAAAATGTCCTTAGTTCTCAATAGTATTTTTTTTAATTAAAGCTGTGAGCAAACAATAATAATTACCTCACCACTATATAATTATTTATGTTTTTTAGTAAAATTGAATTTTGATCATTTTAAGAAATCTTTGTCTGGATTGACAGCATTCCAAGAATGACAGCAGATTGACTGCAAATATTTATGACTTTTACTAATTATTTCATTATATATTTGAGGAACTTTGTTGGCTTCTAAATACATCATCGGGTTTCATTTTGTAAGTCAATCCATCACTGTTTTCTCTACATTATTATGGGTAAGTGTGGCATAGCATTAATATCATCAATGTTTCAGGATTGAGAAACACTTATGAGTTAAGTTTCTGGACATGTCTAAGAAGGACAATTTATAGCTACTTGACATGGGAATACCCTTCTTGACTGTGGGCATAACCCTTCTATTTCCTGTCATCAAAGGCTGGTTGACATGGCAAGGCCCAGCTTGGTGTGGTCATGACCACTCCATGTCCTGATATTGTAGACCGAATGTAAGGGATACACAGAGCTGAGCTGACTCACTTTTTTTTCTTTTTGTTTCCTGACAGCAAGTGCAACACAATCAGCTACCCCAAACTCTCGCTGCCATGATTTCCCCACAATGATAGACTCTTCACTAGTACAGTCAACTAAAACCAACCTGTCTTTCTTTAAGGTGTTTTTGTCAAGCATTTTATTATAGCAACAAGAGAAGTAACAGAGAGTAGGAAAATTTGTATTTTGAGGAAGAGTGTTGTGTTTCAAACAGACTCATTGTACATCTCAGAAGCATTGGATGTGTCTTAAACTCCATCAGACACAATTTCTAATGAGTTAAAAAAAAATCTCAAGTAGAAACCTCAACTTCACGGTCTTCATGCAATGATGAAAAGTCAACACTTTAATAAACATCTAATTAGTGATTTGGCACAAAGCAAGAAATGATCAAAATATTAATTGCTTTATTAATATCATGACAGTTACTACTAGAAAATGATTTTTGATGTAGACACTTTCAAAGTACTTGAGAAACATTATCAAGACCCACTAGCTCTTTCTTCATAACAATGATATCAATGTTCTAGACTTTGTGACTGTGAGTGTAATACTGCTAAGTGATCTGATTTATTCTAAATCTTTTACCATACTGTAAAATGTTACATATTCTGGTTTATTTCAGAAATTGCAAATTTTGAATTTATAGCCACAATTTTGACTAGAACTTTATGCCTTTACATGCCCAGAAGAGGATGACATTAATAAGTAATAATGAAGTCTTGTGTATTTATTGTCTCTATTTCCCCAATTGTCGCACTTGACCTGATATTCTTGTATCTGCAGGTATGGTAATTACTGCCTTTGAAATCCAGGTCATATTTTCACTCTAATTGTTCTTCTATGGTTGTTGAGAGAGTTAGTTAACAAGATTATATATTTAAGGGAATTTGTGCCAGAACAGTGAGAGCATACTGCTAGCTTTAAAGCGAAGAAAAATATTTATTATCTTTGATTACTTCCCCAATGTATGTATAGGTTTATTTTAGTGTGATAATATATGTCATAATTATCTTGCATTTTTACTTTCTCACTAATTTAATGATTTGGAATATTCATTCTATGACACAATTTATAATCTTTCATTAGTCTATCAGGTCTACCCTCCTCCCCAAATAAACACTGTTACTATTCATCTGTGTTGCTGAGTTTGACATTCGGGTTGTGCGATAAACCAGGCCTGAGTCTTTATCTTTCTTCACTCACTGAGTAGAATGTGTTTGATGGTCATCAGGGATATTGTTGGTATTAAATTTATAAATCATTTATATTACCAATATTGCTTGGCCATTGTATACATTTAAATGACATTTTATTGTCATTTAATTTCATTTATTTTAGATAGCTATTTAGTGATAGATTTCTGAGTTTGCCGTTTTAAGTTTATAGTTGTAAGAAAATGACAAACTATAATTTAAAGTAATTTACAATGTTTTCTATCCATGTAACAATGTAAGAGATTTATACAATCTTTGTTTCCACGCAAAGTTTGATATTCTTTTAGTATTTTTAATTTGTAATTCTTTTAGAATTTGTAATTCTGGTAGTACTGCGATGTTTAACAAATTCAAATTGGCTTAAGTTTATGATTCAATCTGGATTTCAATGACAATTTTTCATGCATATGGTATTTGTGTATATTTTGGCTAAAGCATGCATTTGTCTTTACCCAATTGTATTGTGGGTTATTAGTTTATAAGACACTCTAATGGATAAATACAAAGTAAACAGCAAACTCTAAATACAGTACTCTAAGCATATTAAAATTTCTTTAGACTGGCAAACTATAGCTACTGTAAACCATAACTATAACACTCATACATCTTGTTAAAAAAATCTTTTCTATTCATCACAAAAAAAAACCTCTCCTCCATTATTGAGAGCTGCTGGTAGCAAAAGACCATGGGTGTGTACAGCAGGTGACAACTGGTGTTTAGAAGGTCAACCTATCTGGACCAAGGGTTCTGTTGGAGAATCATTCAAGTCGTTATGGAATTACTGCCTTTTGAATGAATTGACTGTTTCTTGTTGTAAACTTCTTGTGCAATAACAGCTAAGATATCTCCTCATTTACTGTGCATTTCCATGTAATGTGTACATGTAATTTCATGATTAAATCTCAATCTTTTGAACACACATAATTGAGAATAGTCTAGAAGATGGTTTCTTATTTAACTATAAAATTATGAATAGAAACATACTAAAATATACTTCACACTAAGTCTATTGTTCTATGTGGACTGTAGACAAAGGTCCTGTTTGTGGTGATATTATATTTGTAAAATGTGATTTTATTTGTATATTAATAAGGTTGCCTTGGGGTCAGAGCAAGCCATAGCAGAAGTTGGGCAGTGGTGGTGCATGCCTTTAATCCCAGCACTTGGGAGGCCGACCTAGGTGGATCTCTGTGTGTTCAAGGACACAGCCAGCATGGCAGACACATGCCTTTAATCTCAATAGCAACCATAGAAGACCTGGAGGTCTGTAAGACACGAAATGATGAGGAGGTCATGTGGCTGGGTTTACAACCAATGAGAAAGCAGAACAGAAAGTCTATATAAAAGACAGGACACACAGATGTAGCTCTCTTACAGAGAAGCAGTGAAGGTAAGGCTCTCAGCTATTGCTCTGACCTCTTGGTTTTAAACTCTGCAACTGGCTCTTTGTTTCTTATTTAATAAGAGAGTTACATCTACACCTGCTCTCCATCCTTAGCTACTGATAAGGCAAAATTGGCCAGACAAAGTGTCCTCATAGAATTTTCACAGAGCAGAATTGCATGTGCCTGGCCTTATTGAATCAAATTTCTTCAGAAGAATTACAGTGAACTAGCAGTGATAGTTCAGGTGTCTGGCCTTGGTATTATCTTAGTCTGTCAAGAGGTCAATAGCACCTGTGTTGCCCTAAGCTTCTTCTACTGGCACCTCCCCACTCTGATTCAAAAAAACAATTAACACTTTGTATTTACTTCTACACCAGTTTTAAATGCAAGAGCTTAGGCTCAGTAGACTGATTATGTATAGGTCTTAAGATTCATGTAATTAACAGAAAAAGGCTTTTAACTTACTAACCATGCCCACATATTATTAATCACATAAAATAATACAAGTATGCTTTATCTTTTCTTTAAATCTCTCATTGGTTCTTCCCTTGTAACCATGTAGCTATCCCTTTAAGTGATAGCCAGAACTTTTTACAAACTACAGCTGTTGTCAGTCACCAATTAAGCTGACCAAGTCTTTGCCAAGTGTGACCCTTATCAGAATACTTATCCATGAGAATTTACTTTGTAATTTTTAATAACAAGTTGTTAATGAATGGTTATCTATAAGCTTGGGGGGGAACCAAAAGGGCAATGAAAACCTAAGATACAACAATGAGAAAACAGCAGAAAAAGAGACATAGAGGTGTTACATATGAGAACAGAAAAGAAGCTGTGTAGATAGATTGAATTAGAAGAATAAAGTGAATGTACTAAAGAGTTCAGTGTGCATAGATCCTTTAAAATATGTTAGTAAATCCTCATCTGGTTGTTAGATTCTTCCACGGTTCCTGTGAAAAGGCTATTTAGAGGTCAGACCCCAGTCGTCATTGTTGCTCTCTCTTTCAGACTCCTAAACGTTTTATTTGTCTATTTTATTTTATTTTTTATTTTTTTGATATTTCTTTTTTATTATATTTGTGTTTTATTTTGACACATCGGCCATGGGTTCCCCTGTCCTCCCCCCCTGGATTACTTCACTTATCATAGTGTTTTTTAGGGTCACCCATGTTGAAATGAACTTCCTTTTTACAGATAAAGTTCCCTATTAGGAATGTACACAACTTTTTGTGATTTATTCATCTCTCGGTGGATATTTGTTTTTTACAAAGACTTCAATTGTAATTTTTTTTTTAAATTAATCAACAGGAAACAGAACAAGAGCAGAATTAGATATCCCTTCACACATTTAGGTTGGTTGTCATTTTTTAACATTGAAAGGTTTCAACTCAATGTGGAGAAATGAGAAGGCATTTCCTGTGTTGAGAAGACAGAATAGTATAGCCCCTAATAGAATCAGAATGAAACTTCTTTGAAAAGCTAAAAATAGAACTTCTATGTGATTTAATAACTACACTTATGGGTATTTATTCCAAAAAATCCAAAATTGAAATCTCAAACTGACACCAGTAAGCTCTGGGTTTAATACACAGAAATCAAAATGTAAAAAAAACAGGGTGTTGAAATTAATTTAGTTTTATTTATTTATTTCATTATTATTATGTGTTATAATTTTATACATCAGCCATGGGTTCCCCTGTCCTCCCCCCTCCCGCACCCATCCCCACCTTCCCCCAACCCCTGCCCTCCATTCCCATGTCCTCCAAGACAAAGACACTGCTGGGGTTTCATTTAAACCTGGTGGATTCAGTACAGGCAGGTCCTGTCCCCTCCTTCCAGACTGAACATGTGTCCCTGTGTAAACCCAAGGTTCCAAAGAGCCAGCTCATGCACTAAGGTCAGGTCCAGGTCCCACTGCCTGGGTGCCTCCCAAACAGTTCAAGTTATTCAATTGTCTCATTATCCAGAGGGCCTGATCCAGCTGGGGGCTCCTCAGCTGTAGGTTCATAATTCATGTGCTTCCATTCAATTGGCTATTTGTCCCTGTACTTTTTGCAATCTTGGATTCAACAATTCATGCTCTTGCAGTCTCTCCTCTTTCTCAACAGTTGGACACCTGGAGCTCCACCTGGGACCTGGCTGAGGATCTCTGCATTCACTTCCATCAGTTATTGGATAAGAGTTCCAAGACGACTGTTAGGGTGTTTAGTCATCTGATCACCAGACTAGGTGAGATCAGGCTTTCTCTCGACCATTGCCAGCATTCTACAGAGGATATATCATTGTGTATTTCTGGGGACCTCTTGAGCACTCTGCCTATTCCTGTTCTCATGTGGTATTCATTTATCATGGTCTGTTATTACTCCTTCTCCCTTTCTGTTCTTTGTTTTATATCTAGTATCCTAGTATGAATGAGTACATACCATGTTTGTCCTTCTAAGTCTGGGTTACCTCACTCAGGAAGATTTTTTTCTAGATCCATCCATTTGCCTGCATACCTCATGATGTCATTGTTTTTCTCTGCTGAGTAGTACTCCATTGTGTATATGTACCATATTTTCTTTATCCATTCTTCAGTTGAAGGGCATCTAGGTTGTTTCCAGGTACTGGCTATTACAAACAAAGCTGATATGAACATAGCTGAGCAAAAGCCCTTGTGGTATGATTGAGCATTCCTTGGGTAAATGCCCAAGAGTGCTACAGCTGGGTCTTGGGGGAGGTGGATTCCCAATTTTCTAGGCAAGTGCCATATTGATTTCCAAAGTGGTTGTACAAGCTTGCATTCCCACCAGCAGTGGAGGAGTGTTCCCCTTGCTCCACATCCTCTCCAGCATAAGCTGTCTTCTGTGTTTATGATCTTAGCCACTCTGACAGGTGTAAGGTGGTATCTCAGAGTCATTTTGATTTTCATTTCCCTAATAATTAGGGATGTTGAGCAATTCCATAAATGTCTTTCAGCCATTTGAACTTCCTCAGTTGAGAATTCTCTGTTTCATTCTATGGCCAATTTCTTAATTGGACTGTTGGGCATTTTGATGTCTAATTGCCTGAGTTCTTTATATATTCTGGATATCAGCCCTCTGTTAGATGTGTGGTTGGTGAAGAATTTTTCCCATTCTGTATGCTGTTGCTTTGTCTTGTTGACCATGTCCTTTGCTCTACAATAGCTTCTCAGTTTCAACAGGTCCCATTGATTGATTGTTTCTCTCGGTGTCTGTGCTACTGGTGTTATATTTAGAAAGTGATCTCTGGTGCCAATGCATTCAAGACTACTTCCTACTTTCTCTTCAATCAGGTTCAAAGTAATTGGATTTATGTTGAGATCTTTGATCCACTTGGACTTAAATTTTGTGCATGGTGACAGTTATGGATCTTTTTGCAGCCTTCTACACATTGACATCCAGTTATGCCAGCACCATTTGTTGAAGATGCTTTCTTTTTTCCATTGTACATTTTTGGCTTCCTTGTCAAAAATTATATGTTCAAAGGTGTGTGTGTTAATGTCAGGGTCTTCAATTCAATTCCACTGGTCCACATGTCAGTTTTTGTGCCAGTACCAACCTGTTTTTATTACAGTAGCTCTATAGTAGAGCTTGAGGTCGGGATTATGATGCCTCCACAGGTTGTTTTATTGTACAGGATTCTTTGGGCTATCCTGGGTTTTTTGTTTTTCCATATGAAGTTGAGTATTATTCTTTCCAGATCTGTGAAGAATTGTGTTGGTAATTTGGTGGGAATTGCACTGAATCTGTAGATTGCTTTTGGTAAGATCGCCATTTTTACTATGTTAATCCTGCCTATCCATAAGCATGGGAGATATTTCCATTTTCTGACATCTTCTTCAATTTCTTTTTCTGGGACTTAATGTTCTTGTCATATAGGTCCTTCACATGCTTAGTTAGCATAACCCCAAGGTATTTTATATCATTTGTGGCTATTGTAAATGGTCATGTATCTCTGATTTCCTTCTCAGCCTGTTTGTCTATGTATTTACGAGGGCTACTGATTTTTTTGAGTTGATCTTGTATCCTGCAATGTTGCTAAAGGTTTTTATTAGCTGTATGAGTCCCTTGGTTGAATTTTTGGGTTCACTTATGTATACTATCAGGTCATCTGCAAATAGGGAGAGCTTGACTTCTTCCTTTCCAATTTGTACCCCCTTAATCTCTTTATGTTGTCTTATAGCTCTGGCTAGAACTTCAAGTACTATATTGAATAAGTATGGGGAGAGGGGACAGCCTTGCCTTGTTCCTGATTTTAGTGGTATTGCTTTGAGTTTCTCTCCATTTAATTTGATGTTGGCTGTTGGCTTGCTGTAGATTGCCTTTATTATGTTTAGGTATGTTCCCTGTATTCCTGATTTCTACAAGACCTTTATCATGAAGGGGTGTTGGATTTTGTCAAATGCCTTTTCTGCATCTAGTGAGATGATCATGTGGTTTCTTTTCTTTGCATTTGTTTATATGTTGTATTACATTGACGGACTTTCGTATGTTGAACCACCCTTGCATCCCTGGGATGAAGCCTAATTGATCATGGTGGATAATTGTTTTGATGTGTTCTTGGAGTTTGTTTTCCAGAATTCTATTGAGTATTTTTGCATCAATGTTCATGAGGGAGATTGGTCAGTAGTTCTCTTTCTTTGTTGCATCTTTGTTTGGTTTAGGATTCAGGGTAATTGTAGCCTAATAGAAGGAGTTTGGTAATATTCTTTCTGCTTCTATTGTGTGGATCAATTTAAAGAGCATTGGTATGAAGTCTTCTTTGACTTAATATTAGTTTCTTCTGCAGTGAAACCATCAGGTCCAGGGCTTTTATTGGTTGGGAGACTTTTACTGACTGATTCTATTTCCTTAGGGGTTATTGGAATATTTAAATGGTTTATCTGGTCTTGATTTAACTTTGGTATGTGGTACCTATCCAGAAAATTATCCATTTCTTTTAGATTTTCCAGTTTTGTGGACTAGAGTTTTTTGAAGTATGACCTGATGATTCTCTGGATTTCCTCATTGACTGTTGTTATGTCCCCCTTTTTATTTCTGATTTTGTTAATCTGGATGCTCTGTGTCTGTCTTTTCGTTATTTTGGATAAGGGCTTGTCTATCTTGTTGATCTTCTCAAAGAACCAACTCTTTGTTTCATTAATCCTTTGTATTGTTCTCTTTATTTCTATTTTATTGATTTCAGCTCTCAATTTGACCTTCTGTCTGTTCCTCCTGGTAGACTTTGCTTCTTCCTGTTTAAGGGCTTCCAGGTAGGCTGTCAAGTAAACTAGGGTGAGATTTCTCCAGCTTCTTTATGTGGGCATTCAGTGCTATGAATTTCCCTCTTAGCACTGCTTTCATAGTGTCCCATAAGTTTGGTTATGTGGTGTATTCATTTTTATTGATCTCCAGGAAGTCTTTAATATCTTTCTTTATTTCTTCCTTAACCCATTGGTGATTCAGTTGAGCATTATTCAGTTTCCATGAGATTGTAGGATTTCTGTAGTTTTTTCTGTTGTTGAAATCTATCTTTAAACCATGGTGGTCTGATAGAACACAGGAGGTTATTCCAATTGTTTTTTATCTATTGAGATTTGTTTTGTGGCCAAGTATGTGGACGATTTTAGAGAAGGTTCCATGGTGTTCTGAGAAGAAGGTATATTCTCTTTTGTTTTGGTGGAATGTTCTATAGATGTCAATTAAGTCCATTTGAGCATAACATCAATTAAGACCATTATTTCTCTGTTAAGTTTCAGTTTGGCAGATCTGGCCAGAGGTGAAAGTGGGTTGTTGAAGTCTCCCACTATTAATGTGTGTGGTTTTATATGTGATTTAATCTTTAGTAATGTTTCCTTTACATATGTGGATGCCATTGTGTTTGGGGCATAAATGTTCAGAATTGTGACTTTATCTTGGTGGATCTTTCCTGTGATGAGTATGTAATGTCCTTCATGATCTCTTTTGATTGATTTTACTTTGAAGTCTATTTTGCTAGATATTAGGATGGCTACACCAGCTTACTGGTTACGACCATTTGATTGGAAAGTCTTTTCTCAGCCTTTTATTCTTAGGAGGTGTCTGTCTTTGAATTTGAGGTGTGTTTCTTGTATGCAGCAGAGAGATGGGTCCTGTTTTCGTATCCATTCTGTTAGTCTGTGTCTTTTTATAGGTGAATTAATTCCATTGATATTAAGGGATATTAGTGACCAGTGATTGTTTGTTCTTGTTGTTATTTTTATTTTTTGGTGGTAGTGTGTGTGTACTTCTCTTCTTTGGGGTTTACTGGTGTGGCCTGTGTTTTCATGGGTGTATCTGCCTTCCTTAGGTTGGAATTTTCCTTCTAGTGCTTTCTGTAGGGCTGGGTTTGTGGATAAGTACAGTTTAAACCTGGTTTTGTCTTGGAAGGTCTTGTTCACTTCATCTATGATGATTGAAAGTTTTTCTGGGTATATTAGTCTAGGCTGGCATCCATGGTCTCTTAGTGTCTGCATTATATCTGTCCAGATCCTTCTGGCTTTCAAAGTCTCCATTGAGAAATCTAGTGTTATTCTCATGGATTTGCCTTTATAAGTCTCTTGGCCATTTTCCTTTGCAGCCCTTAATATTCTTTCTTTATTCTGTACATTTATTATGTGGCAAGGGGAGTTTTTTTTGCGGGTTTAGTCTGTTTGGTGTTCTATAGGCTTCTTGTATCTTCTTAGGCATTTCCTTGTTTACATTGGGAAAGTTTTCTTCTATGATCTTGTTAAATATATTTTCTGTGCCTTGAGTTGGTATTCTTCTCCTTCCTCTATCCCTATTATTCATAGGTTTGGTCTTTTCATGGTGTCCCAAATTTCCTGGACATTTTGGGTCATGACTTTGTTGGTTTTATTGTTTTCTTTCACTGATGAATCTATTTCTTTGAACATATCTTCAACACCAGAGATCCTCTCTTCCATCTCTTGCATTCTGTTGGTTATACTTGCATCTGAAGTTCCTGTTTGTTTACTCAGATATTCTATTTCCAGCAATCTTTCTGCTAGTGTCTTCTTCATTTTTTCTATTTCCCTCTTCAGGTCTTGGATTGTCTCCCTTGCCTTTTCATGATTTTCTTTCAGGGAGTTATTGTTTTCTTCTGCTTTAATTGTCCTTTCCTCTAGTTTTTTATAGAGTTCTTCCCATTTTTTGTTTGTCTGTTCCTGTACTTTATTTATTTCTTCTATATAAGGCTCTAGCTTCTTCATGATGTTTCTTATAAGGTTGCTTTCTTCTTCTTCCATTCTGTGATGTTCAGGTCTAGTTGTTGGAGAAGGGCTAGGTTCTGGTGATGCTGTATTGCTCTTTATTTTGTTGTATGTACTTCTGCCTTGACGTCTGCCCATCTCCTTTTGCGTTCGTTCTTGTTCTTATCAGTGTACTTGGTCCAGAGAGAGCTGACAGATTTAGGGAGCCTCTCTCTGGTCCATATGGGCATGCTGGTCTAGTTGAGAGTGCTGGCCGGGTAGGAGCTGGGGGGCTGGACTCTGAGGCTTGGGAAGTCCCTGGAGTCTCCTTATCTTGTTCAGATGAGAGCTTCTCTTGTCTAGATGGGAGTTCTTCTGTTCTCTGGTCCATATGGGAGTTCCAGGGCAGGATGGAAGCTGGTCTCTGATTCTCAGGAAGTGGCTGGGGTCTTTGGCAGATGGGTGTGGGGGCAGAGTGTGGAGACTGCAGGGTCTGCCTGCAGTCTTGGAAAAGGGGAGCCTCCCCACAGTGCCTGCCAATTGGCCAGAACCTGGGGCCAAGTTGGTCAGGTCCTCCCAGGATGGCCTGTGTTCAGCAGTGTGACCCAAGAGCAGTTGCCTCTCTGGCTATGACCCCAGGCAGTCCTAATTTAGTTTTTGAAGAGGTCTTTAAATTAAAACATGACCCATTGAATCAGCCAAGTTAGACTCACATGGGTTCTAAGAGACTGAAGCAAGCACCAGGCATCCATGGAACTATTCCAGGTCCTCTATGTATATGTTAGAGCTGTTAGCTTGGTGTTTTCATAGGACTCCTAACAGCAGATCTGTCTTTGACTTTTTTTCCTGCTCTTGGGACTCTTTTCCTCCTATTTGGTTGACTTCTCCAACTACTACATGAGGGCTTTAGGGTTTTTGTTGTTGTTGTTATTGTTGTTGTTTTGTTTTTCAAGACAGTGTTTCTCTGTGTAGCTTTGCGCCTTTCCTGGAACTCACAGAGAACTGCCTGGCTCCGCCTCCTGAATGCTGGGATTAAAGGCATGTACCACCACCACCAGGCTGGCTTTTCCTCTCATATCTTGTTTTGTCATGTTTGGTTGTTGTCTCTTTGATGCCTGCTCCTTTCTAAAGGTAATGCAGGGGGAGTGGATCTGGTGGGGCAGGCAGATGGGAGAGAGCTGGGAGGAGTGGAGGGTGGGGAAACTGCTCAAGATATATTGTTTGAGAGAAGAAAATAGAAGAATCTATTTTCAGTGAAAAGAAATAGATGAGTGAGATGATGCTTTAAAAATTAACATGAGGAATCTAAATGATTCGTACTACCACATGAACTGTGTAATCAGTATTGGAAAGGAGATTTTTATTGAGATTGAACTAAAATCCCCACCTTCTTCAGAATTTATATTGAGACTATATTGCTTCTTAATGAATGAAGATTTATGTGTTGTTTATTTTCAACAATGTTTTATAGGTTTTAGCACAACAGTCTTGCAATTATTTCATTAAATTTATCATTGAGCATTTGCCCAGGTAAGTCAAGAGAAAAGGAGACTGGATAATCATCTGCCTGTATTCATGTGAGATTCTGTGAAGTTTAGCTAAATTGAAGCCACACTTTTTATATGAAATTGTGATGTTATTGTGCCATTTTAAAATTGTAATTAATTTATAGTATGATAATTTAATTTGATGTTAATGAAATAATCTGTTCAAAATTTAACTCATAATTGTTTTATAAAGTAATTTAAAATTAATGAAGTGAAGTTACATACAAAGGTAATTTTATTCTGATTGGATCCCATTGATACCATTTCTTTTTAAATTAGTCTGATAATTTTAATTTAACTTATTTATTTTTATTTATTACATAAGTATTTTGTTGTTGTTGCTATTGATTTTGGAGTCCCTTACTCTACCACTGAACTACATGCCAATTTTTACCATTTAATTAGAACATGTCATGCTAATAATTCATTTTTAGATGTTTTATTCTAAAGCTGCCATATGACTAATTATTAATTTCTGTGCTCCATTTTCAAAATCACTCTAGGTTTAACCACATATACCATTAACTCCCTACAGTCTGTCTCATTAAAATTATTCCTAGAAACTTCTAATGGTATACTCCAATTTCTTGTACTCAATATTTTTTTTTTTAACTATGCAGTTCCAATTCTGGATTCCCTCTAGTATATAACTTTTACTGTGCTTTAAACATCAATAAATCTTCTAACATTTTCAAAGTGAAAACAAATGAGCAAAGCATTTGCTTCTCTATGATTTCTGATGTTCTTCCCTCCTTAGGACATAACTGAATCAGACCTTTGGTTCTCTCTTTTTGGGAGTGGGGCCTTGAGTACTATTTGTTATGTGTTTTCATATAAGTTTCTCAGCTTTTAATTTTTTAAAAATGTCAGTATTTTGCTATAAATTTTAAAACATTTGTTTCTGATGGTGCAATTATCTTTTATTGGCTTCTTTGTTTTTCTCATATATTTAAATATGGAACTCTGAATTTATTTATGGGTACAGGTTTCCTTGACATTGTTCCTGAGAGGAAATCCATTTTTCTTCTCATACACAGTATGCTTTTATTCTTAGAGTTCATATTTTCTTGATAATTGTTTTGGTTAAGATTATGAGCTTCTAGGAAATATACATTTATAGTATTTATTAAATTCAGTTTTTCCCATGCTTTTTATTTCTTTGGTTCTTCTACATAGCTAATTTTCATTAGCCTGCTTGAGACTGTCATTTTCCATAGTTCTGTAGGAGAGAGTCAGAAAGATAAGAATACTTGTGAGTTGTCATTTGTGAAAACAGGCTGTACTGCAGAAAGTACATGGTGCTGCTTATTGTATGGCCTCCTGAAGCCACTTTACTACTGGCCAGAAACAAACAGAGGACAAACAAGTCACAACTTCAGAAACAACTAAAATGTCCCAAGAACCTTGGGTTTGAGTGATGTTTTGAACAAAGTATCAGTAAGGTGTATCATTAGTTTTCATCAATGTTTAGATCAAAGTAATGGTCAGTTGATACACTGAAGTATAGAAAAAAGAAATTGGTGGATTAAGGAATTAACATTTTACTAGAAAGCTGTTTTAAATGTAAAAATTTAATCTCCTTAGTCAGGAACATAAAAGGAATGCTACATCAAAGAACTCAATCATTAGATTAACTGATAGATAATAGGTGCCCCCAACTGTGGTGATATTTTATTTGTGATAAAATGTGGTGAGATTTTATTTGTGCTTTTATAAATAAAGCCTGCCTGGAGTTCAGAGGAAAAAAACAAGCCATTATATATATACATGGGTTTGTAATGATTTTTCTTATGTTAAACCAAAGAATCATTAATTTATATTATTTGAATTTAATGTTATCATCCTATATTTCCTAACAGCTTTGTGCAGAGATAAGGGAGTTTTTGTAAATAAATTACATTTTTTTTGGTAACTTCATTTTATTCCATGTGCTCCATTCACAAATCAGCTATCTATAACATACCATGTGGGTCATCAAGGGCAATTTAGAGTTGTTTAGTGTTATTCTTGATTAATCCTTCCAAGAGCTTTGTCAGTGATGCTTTAACTACTGTTTAATTCATCTCTTTGTTATCTTGCAATGTTGAATATTTAACAAGTATATTGCATTGGGGAATGTTGTAAAGATAGAATCTGAAGTTTGATTCAGTATCGTTAGATCTGTTAGAGCTCACAACATTCTTCCATTCTTGTCTTAATTTGTATTGAGTCTTTTCTGACTTAGAGCTATTTTATCTTTTAAAACTACAAAGAGGTATCCTTTGTACTCATAAGACGTTGACTTAGTAAACTAGAATTTGAAATTCAGGATGTTTGAGACCAATTTGAATTCCTCTATGAAACTGAGTTCTTGTAGTGGTCTAGCCTTAAGGTCAGAGAAACAGAAAGCATGGCCTGGTCTGGAGAAGCCGAAGGAAACTGAGGAGAAATGTGGCTGCAACTATGTTGTTAGAGTGCTTTTCAGGCATGCCTAAGCTCTGGTTTTATCCACACTACTACATAAACTGCATGCAATTTTTCATGCCTATATTTCCTCTAGACTGGAAGTGCAGGCAAGCGTGATCAGAAGTTTATGGTCATTCAGAGCTATGCTGCCAGTTTGAAGACCGATTGCATGAGATCCTATTAACGAAAACTGAGAAGAAAATTGAAAAACCAGCCAAATCAGAGGAGAGAAATAATAGTGATGCATAAGACAAATTATTTTGGATATATAGACAAATAGAGAGAGATGAAAAATTAAAGTAGAGCCATTTTTGAGATTGGTTCAGATTGGAGAGTAACAGTTAAAGGGACTTCTGATGCTGAGAAAAGTGAAATTCTGAAGTTAAAGAAACAAAGAGCAGCAGGTGACCTCTTCAAGCGTTAAAGAAGACATATTGAAATTGCAATTGTGTAAGTTGCCATATGTACTCAATGGCACTGACAATGGGTTATTAGAGTTTTGCCATTTCTGGCATCATCACATTGAGTTTACATTATGAGGATAAAATTCTATATCACATAATGTGGAGAAACAAAAATTTCTGGATGATTCTGTGATACATAGTTAATTATGAGAGGATAATAACAGTGGAAACAATATCACAAATGCATTATTTGGGATAGAAAAATATGGACATTGAAGATTGTTATAAGAAAACAAGCTATTGTAATTTTTTTCTCCAGCTGAAATCTATGTAGGCCAATAAGAGTGAGAGACTCTCTAATATGGTCACTGGAAGTAGAAGGCACTAGTGAACAGTACCAGCTGTGCTGCCTGAGGACTTCTTCCTATACACCTCTGTTTACATGCAGCCAGGAGCCTGAGTCATGCTTTGGAAAAGAAATCACCATGCAATAGTATAAAACGAAGTTTAGGGCTATTTAAAAAAATCACTTCACGTTAAGCTGATATTTGTTGCAGAAGTCTCTGCACTATGAGATGAACTTCACTTACATCAGCTGTGATGAACCTGTATATGTGAGATTGGATGAGTGCCTTTGTACTGAGCACACTATCAATCTAGTTAAGGTAGATGACAACAAGAAAGTATGGATTTTTTGCTCCCAGTGGCTCTCAATACATCTTCTTAAAGAAGATCCTTTTATAATTGAAGTGCAAGGTAGTGTTTAGGAGGTGCATTGTGGTTTATGAATTAAGGCTATCTAAGATTTGTATTGGCTATTTTAATGATATTGTTGGAGACTGTTCTTAGAAAGGAAATATGGCTTCTATGTAGGTAAACTTCATTGCAGTTTTGAAAGTTGTGTTGACAATTTTGACTATGCCACCAGGAAATAAATCCAAATGCTCACAGGAAGGAAATTATGGGCCATTTTCTCCCCATAGTCTCTAAAGTTATTGAGAGCTGGCTTTTTATACAATCTTAGAATGTCTAGAAAGTTACAAAAAGACTAAATCCTAAGATACTAAGTAAGTGTATTGGTCAGGGGTATATTGCTGTAGTGAAACCCCACAACCATGGCAACTCTTCTAAAGGAAAAAAGTTAGTTGGAGTGACTCACTTACAATTTAGAGGTTCAGTCCATTACCATCGTGGTGGGACATGGCAACATCCAGGCACACATGATAATGGAGAAATAGTTACAAGTCCTATATCTTGCAGACAATAGGAAAATTATCTGTGAGATTGAATCTAGCTTCAATAAAGGAGAATTTGAAGCCCATTCCCATGCCAATGCATTCAAGAGTACTTCCTACTTTCTCTTCTATTTAGTTTGGTGTAACTGGATTTATGTTGTGGTCTTTGATCCACTTGGTCTTGAGTTTTGTGCATGGTGACAGATATGGATCTGTTTTTAATCTTTTATATGTTAACATCCAGTTATGTCAGCACCATTTGTTGAAGATACTTTCTTTTTTCCATTGTATAGTTTTGGCTTCTTTGTCAAAATCAGGTGTTCATATGTGTGTGTGGATTAATGTCAGTGTCTTCAATTTGATTCCATTGGTCTGTATGTTGGTACATTACCAAGCTATTTTTGTTACTATAGCTCTGTAGCAGAGCTTGAGGTCAGGGATGTTGATGCCTCTAGAGGTTGCTTTATTATACAGGATTCTTTTAGCTATCCTGGGTCTCTGAGATACCACCTTACACCTGTCAGAATGGTTATGATCAAAATCACTAATGACAGTCTATATTGGAGAGAACGCAGAGCAAAGAGAACACTCGTCCACTGTTGGTAGGAAAGCAAACTTATACAACCACTGTGGAAATCAGTATGGCAGTTTCTCAGAAAATTGGGAATCAATCTACCTCAAGACCCAGCCATACCACTCTTGAGCATATACCCAAGGAATGCTTAATCATACCACAAAGATACATGCTCAACTATGTTCATAGCAGCAATATTCATAATAGCCAGAAACTGGAAACAACCTAGATGCCTGTCAACTGAAGAATGGATTAAGAAAATGTGGTACATATACACAATGGAATACTACTCAGGAGAGAAAAACAAAGACAGTATGAAATTTGCAGGGAAATAGATAGAACTAGTAAATATCATCCTGAGTGAGGTAACCCAACTTCAGAAGGACAAATATGGTATGTATTTGCTCATAAGTGGATACTAGATATAAATCCACAATGATACATCCTCTGTAGACTGCTGGCAATGGTCGAGAGAAAGCCTGATCTGACCTATTCTAGTGATCAGATGGCCAAACACCCTACCAGTGGACCTGGTACTCTCATCCAATAACTGATGGAAGTGGATGCAGAAATCTTCAGCCAGGCCCCAGGTGGAGCTCCAGGTGTCCAATTGTTGAAAAAGAGGAGGGAGTGTAAGAGCATGAATTGTTGAGACCAAGATTGGAAAAAGCACAGGGACAAATAGCCAAACGAATGGAAGCACATGAATGATGAACAAAAGGCTGTGGAGCCCCCAGCTGGATCAGGCCCTCTGGATATGTGAGACAATTGAATAACTTGAACTGTTTGGGAGGCACCCAGTCTGTGGGACCTAGACCTGTCCTTAGTGCATGAGCTGGCTGTTTGGAACCCTGGGCTTACACAGGGACACTTTGCTCAGCCTGGAAGGAGGGGACTGGACCTGCCTGTACTGAATCCATCAGGTTGAAATGAATCCCCAGGGGAGTCTTGGCCCTGGAAGAGATGGGAATAGAGGGGAGAAGGTGGGGATGGGGGCGGGAGCAGGGACGACAGGGGAACCCATGTCTGGTGTTTAAAAATTAAAACACAAATATAATAATAATAAAACAATAAAACAATAAATACATACATACATACATACATACATACATACATACATACATACATACATAAAGACACTTGGTACTGGCATAAAAACCGACATGTGGACCAATGGAATCAAATTGAAGACCCTGACATTTATCTGCACACCTATAAACATATAATTTTTGACAAAGAAGCCAAAAATGTACAATGGAAGAAAGAAATCATCTTCAACAAATGGTGCTGGCATAACTGGATGTCAATGTGTAGAAGGCTGCAAATAGATCCATAACTGTCACCATGCACAAAACTTAAGTCCAAGTGGATCAAAGACCTCAACATAAATCCAATTACTCTGAACCTGATAGAAGAGAAAGTAGGAAGTAGTCTTGAATGCATTGGCACAGGAGAACACTTTCTAAATATAATACCAGTAGCACAGACACTGAGAGAAACAATCAATCAATGAGACCTCTTGAAACTGAGAAGCTTTTGTAGAGTAAACAACATGTTCAAGAAGACAAAGCCACATCCTACAGAATGGGAAAAGGTCTTCACCAACCCCACATCTGACAGAGGGCTGATATCCAGAATATATAAATAACTCAAGAAATTAGGTATCAAAATGCCCAACAGTCCAATTAAGACATGGGCTATAGAACTAAACAGAGAATTCTCAACAGAGGAAGATCAAATGGCTGAAAGACATTTATGGAATTGCTCAACATCCCTAATTATCTGGGAAATGCAAATCAAAACAACTCTGAGATACCACCTTACACCTGTCAGAGTGGCTAAGATAAAAAACACAGAAGACAGCTTATGCTGGAGAGGATTTGGAGCAATGGGCACTCTCCTCTACTGCTGGTGGGAATGCAACTTGGAAATCAATGTGGTGCTTCCTTAGAAAATTGGGAATCCCTCTCCCCCAAGACCCAGCTGTAGCACTTTTGGGCATATACCCAAGGAATGCTCAATCATACCACAATGGCATTTGCTCAGCTGTGTTCATATCAGCATTGTTTGTAAAAGACAGAACCTGGAAACAACCTAGATGCCCTTCAACTGAAGAATGGATAAAGAAAACATGGTACATATACACAATGGAGTATTACTCAGAAGAGAAAAACAATGACATCATGAGGTTTGCAGGCAAATGGATGGATCTAGAAAAAATCATCCTGAGTGAGGTAACCCAGACTCAGAAGGATGAACATGGTATTTACTCACTCATAGTAGGATACTTGATGTAAAACAAAGATGAGTAGACTGTTACTCAACTCCAGGGAGGCTACCTAAAAAACAGGACCCTGTACTGAATCCACCAGGTTTAAATGATTCCCCAGGGGAGTCTGGGCCTTGGAGGAGATAGGAATGAAGGGGAGTGGCTGGGGGGAAGGTGGTGGCATGGGCAGGAGCGGGGAGGAGAGGGGAACCCATGGCTGATGTGTAAAATTAAAACACAAATATAATATTAAAAAATGAAAGAAAAAAAGTCCATTCCTACAGTGATATACTTCTTCCATCAAGGCCACACCCACTCCAACAACAATGTCATACTTCCTAATAGTGCCACTTCCTTTGGGGTCTATTTTCTTTCAAATCACCACGTTCCACTCCTTGGCCCCCAAGGCTTATAGCCATATCACAATGCAAAAATGCATTCAGTCCAACTTCAAAAGTCCTCATAATGTATAACAATATCAAACTTATTTAAAAGTTTAAAGTTCAAAGTTTCTTCTAAGTTTTATGCATTCATTTAACTGTAATCCTTTGTAAAATTGAAATCACAAAGCAGATCACATACTTCCAACATATAAAGGCACACAGTATACATTTTGTTTCCAAAACATAGGGAAGGAAGCACAGTGATGAAATACTGGACTGAAGCAAGACAGAAAACCAGCTGGGCAAACTTCAAACTCTGCATCTCCATGTCTGGTGTCAAAATGCTCTTCAGATCTTCAACTCCATTCATCTTTATTATTTGCAACACACTTTGTTCTCTTGTGCTGGTTCCACTCATTGGTAGAAGCTCTCTTCAGTCAGTATCCCACAACTCTGCAATCTCTAACATCCTGGGGTCTCCAGGGAATCCAGGCTTCACCTTCATAGCTTCACATAATAACCTCTCTAGGCCTCCATTCAGGAATATCCCTGACACATACCTGGTCTCAGCTGCTTTCCTTAGTGGAGGGGCAAATTCCATAACTCCTTTCTTCTATCCTTGACTCTAATGCCATAACCACCATGTGGCTGGAGCTGCTAAGTTCTGCTGCTTGCAGAGGCTGGAACATGGCCCCCGTGTTCATTTACATCTTCACCAGCTTTTTGTTTTCTACTTTCACTGCCTAACCTTGCCTGTCCTGAAACTGGATCTGTAGACCAGACTGAACTTGAACTCAGAGATATGCCTGTTTCTGCCTCTTGAGTGCTGGGAGCAAAAACATGCACCATCACAACTGTCCCTAAACTTTTCTTTAACTCCTTTTCACAACTTTGAAACTTAGCTGAGCAGAATCGTGTCCTGAGGTCACCAGTCACTTTATTTCATTTAGGATTTAGCTCCATTCCATGTCTTGGTGCTCTCTTTCCCCTCAAAATTTACATTTCTGTAATTTACCCTGCTTAGCTTGCTCCCTTTCATTATAAATCTTCATTAGAGTGACAAATAATAACCACACAATAGAGTATATACTAGGAATCTTTTTTCAAGATTTCCGCTGCCAACATAATTAATCCAAAACTCTCCATTTTAGCCTCATGCAGACTCTTTGGATAAGGGCAAAAGGAAGGCACTTTCTTCACCAAAATATCACAAGAATGATCTCTAGGTAAAATACCAAAAGTCTTCTCAGAAACCTCTTTAGTGAGACCCCCACAGTTCAAATAACTCTTAAGCTCACTGTCTTCTGTACTTTTACCAATATGACCAATTAAGCAGCGCCAAAAACATTCTATTGCTTTCTTAACCCAAACTCCCAAAGTCTGTATTTCTCCAAACAAAAACAGAAATGCCCAGTCTCTGTTACCAAATTCTGTATTAGCTAGGGTTTCTATTACTGCAAAGAGATTCCATGACCATGGCAACTCTTCCAAAGAAAAAAAGCATTTAATTGGTGTTGCTATCTTACATTTCAGGGATTCATTACACTATCATAATGGTGGGACATGGCAGCATGTTGGCAGATATGTGCTGGAGAAGCAGCTTACAAACTTACATCTTGCAGGCAACAGGAAAATTGTCTGTGAGACTGGGAATAGATTGAATATAGGAGAACTCAAAGCCCACTCCCAAAGTGACACACTTCTTCCAACAAGGCCACACCTATTCCAATAAGGCCACATCTCCTAATAGTGCCACTCCCTTTGTAGGCTGATTTCTTTCGATCCACTGCAATAAGGATTGTGCATTCAAAAATAACATTATCTATAACAAAAACAGGCAGCAAAATATATAGAGCTTTTGAAAAGGTTTCTATGGCCTAGAGCTGTGAAGTAATACAACTGTTTGTGAATATAAGCTATAATAATTATTTTTTCTGTACCTGTAGTAAAACACCACAATCAAGGCAATTTATAAAAGAAAAATTATTAGGGCTTTAATTCCAGAGGGATAAGAGTCTGTTAGGACAATGTAGGAATGGCAGTATGGCTTCAGAGAGTTCACATCCTTTATTGTAAGCAGAAACACAGAGAGCCAACTGGGAGTAGGGTAAAGCTTTAGTACTCAGAGACTATCTCCAGTGATAGTTGCAGACCTCTTTACAATTGCCTTACCATCTACTCCTCTATGCAGAGCATTAGCAACTGGGAACCCAGTGTCAAGTGCCCAGTCTATAGGGTGTATGTCATTAGTCCTCCACAGGGGGCCAAGAAATGCAAATGGGCATACAAATGAATTAATGACTGCAGTAATCTGACTAAAAAGCAGATATTGAAGTTTATTAAAAACACAACTGGAAAGCTTCAAGGAACAAGATATTTTCTAGCCCTTCCTGGATCAACACTGATGCATTTGAGCTTCATAGTTTAAACTGTCATGATAAGGCACAGTAAAATTAATCACTTGTTACAATGAACCATTTTTAAAAAGTTTTGGGTTGCTAATACATGTTAGAATAGAAAATGGCTTAAGTACAATAAAAAGGACTATAATAACTACAAAACAAGCTTTCTAATGTTCTGTGATACAAATTTTAACATTTATTTCCTCAATTTGTAGATCTGCATTATAAAAAACAGTATGAATTGGAAAGGATTAGCTTTGGGCCATTCCCTTACCTAGTTTCTTGCTTTTGTCCCTTTGGTATGCCTCAGCAACTGTAATAATATTTTTCCTATAATTTAATACAAGAATGCCAAATTCTTTTATTTATTTTGTTACATGATATGTAAAGAACATGTAATATATGAAGCTGTTAAATCAACAGCATTCTATCTTAGGATAATGAGTAGAAAACCTTGATATGATTATGTAGTCAATAGTGTCATTTTCCAGTGCAGGAATCAAAGAGAGTGAGCACAATTACTCCAGATTCTATCAACATTATCAAGCTACAAAGTAACACAGAAACAGTCAAATTTATGAGTTACATAAATAAAGAAAATCATTATCTATTATGGACTTGCACACTAGGATTCTGTAACTTCCAGCTGAAGATATCATCTTGTTCATCTTGTTCTCTCTCTCTCTCTCTCTCTCTCTCTCTCTCTCTCTCTCTCTCTCTCTCTCTCTTATTTCATCATTTCATGTGTGAGTACTATATTTACATCCTGGATGCAAAGTACAGGGAAATCTGAGAACACAACACTAATTTGTTAACTAGATTTAGCCTACAGAAATGTTAATAATAAATGGCAATTAAAAACTAAGGAAAAATGCTAGAGGCTGGCATACAATAATAAAGCACTGTAAAATACATATAAATTCTACTTGCAAGTTGATGGCCTGATTCCATTTAATTGCAGTTAACTTGGCTTAGAAAACAGTGGTAATCATAAGGACCAAAGACTGGCTCTTGTTGTTTGAGCTCAATCTCTGCAATGTCTCCACTAAATAATTCAACATCCATATTTCTGGTTTCATTTAATCCTGTAAGAGGATCTAGGAGTCTTCTGGACATTTATAGCTCAGCATGTTATCAGGAAGGTGACATGGCCTTCCGGACAATAGGTTTGCTTTTTCTTTGTTGGACTAAGCTCAGAGGCACAGCTTGAAATGTGTTTCCCTCTGAGATCACCAAGTGATGATCCTTGTTTCCAGACACCATCTGATTGTTGTATTGGGCAGAGGGACTCATATATTTTGGGCTTATGAACAGTGAAGGTTTTGTTTTCTTCCAGTCGTATCAACCTTTGTTGGAGGACTCAGACTTCCCAAACATTTCCTATGCTATACCCACTCTCATGATCTAACACAGAAGAGCAGAAGAGTGAATGTTTGGATGTGGCTTTGGAGGAGAGATACTTTTTAACAATGTGAGGGCTGAGGGAAATTTGCAAGGAGAAACTTGTCCCTTGACTGAAAAGTGCTAAAACCCTAGACATAAATGTAGGAAAGAAGCAAAAAGAGTCAGATGGCAGGCACTGGACTAAGATGAAATATGTGTATTTCCTCTAAGCCAAAAAGTAAGCAAAAATCATGATTTATTTGGTGGGTTCTTCTACTGATTGGAGGAGTGCTAATATAGATTACTCAGTGAGGAGAAGAAAATCCCCTTTCCCCTCTACTTCTACCCTGCAACTTACACTCTTCTGCAGAGTGGATGGTATTCTTTGGAAAGAAAAACAATTGTTTCTACTGTTACCTTAGCTAGGATAAGATTATTAAATAAACAGAAGGAAAAAAATTCCCATATCAACACTCAGATATTCTTTCACTCCTTCCATTAATTCTTCCTTTTCTCATCTCTCAAAATTGTCAACAATTTGCTTCATTAAAAATCATAAAATAACCTGTTTTTAGTGTACAAAGCTTTATAAAATGTCCAACTATTCTAATATGGTTTCAGTATGTCAAGCATGTGGCCAATCTACTGCAGGACATTTGTCTGTTTACATTTGGTTAATCACTGCACTTACCCAGTTGAGCTAGAAGCATTAAAAATATTATTTTGTTCATTATTATTTTACAAAACATACCCATACTATATTAAAACACAAATAGAGAGCTTGGTAGCAATTTTTGTTTTTTCCCTTCCTTTGTATTAAATGTCAACACATAAAGAGGAATGAAACATTTCATACAAAAGGTACTTATCTAAATTTAGTCAATATATCATTATAAGAATCCAAATAGACTAAATGCAATTATAAAGCTAGCTGAAAATTTCATCTTATGCCTGAAAAAATTATCTTGTCAAGTAAAATATTTGCTTGAAGATACTTTATGAAATGAATGCACATGCATTTATTCATATATTCAAAACATAAAAATTTAAATTTGCCACCTGAAGAAATTTCAGATCAAAGATTATATCTTAATCTAAAATCCACACATATGTGGTTTTTATTCCCATAATACTGAAAAGTTCTAATGATCAGAGAAGTGATAAATAGAGCAATAAAATGAAAGATAAGTAGGGTATGTCAAAGCTTCCTAGGACATAGCCTTTGGAGTTTTAAAATTGTTTCAAATTCCATAATAGGAAAACATTGTATCTTCTCAGCAAATATTGTTTTCAATAGTTCTGAGTCTGGTTTTCATAGAATGTAATATCCCCATTCATATTTTTTTTCATAAAAATAGGGCACTGCTTGAGTTCTTTCCCTGTATTCAGGAATTAATAGCCCTGACCCCCAAAGAAGTGTTTCTAATAAAATTACACTTGATAATGATCAAAATTATTTCAAAACATACGAGATTATTGCTTTTGAACTTAATTTCAATGATTCTTAATCTTTATAACTTTCTGTCTGAAGACTAACATATTTTCCTGTTTGAGGAATCCTAGTCAGCTGAACCATTTACTCCCTTAGGCTTTGATTCATAGCATAGATACAACAGCCATAGTAGGGTTAAAGCTAGCAATAAGGTCCCTTGGTTTTTCTGTTCGTAATAACTGCTGTCTAGAATGTCCCCTGGTAATTGATTACTAAATTAGACTACTTATATTGCTAGCTAAATTTCAAGCCAAATATTTATAAACCCTGGTTGGTTATACATATTTCTGAAGCAGCATCTCTCTATCTCCTTTTCTTTTATTTATGGTCTTGGGTCAAGCACCATCATAGATAATCTGGTGATGTCTGTCTTTACTGTGGTTTGGATATGAAATACTCTCTACCCAAGGTGCTCATTTATTAAACAATTTATCCCCAGTTTATGTTTGCAGTTATTGAGAGATACTTGGCCCATGAGGACTCTGACCATATAGTGGATAATTCTTTTGGTAGATCAATAAGTTCATGGCATTGTGATACAATGACGAATAGGAGGAGGAGCTACATGGAGAAAGGACATCACTAGAGTTTTCCCCGAAAGGGTCAGTTCTTGCCCCCTTTCTATCACTCCAATTCCCTGCTAAAATGAAGAGACTGACTCTGCTCCACTGTTGTGTGTATACCATCATATCTGTCTCTGCGCAGCCCTGAGTGATGGTGTCAGATGCAGACCAAACTCTGGCTGACTGAATCTCTTCTCCTCAGGTATTTTTCAGAGCAACAGAAAAGCACAATAGTGACCTACCACCACGTTTGCTTTGTTTATAGTTTTTCATCATTTTTTCATTCATCTTTTTTTCACACATTAACTCAACAGAAAGCCTGGTTTGCAAAAGCAAGACATGCCGCATCCCCACAGCAAGCCCCTGGCCTGTCTTCAATGATTTCAATGTCATCCCTTGAGCAATATGAATATTTATAATAATCAAGATGTTTTAGAAAAATAAAGCACTAAACCAATAAGTGATTTTTGACAATAGTTGAGAACATGATGTGTATAAAAAAAAAAACAGAAGCTCTTTTCTGGGGTTAGAGAGAGCTGTGGGGTTGGAAAGTGTCTATAATGCTCATCAAAATGAATAGGGGGAGTATTTATACTTTCTTATCACTCAAGGGAAGACATTGAAATCATTGTCTCAAGGTAAACTCTGTTGTCCTCTGATTATTCAGCAATTTTTTTCTGATCCTTAGTTGGTGAGAAAATGGAACCCTCATTTATTCCGGGAGAGAATGCACATTTCTGAGCCAGTATAGAAGTCACTGTAGAGACTTGTCAAAAACCTAAAAATAAATCCACTGTATGACTCAACTTTACTACTACTGTGTATTTCCAAAGAACTCAATATCATGTGCTGTAATATTGGTTCACACATGTTCATTGCTGCTCTAGACACAATAGTTTTGCTTCTTTTACCTAATTTTTTACCAATAATAACTCAGGAGTCAGACATCAGGATAAGAAACTGAAGGATCAGAGAAGCTACAGAAAAGTGACCAGTGACCTCCTTTCTCTCTCCTTCCTCCATTCAAAAGGGCCCAAATCTCCTTTATGTCCCATCTTATTACTTCCTGTTTTTCTATCCTCAGTCCTCTAAAACCTCTATGGTTAATTTCATTCAGCTTATAGCTATCTCTGCCCTCTAATTCTAAAAAAAAAAAAAAAAAAAAAAAAAAAAAAAACTATTTATTTTCAGTATTGGGATCATCAGAATGCAATCAAAATATCACACAATATTACTTCACTTTTGTCTAAATAAAAATGGAAGATTTTAACTCTGACACAGAAAATGTATTTATAATAAGAATAATTACCAGATGAGAATTATTTTCACAATGATCAGTCCAGTAGCATTTTGAAAATTCAGAGAAAATTACTCCATTATCTATCCTATCATCATGAGTTCAAAGTTTTATACCAAAGTCTCTTTCTACTTTAATTTGTATTACCAACCTAATACATTTTTAGACCTTACACATTTCTTTAGACAAAGAATTTAAGCTTTTATGTCTCTCAACCTTACACACTTTACACCTTTTTGTTAATATATTAAAATTCCTAACAGGGAAAACTATAACTATCTATTCTTCAACTCCATCAGAGACCCAAGAAGGATATAATATTACTTCAGCAAATAGGAAGTGCAGAGCAAACAATTTCCAAAACTATAAAAATGAAAAATAAAAAACAAACAAACAAACAAACAAAAAAACCAGCTGGCTTTCTTGACCATCACCCAAGGTTCCTCAGTAATGTTGGGGCATCCATGTTCAGCCTGTAAGTCTAGGGTATCCAACATACTTTTCTGTGAAGCAAGAATTTTGAAGAACTCTCCTACCTTGTCTTGGCGAAGTTTGGCAGTCACTTTCTTTTGTGTCCTACTTGTCTAGTTTTGACAGCATACTGTATGAAGTTGAGGCAAGTGAAGTTTCTTGCCCAGTGGCTAAATTTTGCCACAAGAGAGCAAACTCCACATGGAGGTCCTTCAATGTACATCATCCACTCTGAAATGGATTTGTGTACATGAAACCGGCTTGTTAAATAAGAAACACAGAACCAGTTGCAGAGTTAAAAACCATGAGGTCAGAGCAAGAGCAGAAAACCTTACCCTTCACTGCTTCTGCTGTTGTTCCTCTCCACAAGAGAGCTACCTCTCTGTGTCCTATCTTTTTTATATATTTTCTGTTCTGTTTTCTCATTGGTTGTAAATCCAGCCACATGACCTCCTCATCACTGCCTGTTTATACAGACCTCCAGGTCTTCTATGGTTGTTATTGAGATTAAAGGCATGCGTCTGCCATTCTGGCTGTGTCCTTGATCTATCTAGCTCTGCCTCCCAAGTGCTGGGATTAAAGGGATGCACCACTACCACCCAGTTTCTGCTCTGGCTTGCTCTGACCTCAAGGCAACTTTATTAACATATAAATAAAATCCCATTTCAATACAAATAAAATATCACTATAGATTTGTGTTGCCAGAAGCAGACATGTCTCATTGTCATGAAAAGCCTGATGCTATTAAAACAACTTAAATGCCATATTCTATAGATCTCTGAAATGTTTAAAGAAAACCTGTCTATATAAAATATATCTCTGTTTGACCTTGAAAACATACCTAACATGACTATGGGTTTGATTGCTTTAGGTGATTATCTACACCTGCATTTCTTTGTTATCCAAAATAGCTTTCAAAAACTAGATATTTACATTGCATTGTTAAATGAGCTTCATAGGTATATTACCTTAAACAAGAGTAGAAATATAAGTATGTTCTAACAATAACCTTAAACTTGTATCAATATACATAGAAATTTTAAACAAGTATAGAAACATATATATGGTATAGCAAATATAACCTTAAATTTGTATCAATATACAAAAATCCATACCAATGTAAAATATTTATAGACAATAGTTGCTTTTATAGTTTGAAAGTAGATTCAATAATCTACCTTTTATCCTGATTTCTATATCCCCCTTTTTTCTTTTCAGAATGAGATTCCTGAATCTAACCTCCTTAATTCAGGTTTTTTTTCTGACCATTGCTAATAACAATTTGTAACCAAACCCCCTAAATGATCCATAACCTACTGAATGATCAAAAACCACTTAGCCCACCACTTGGGAATGTGGATGTCATGTTCTATAGATTATTTTCTGCTCTCTGGGGGTGATGGCATCTCCAGGGTCTCTGAGAAAATTGAGATAATGGTCAAGTCCTGGGAGAGTTATCTATATGAATTTTGCCAGTCTCTGTGTAATGAGAAAGTATAGGGCTTATCTGAAATTCTGGCTGTAGTAGTGCATAAAGATGCACCATCTCAGCTAGCCAGCTTGAAATTGTCCCGAGAAGTTTGTAATCCAAAGCTGATCATTGGGTGGTATTTGTCAACTTAGTGGTGTAACCACAATCCAGGTGGAATTCTTGTTGTGGGGCTCCATTATCATTTTGGAAACTTCAAAGGTCTCTGTTAGGAATGGTCATGATTCATTGCAGAAAACTTAAACATCTTAAATGTCTTATGCAGCAGATCTCAGAGAGGTTAAAAGAACAGAATTTACGTATATCTGAAGTACATGAACTTAATTCCTAGTCACCTGATAGAGACTTAAGCCCAAAATTATATACAGTAAGCTAGATTAACTTTTCTAGAATTAACATTCTAGTACTCTATATAACCATTAATAGCACAACAGAAAGTTTAAATGCACACACACACACACACACACACACACATATATCTTATATTTTTTTAGATAACATTTATATGTTTGAACATGCTTCAAAAAGACTTATTGCCTGTTGTGAAAATCCATACTGCTATGGATGACAGAACGGATAAAACAAAAATTTCAGAAGAGACCATAAACAAGTATTTTAGCAAACTTCATAAACAAAGTTAAAAAATACAAATAAATGGAATTGAAATTTATGGTTTAGTAGACACAGGAGCAGATGTAACAATAATTTCACCAAACTCTTGGCATATAAATTGGTCTCTTCGGGAGGTAAATATCCACCTTCTAGTGACTGGAACTTTATCTCAGGTAAATTAAAGTTCAAGATGGCTCAAATGTATAGGACCATAAGGACAACAAGGAAAATTAAAGCCATATATGACTAACATAGCAATGAATTTATGGGAGCATTATTTGTTACAGCAAAGGAAATCACAGATTAACATTTCTCCAATCTCATAAACAAACCATAAACTAACATATGTTTCTGAGAAAAATGGTAAAAGGCATTATCAAGAACAGTTACTGACATTTTAGGTTGTATATAGGCAGGGTACAACAGCTGCTAATATTTCAAAGATACCAACAGCCCTATTCTTGAAATGATTATGAACCTGTCTGGGTGGAACAATGGCCTTTGACATTAGAACAATTACAGTCATAAGAATAGCTGGTACAGGACAAGCTAAATGCTCAACATGGTGAAGAATTGACCAGTCCTTGGAAATATTTATATTTGTCATTAAAAAGAAATCTAAAAAATGGAGAACTGTAAAGAGCACATTGGCTGAACCTCCTTATTAACAGCTCTTAGATCTCTTACATGCAAGTGGATGGAACTAGAAAAAGAAATACTGAGTAATGTAACCCAGACACAAAAAGGAAAAATGTCATATGTTCTTTCATCAGAGACTCATAGCTAAAATTCTTCAGATGTGAGTACATATCCTTGAGAAACTTCAGATACAAGGTAAGTAAATGTGATTATGCAAGGGTCAGGGAAAGGAGGAGTGATACTAGAGGAATAGTGGAACCCTAGGCGATCTGCTCTGGGAAATGGGAAAATGTAAACAGAGTGGAGTTTCTGTATCACCAGCAACTCCCAAATATGCAGCAGCTGGGTCTCAAATTATCACACAGTAACTTGTATTTGTTATAAATGCTTGGCCAGTATCTCAGGCTTATTACTAACTAGCTCTTACACTTAAGTTAATCCACAATTCTTATCTATGCTTAGCCACATGATTTAATACCTTTTCTCAGTATGACATTCTCATCTTGTTTCCCCTGTGTCTGGCTGGCAATTCCTGACTCTACCCTTCCTTTTCCCACCATTCTTAGTTTGGTTGCAATACCTATACTTTCTGCCTGGCTACTAGCCAATCAGTGTTTTGGGTTTTTTGTTTTGTTTTAAACAATTTCAGTAACAAATCTTTTCATTGTACCAGAGGATTATAACGCAGCAGGTAAAATAGAAGAACGTGCTCTCATTAGGGAGGAGGGAGACTGATAAATAGAGAATAAGAAGGGAAGGAGGTAAAAACACAGTACAGATGTCTGAAAAAAATATGGAATTATACTATAAACAATAAACATCTTTATCTAGTATAATGTATTTCCTATTATAATTAGAATAATTTGGTTCTGTTACAGTTCATTCATATTCATGTGCATTCTGTATGTCACAATATTATCATACATTTTCTAACTGTGAATATTAATCAATCAATACAATATTATGCTTGTTGTCTTAGATAATTAAAAAAGCTTTCACAATACATAAATATTTACCCTGTCACTATAGCTATTACTTGCTATGGTTTGAAGTTCTTGGTTGATGTACATAATCAATGCAAACTATTCTTCACTTATCCCTTCATTGAGCTTTCATCAAAACAATTTTGTAATTTGCTACATGTCATGTCTGTGCAGTTCTGTTGTATATTAATTGTTTCATAGAGCTGATTTAAGGTTTTTTTTTTTTTTGACTCCAGTGCCAGACAGATGGCTCAGTGAATGAGCCTACTTGTTCCCAAGCCTGATGATCTGAGGTCAATTCCCAAAGTACCCTTGGTAGAAGCAAAGAACCAACTCTTGCAAGTTTTCCTCTGACCTCCACATGTGAGCAAAGACATGAGCTCACACATGCACCTCAAAAATAAACAAAATATTAAAATATTTAATCAATATTTAAAAGTAGACAATGCACAGTAGATATATCTGAGGTGAACAAATCTATTATTTTACTTGATTGACAAATACTTTTCCTTTTTTTTTTTTTGCCCTCTCAATCTAATACTGTAGCTTCTCATATATTTATATTGTGTGTGTGTGTGTGTGTGTGTGTGTGTGTGTGTGTGTGTGTGTGAAAGTTTTAATTTATGAGTTGTTCACTTTTGGCAATGTGATTCAAAGATCTTTTCCAAATCAATTTGTGTGCCTTTATTCAATAGTTCATTCAATTTTTAAAAATATTTTTACTGCTTTTTAACAATACAGGGCTTTGAGTTGATAATTCCTTACACACAACACATATTTGTTTATATGCATTCACCGTGTATTTCTTTATCCCTCCTTCTGTCCTCTCTTTCTCTTTTCTCTATGTTTATGCATCACCTTTCCCTCTATTATATGAATAAAAGAAAATATATAACATTTGTCCTCTAATTATATCTCACTGATCTCTAAACAAGGTCAGATCACATGACCCTCATTCTCAAGCATCCCAGTTACAGCATTGCTTTCATGATCTTGGAAGTATAGGGACTCACTTCACTAGCAGCAACTCCCAGTGCACAGACCAAGTGTTTTTTGTGCTAAGAGTGTAGGATTTCAAAGTATCACATCTGTTACCTGGTTTCACCTATACCTCTGTTGAGTAGGAACTTCCTTTCTTCCTAGGATGCCCTGTACCCCTCTTGTTATGACTTTGGGTTGACTTACAAGTGTGGGTTTCACATGTCAAAAACAGATATTTCTATACCTTATCACAACTCTCTACATCACCATGCAGCTGCAGACCTGCTGTTTCAGTTCAGTTTCATAAATACACAGGGGATTTTTGGCTGTCTCTAACCGGCACCTTCTTCTAACTCAGATATTATTTTTTACCAATTTCCTAATCTTTGATCTCACTATAGTATATGATTTAACTGTGATCTGCAAAATAGATGCATATTTGCATTGACATAAGAAAGTAATTGTTTTAATATTTATAAATGAATTTCTCCTAATTTTGCTGAAGTTGGCATAACATCTGGCTTTTCACAATCAAGTATTAAACAGGTATCTCTCAAAATGAACAACACAGAGAAATACAATCAGTACCTAGTAACATATTTGAAACACTGACTTAATAAAAAATCTTGAACATGCCAAGGACTCCCAGTTCACATTATAATATCATCTTATCATGTCAATAAGTGGAGATAGTTTATGTTTATTTGTAAATGAAGATAATAAATACTAATTATAATGAGTTTTATTATTTTGAAACTGCTCATGTGTTGTAAAATTCTTTCATTATTATAAAATACTCCAATGTTAAAAGTTTCAAGATTTAAATTTAATTTAAATTATATTTAATTGTTACACTCTTTGTGAGGGGTCCACTGTACTTTTTTTTTTTACTTTTTATAATGTTTTATTATTTGAAAACAATTTTTGTATTAAAATATATTTTGATCATATTCCTCCCTTCCCCAAAATCTTTCCAGATGCTCTTATCCTCCTTACCCACCCAACTTTAAGGTTTTTCTCATAAAATAAACCCAATATCTTATACAACAAAACTGACCAAAATCTAGAAAAAAATATACAACTATAACACAAAAGAAAAAAGAGAAAAAGAAAAAACCCTACCAAACTATAACAAATAAAGCACCCTGCCTTCATAACTCTATAGTGTGCTAGTTGTAGCCCAACTACTCCTGAGCATGAGGCCTTCCCTGGAGTAATTGATAAACCCAGTGTCAATATATAGGAGAGAACTGATTTCACACTCCTGGCAGGTATTAATAACACTTCAGTTGTTAAGCTCTACCCTAGTGGCTAGGTTTTCATTCATTAATTGTTTTAAAAATCACATTGAATTTGGACAAGACGAACCAAAATAAATAAATAAGTAAATAAATAAAGTAAGTAAGTAAAATTAAATGAAAAAGGAAAAGAGCCAGAGAGATAGCACAGGAGTCAGTTGAGCCTCAGTTGTTTACACTTAGAAATCCCACACAAATACTAAACTTGAAGATATAATACAAATGCAGAGGACTTTGTGTACACCCATGCAAGCCTTATGCATGTTATTTATGTCATATGAGTTCATAGCAGCTTCGCTCATCCTATCAATTTAGTGGGTCTTGTTTTCTTGGTGTCCTCCATCCCCTCTGACACTTAAATTCTTCAGCCTCTACTTCCCCAGAGTTCCCTGAGCTCTAAGGGGAAAGATTACTTGGGAATACCCCATATCATAATGAGTGCTTCAAGGTCTCTCATCTCTGTTATGTCTCGTCATGGGTTTCTCTACTTGTTCCCATCTACTGCAGAAGGAAGTGACTCTGACAGTGGTTGACCAACTTAGTCATCTGTAGGTATAGCAGAATATCATTAGAAGTCATTTTATCACTACCTTTTTTAATAGACAAGCATTAGTTAGTTTTGTCTTGAGTCCCTGAGCTAACTAGTCTCAGGTTCTTGGTCAGCCAATCAATGTTATATATGTGTTCCATCTCATAGATGTAATAAGACAGATCAGTAATTGATTGGTTAGTGTACAAGCTTTGTGCCACCATTGCTGTAGCATATCATGCAGTTATGTACAACATTGTATAGAAGAGGTTTGTGGCTGGCTCTGTGTATATGTTTTTGATAGCATGCAGAATACCATTTTAAACCAAAGACTTTGGAATGTGTGTGTGAAGGCTGTCTGTACGAACCCGCATGACAGCAGTAGCCATCATATATACAAATGACAAATACTCTGAGAAATAAATCAGGGGACTATTGCCTTTCATAATAGCATCAATTAATATAAAATCCCTTGGGGCCTGTCTTACTAAGCAAGTTAAAAACTTGTATGATAAAAACTTAAAGTCATTGAAGAAAGAAACTGAAGGAGATATTAGAAGATGGAAAGACCACTGATGCTAATGGATTAATATAGTAAAAATGGCCATCCTGCCAAAAGCAAACTACCGGTTGAATGCAATTCCTATAAAAATTAAAAATAAAATTATTTTTATAATTAAAAATTATAACAGATCTTATAAGAGCAATTTATGGCTTCATCTGGACCACAAAAATCCCAGTATAGCTAAAACAATACTGAATAATAAAAGAACTGCTAGAGTTAACAGCATCTCTGATTACAAGTTTTACTACAGAGCTATAATAATAAAAAAAAGAGCATGGTATTGTTGCAAAAACAGACTCATTGATCAATGACATCAACTTGAGGACCCTGAGGTAAGACCACACACCTATGGACACCTGATTTTTGATGAAGAGTACACAAATACATACTAGAAAAAAATCATCTTCAACAAATGTGGCGGGTCGCCGACAGTGTTGGCACATGCCTTTAATCCCAGCACTCGGGAGGCAGAGACAGGCATCTCTGTGAGTTCGAAGCCAGCCTGGTCTACAAAGCGATTTCCAGGAAAGGCACAAAGCTACATAGAGAAACTGTGTCTTGAAAAACCAAAACCAAAACAAAACAAAAACCAAATGTTGCTGGGCAAACATGATGAATGTATGTAGAAGAATCTAAACAGATCCATACTTATTACCTGTATAAACCTCAACTCCCAATGGATCAAACACTTCAATGTAAAATCAGATACTTGGAACCTGACAGAAGAGAATGTAGGTAATATCTTTGAATTTTTTGGCCCAGGAAAAGTTTTACTGAACAGAACACAATTAGCAGAGGAAAGAATAATAAGAATCCATAATACTTACATTTACTTAAGTTTTAATTGTATGTATAAACTACATTTTATTTTAGCTCAATTAGGATTTATAATTTTTGTTTTTAAGTAAACTTTGAAAAATGTGTCTTAGCTGGGTGCTGGTGGCACAAGCCTTTAATCCCAGCACTGGGGAGGCATAGACAGGCAGATTTGTGTGAGTTCGAGGCCCACCTGGTCTACAGAGCGAGATACAGGAAAGGCGAAAAGCTACACAGAGAAACCCTGTCTCAAAAACAAAAACAACAACAACAAAAAAAACAAAAACAACAAAAAAAGAAAAATGTGTCTTTTTTTCCAACTTCTTAATATATTCATATATTTTACAATGAAAACAACAACCAAATAACACATCATAATGCTGATATTAATCTTTTAACATTTTATTATTTTAATATAACTAATTATTAACTAATTATTAACCCTTTATATACATTCATCTTTAACATTTTTCCTTATTTTATTTAGTTTTGCTTCCTATTCTCTTGCTGGTTGTTCCTGTTAACACTATATTTCAAAGTCCTATTGAGTATAAGTTATTCTGTAGTGCTCTGGATATTTACTGTTTTATATATCATTTTTATAAACTGAATTTATTTTAAATCATTATATTCAACTTTATTTGTTTTAATTTTTGTTTTTCACCATGAGCTTTCTTAAATGTTTTACAATCTTCAGCTGAAGATGTAGCTCAGTGTTAGAACACCTCACTGGGTTTATTCCCCAGTGCTGGGACTTTGTGGGTTTTATAACCATAAGTTATCATTTAAGTTTTTCAGGAGTAGAAAGTCAAAACTTGTATGTAGGTATGCTTTATTTGTGGGTGAGCAGAATGTGAAGCCTCACTGTAATAATTATAATTGGACAGTTTCTACAAAGAAGAATTCATTCACCAAGCTTCTTCATTAGTATTGAATCTCTTCTAGATTCCATGGGGATTGATATTTTCAGACACAAATGAAGAAATGACTTTGTAAGTATTAGCCCTGATTTCGGTTGTTAAAGATAGCCAAAATTCTGCAGCATCTCTGGTAAATATCTCAAGAACATGAATCTTTTCTTTTACATTCTGAGAATTGGAAGATGTAAGAACATAAATATTTCTCATAAAACAGTATCCTCAAATATTATCAATCCTATTTCAGCCACAAAAATTCCTGTGAGTGTTCCTTCAAATCCCTAACTATATAGGGTTTATAGGGTGGTGTAAGAATCCTAGTGAGAGGAAGCATTACTTCCCAGTGCTCTATCAGACTTGACAATGGAATATGCATGTATTGATGTATTTACCCATGTCTAATGCTCCTATCACCTCTCCACTCAGGTTAATACTATTATTTTTAATTTATTTGTTCTTTCATGTTCAAGTCCTTTTATTTCTTTATTGTTACATTCTGTGGTTGATTTTCTGAAAGCAACAATGAATATGTGCTCAATTTTCCATGTCTGTATTTTGTATTTAAAGTATCTTAAATAAATATTATTTACAGCTAAAGTGTAACAATGTGAAATATTTTACTTAGGTTTTGATGTCTTATGATAATATTTTAAGATTTCATGTTTTATTTTACACAAAATGATCAATCCTTGTAATATTGTGGATGTGATAAAAATTCCTTGTAGGTTTTGTTTGAGTATAACAACAGTGACCCACAGGAAACCAAGGAAGTCTTCTCAGGCTGGGCACACTGACGAAAAGTCTCACCAGTAATGTTTTGTTTTAAGTCCTTCTATAATGATCAGTGAAGGTAACACACCACCTTGTTGCCTGATGGAAATAACACAGATTGGTGTCTAAGTCACTCCAGGGTGGTATGTTGGAGATGTACCTCTTGATTGATCAAGAGCTCATGCAAGCTCCTATTTCTACATTGAAGTATGGCAGTACATACCTATGATTTGCTAAGGTGCTTGCCATCATCATGTGACTTGGAAGCTGTTTCTGCATGTGAGGACAGGAACTCGATCCATCATGAAATGATATCCATAATATGGATCTTTCTGGTGAACCACAGTCTAATTCTTCAATAAAATGTAGTTATTCATCAGATCATGTCAGCCACTACTACGTAACATAAACTATTTCGTTTAGAATGTAATAAATATTGTCTGTATTTTCGATAGAAGCATAAAAATTGATTAAAAATACCAAAAAAAAATGTGAGGAAGTTATTACTCTTTAAACCCACAAATGTGTTCAAAATTGTGCACATATTAATTCACATTAGTCAATTCTATAAAGATACTAACTATTTTACTGTTTTAAAACACTGTGTGTGACCTTCATATATGAATGTTTACTAAGTCATATTAGTGACACAGTGAAATTGTCTACCTCTATAATAAGTAGATATTTAAATAAAGTGAAATTTTCTAATTATGAATTTAAGTATTTATTTTGATGATATTGGTCAAAAATTTATAGTTGAATAAAACTTTACATTTTTAAATATACAGATTTTTAAACTTTGCCTTCAAAGTCCTGCTTCTAATTGAGTTTCTGAGCTTCAGTGCTGACTGAAGGCTTGTTTAGTTACTGACTAGCTTAGGCTTCAGGCACCATAGAGCATCCATAATAAGCCTGCTGAGGAATGAGAGAAGGTTGGAATTGGGGTAGAAGTAGTTGAACATTTTTTTAAAATTCTGTGTTCCCTGGAAAATACATATTAACACTTGGTCATCCTAGAAAATTAAAGCAGTAAAAAAGCAACAACAAAATCAGTTAATTGGATAATAGACAAGTTGTTGTTTCCTAAAGGAAAAGCTTATATTGGTAGGCAACTAATTGGATTCTATTTCAGGTGTCTGAAATACAGACAGTAATTTAGATATAGCATTTTCCATCTGAGAACTATATTAGACACTGAGTTCTGTTATTTGGTTCAATAAGATCATGACAAGGAACAAGCTAGTGGGGATAATCAACTTCAGAAGACAGACTTATGATTCCAGTTTGGACATAATAAGTACTTTCACATCTTACCATCTTTGAGGCTAAATACTATATGATTCATTTCATGGTTATGATTTTTAATAGAATATATGACATGGATTTTTTTGTATAAAAGCTATTCAACAAAAGGTATATTATAATGTAATCACAAATAATATATTATAAAATATTACCACAATTTTAAAGTTTCTCACATAATAAAGCAGACAGAGTATGTGAAGATTTCTATGAGGATTGCATTAACAGCAAGGGAAATGACAAGATATTTCATTCACATCTTAGATTTCACGGGCTTAAGTGGAGAATATTCCATTAGGGGAAGAAAGCAGATATCTGCTGTTTATATGAAAGAGAAGTCATTTGAAAAAACATGGATTTTCTTCATGCTTTAGATAACTTTAGCTAAATGAACAGAATAAATATTCTAAAGTAAGATACTGATTAAAATTTAAGCATCTTCTTTAAAGAGTTTCACTTTCTCCAGATATTGTTCTTCATTAATTTTTGAAATTATATTTTCAGAATTTGGAAGATTTTTTTTCTTCTTTTCAAGGGATATAGAAATAAGAAGCTAGTTACTATATAAATGACCATTCTGACTTGAATTATGAGATATAATGTTTCATAGCCATTATTATGTAAAATTATTTTATTTTGCACAAAAAGTAAATATTTTAGAAACTAGCATTAGTGCTGGTTCTTGGCTATACAAGCAAAACAAAAATAAGTTAGAATAAGTTCAGGGAAACATTGTATGGAGACTTGCAGGCCTAGGAATGGCAGCAAATTCAATGAGTGAATCTCTGTGTTCAGTAATAGAGAAAGAAATAACTTTTGGTCTAATCCACACTAGAAGATTCTCCTTTAAAAGCATAGGTGAGAGAACAGTTCCAGTAATAACATAAGATGTCTCTTACATGTCTAGTCTGGTTCTTATAATGATTTATAATTTAAATCATTCCATATGCATTCATTTAAAGTCAAGAGGTAAATGAATGCATATGGAATGATTTAAATTATAACATAAACAAGATATAACTAAACTTCACAAGCTTTAGAGACACTGATGAATTACATGGATCAAATGAAAACTAGAATATTAATTTTCAAAGGAGCTAGAATTGTGGTAACATCTATGGAGCTGAAGAGTGATTTATAAAGTATTCAATGGGGCCAAACTGTTATACTAGAAATTTTTCAATTTTGATGCATTGCTTTAATTTTTTCATTTCCCATACATAGTCTTAACAGCTCATTTTCATAATGTATTTATTATTTTTCTAAAATACTTTACAATATTTTATTGTTTAATTTATTTAATTTATTGAAAATAGATTTTTTCTCATATAATATATCCTGATTATAGTTCCCTCTCCATCTATTCCTCCCAGTTCCTCCCCTCTAGATCCACCTACTTGCTGTCTCTCATTAAAAAAGAACAAGCTTCTAAGAGCTAACAATTAAACAGGACAAAATAAAACATATTAAGATGAAGCAAAAACTATCAAATCAAAGTTGGACATAGAAACCCAATAGAAGGAAAAAATTCCCAAGTGCAGTCACAAAATTCAGAGGTCCCACTTGTTATCACAGTCAGGAGTCCCATAAAAGGAAAGAAGCTAATAACTAGCATTAGCCAGCATGGTCCAGAACTATATAGGCCCTGTGCTTGCTTCTTCTGTGTCTGTGGGTTAATATGTGACTTAGTTAGTTGATTCAAAGAGTCTTGTAACCTGCTGTCCTCCATACAGTCTGACCCTTACACTCTTTCTGTCTCCTCTTCTGTGGGGTTCCCTGAGCTCTGAGGGGAGGGGTTTGATGGCGACCTTCCATTTAGGATCTCTCTCTGTATAACATCTGGCCACTGCAGGAAGCCTCTTTTTATTTTATGAGTATAGAATAATATCACAAGAAGTCATTTTATTGATACTTTTTTTTTCTTTTCTCTTTCTTTTTTAAAGGTGAGGATCGAACCCAGGGCCCTGTTGTTGCTAGGCAAGCTCTCTACCATTGATACTTTTTTTTGTTTTGTTTTAGATCGGTAATGTTTGGCTTTATCCTAGGTCCTTGAACTGTCTAGTCTGGTTTTTGGTTACCCCAGCAGTCTTGGGCATGGATTCCCTCTCATAGAATAGGCTTTACATAAAATCAGACATTGGTGGGTTACTCCCACAAGTTTTGTGTCACTATAGCCATAAAATATTTGGGGGAGGAGGAGGTCAATTTTTAGGTCAAAGGTTTTGTGCCTGGTTGGTGTCCACATTTCTCTTTTGGTAGCCTGCAGAGTACCTTCCCTTACCAAAGAAGTTAGAACACAGAGATGAAGGCTTCCTATAGGCACCAACTTGACTTCTCCATGCTCAATGAGTTGTGTGAATGTTATCCTCAGCAATGGAGCCACACAATCAGTTTGCCAAGAGCAATGTTTATCTTAACAACATCCTGGGTTGTTAGGATTTCTATGGGACTCCCTTGGTCAGCACCTCAATAGAATGCATGCTATTGCAGCCACTGGAAGCCTCATCTGATAACAAGAGATTAACATTTGGGATTCTATATTCTCCATTACAAAGAATCCCGATTAGGATGATCTTCATAGATTGCAGGAAGGCTCCATTACACTAGGTTTCTACACTACCTCCAAAATGCGCTTCAATTCCAGCTGTCTCTCCCTGCATTCTTTCTGTTCATCCCATCCTCCTGTGAAAACCCCTGTTCTTGTCCCCACTTTCTCCCAATCCACACATTAAATCAATTCTATTTCCCCCTTGCATTGAGATCCATGCATAACTCCTAGATACTTTCCCTTTACCTAACCTCTCTGAGTATATGGGTTGCAGTTCGGTTTCACTTATTTAATAGTTAACATTCACTAATAAATACATACATACATATCTATCTTCTGGGTCAGGGTTACCTAACTCAGAATGGTTTGTTTGTAATTGCACCCATTTGCCTGCAAATTTCATGATGTGATTTTTAATAGCCAAATAATACTGCATTGTTTAAATGTACCACATTTTGCTTGTCCATTCTTCTTTTGAGAGATATCTACATTGTTTCCTGTTTCTGGTTATTATCAACAAAGCCACAAAGACCATGGTTGAGCAAAAAGGCAAAATTCAGCCTAACCTTGGCCCCATTCGCAAGAATGAAATCTTATGAAGATGTATGCATTTGACAAATTTTATATATTTTTAAGATGGTAGCAAGCATAATGCCAATTCACAATGATCACATTCTTGATAACAAACTGTATCAAATCAGTTACTTTTACTGTCCCACATCCATTTACAACTATGATCTTGACGTTTTAAGCACAATATTGTCTCCATAAATTTTACACTTTTAATGTTATGTCTGTTCTTTTAATGAATCCCATGGAGGCCAGCTTCCGAGAACTGTTCCCAGGCAGCAAAGAGAAATGTGAGAAGGCTTAGGAAAAAATCTCTTATCTGTTTAAAATCTTTAGGAAAGAAACTCACATGTTCTGAAAGTAACTTTCTTTATTACTGCTTCTTGTAAAATTCGTCTCCCTGAAAATCTTTCTGTCTCCACACAGCTACATTCTTTACATACAACCATATATCTCACTTTACATATATATATCTATCTGCTATGTAGCCATACATCTTTATACATACTTACATCTATTTTCACATGGCTATACATCTTTCTTTTACATACATTTCCCTTCTACATCTCTTTTCTATACAGCCTCATCTTTCTTGTCTCCACACAGTTACAAATCTCCACAAAGCCACAGCCAAACATCTCATTTACATATAGCACTTTACACAGCTCCTTCACACTCTCTCACATAGCTCTTTGCGCAGTTCCTTCACATAGCTCCTTTCCATAGCAGCAGCTCTTTCACACACCTCACTTTCTCTTTCACACACACATACATACACTTCTTCAGCATTGTTCACTCACCCTTTACTCACTCACTCACTTTCTCACACTACTCTCATGCTTCTTCTTCTTCTTCTTCTTCTTCTTCTTCTTCTTCTTCTTCTTCTTCTTCTTCTTCTTCATCTCTCACGTCTTTATCTCCGTCCATTCAGCTACATCCATCACTCAGCATATACACATACTTCAACAGCCAAACTCTGGACAGTTATATGTTACCCATTTTCATAACACATGATAAGTCACAACGTTTTTCTATGGCTAGGGAGATCACACTGACTGGCTGAGCACATAGCCTGAGTGGTTACAGTTCTCAGACAGAAAGTAAACAATTAGTTGTCTGAACCTTGAGATTATAATTTAAACTGAGGCTTGGACTACATGCAGAATGTCAATGACTGCAGGGGGTTATGTCTTAATGAGGTTAGCCTGACTTGGGTTTTAATAGATACTTGGGAATATGTCCTTGAGTATTATTATTGGCAAGGACAGCTAGTCTATTTTGAATTTGTTCTGAATTCTAAAATTAGCTGTCTTTGTGACTGAGAATACTGTTGCATTCCTGTGTCAGTTTTGAAAAATATTCTAGTATTATTTCTATTCATTAGAATTATATAGCTTAAACATAAATCACCTTCCAGACCATCCACAGATATATGTGTGCCCATAGATGGAATATTTTTATGAGATAAACACAAAAGCAGTGGGAAAACACCCACAACTGCTTCCAGGGAAGAAATGTAGTGGTACATGAGGTAAATTACAGCAGAAGTGACCAGTCATTTACAGTCAGTGGGGCTTCCCATTAGAGAATTATTCATCTGGTAGGTCAACTTGTTGAAAACTAGTTGTCACCTGTTGTCACCACAGCCTCTGGTAAAGCAATTTCTACCAGCAGCTCTCAGCATTCTTTGAGTTTTGTTTCTTTGGAAAGTCAAAACTCAGATGAAATTTGTGTCATCAGGAGGTTTCTCCAGTCCCACCAGGCCCTGGAGTCCCACAGCCTACATATATAACAATCACTCGGAAGCTTATATTTATTATAACTGCTCAGTCATTAGCTCAGGCTTACCACTCACTAGCCCTTACACTTAAATTATCCCACAATACTTATCTATGTTTAGCCACATGACTTTGTACCTTTTCTCATTTCTGCCATGTTATGTTGCTTCCTCTGTGTCTGGCTAGTGATCCTGACTCAGCCTTCCTCTTCCCAAAATTCTCCTCTCTGCTTGCCCTGAATATACTTCCTGCCTGGCTACTGACCAATCAGCATTTTATTTATCACCCATTCAGAGCAACATATATTCACAGCATGCAGAATTACATCCTGCAGCACTATAGTCATATTAGGTATGTTTTCAAGGTCAAGTAGAGATGTATTTTAGAAAGACAGGTCATCTTCAAACCCTTCAGAGATCTACAGAATAAGCCATTTAAAATGTTTCAATAACAGATTTTTCTTTCTTTTTTTTTTATGACAATGAGACATGTCTGATCCTGGCAGCACCAATTACATCAAGGAAGATGATGGTCACTGAAGACACTCCATATAGAGTTTATCTTCTTTTTGGCAAAAATAGCCATTTAAAGAAAGTATTCTTGCTTGGACTGCTTGACAAAATGTTGTATTGATTGGGCATGTGCGACACATAGGAAGGTGATCACTGAACTTTGCAAGGCAAGATGGTCCTTCAGGTTCCTGCTTCACAGAGGAGATTGCCAAATATTCTTCAGTACACAGAAAGAAGCAACTGAGAAACTCTAGACCTATATGCTGAAGATTGATGCCCCAACATTGTAAAGGAACTTTGGGTGACAGTCCAGGCAGCCAGCACTCTCTGTCATTCTAGATTTTTGGAAGTTGCTTACAATGCACTTCTTGCTTACTTAGGTAATATTATAACCTTTCAGAGTCTTTGATGTAGTTGAGACTAGTTATAATTTTCCTTGGTTATGATAAAAGATAAATTATATATAAAACCTTAGACTCACAAATAAAGGATAAATAGAATATTTTCTTTGAATTTGTAAAATACAAGTAGACTAGATATTGTCAGGGAGAAGGATTCTGGGAAGAGGAAGGCTGAGTCAGGAATCACCAGCCAGACACAGAGGAAGCAAGATGACAAGGTAGAACTGAGAAAAGGTACAATGTCATGGGGCTAACACAGATAAGAATCATGGGACAATTTAAGTGTAAGAGGTAGTCAGTAATGAACCTGAGCTAATGACCAAGCAGTTTGTAATTAATATAAGCTTCTGAGTGATTATTTTATAAGTGAGCTGCAGGACCACAGGACCTGGCAGGACTGGAGAAACCTTCTGACTACAAATTTCTCCACTTTAAAAGAGCATTCTCACCCTGAGAACAGGGGGGCTTTTTGTTTTATACTCATGCTCCCTAAGTTTTCTCAAGAGACTAGTTCACTGTTCCAAATATAAATATGAGAACAAAGATAGAATTATGAAGTATCACATTTCCTTCACATTCCCTTTCAAGCATTTTTTAGTATTCTAGTAACACAGAATTGATGACTATTAAGAGTGTCTCCCCATGTGTGTCTGTGTCTGTGTGCCTGTGAGCCTACATGTGTGTACACATGCTTGTGGCTCCTTATTATTTACTTCTTTGATAAGGCTATACTCAATCTTGAGGTCTTGTGTGTGTTTTGCTTGTATTTTTTGTGTTTTATAACACATTTCTTGATGGTTTCCAGGCCTGAGACATTTTGTTTGAATTTAAAATGAATTTACTTATGTTATGAACAAAATTTCACAAAAATGCAGAAATACTCTCTTAGAGTTTCAGTCACAATGATTTTTCTCATCTCAGCAGAGGCCTAAGAGATTTCTTTTTGGGTCATAACTTCTTGAAGCAGTTCTGCTCAGTAAAAGTAAAGGCTTTAAAATCTTTGGTTGCCGCATTGATTAAAATACAATTTCAAATATTAAAATTGATTTAAATAAACAATTTAATTTAATATGATTTAAATATTTTATTTTAACATTCAGTTTAAAAAATAATCACCTTTACATGTTTTCATTGCCTTTTTGAAATTTTTGTTCATTTTTATGCTATAGTCTGTCTTAACCTGAGGAGTAAGTACTCATTACTCCTTAAAATATCTCTACTGTATTTAGATTATATAAAACTCCATTTGAGATACCTACTCAATTTAAAAGCTGTTTCAAAGACACATTTTTCAATATTCAATAAAAATCTATCTACGTTAACATTTGTCTCCATTTCTAAAAATTTAGAGTTTTTTTTCCTTTTTTTTGAAAGACAGATTTGAATTTGAGGTAAACAGATTACTTACAGAAACTCACAATCAAACTTATAACATTATTTATATTAAATTAAGTGGGGTTTAAGGTGACTTAAAACAAATACAGATTCATTATTATGAACAAAACACTACAATTTTTCTTTTAGGCTGCTTCAAATTCTTATTACTTTCTGGATGAGAACTTAACACACACACACACACATTTTATTGAATATCATTATAAAAATGTTCTAAATGGCAAAATAAATTTCTATACTTGCCTAATGTTATAGAAAGCAAGAATTTTCTTATTTTGGGATTTTATTTTCATTTTTGATGAGCAGTATAAAAATGAACACTTTTTAAAGTTAATAGCATGGAATATTTTGCAAGTATTATTTATTTCTACAAAAGATATTAAAAATGGCAGTAAAAATTCTTCATAAAACTTAAAAATACATCATTTAGTTTTCTAAATTAAAAATAAGATTCAAAATAAGGAATATGAAATATTATGTTTGATGTATATCAGATGTTTAGAAAATAATCTCCACGAGTCTAAGTAAAATGGAATTTCAAGAGAAAGATTAAATCAATCATTGTAATGCTGTTAAAATGTCAAGCAGGATCATATATATGTATTGGAATAAACATGGATAAAATCAAGTCATATTAAGCAATTCTATTTCAGTGGAATGCTGCTGAATATTCAATAAGTGATGAAATGGAGACTGGAGAAACAATAGAAAAATAAAAGCCAAAAGTCCCAACAGTTATGATTGCATATGAAAATACGGTCTAATAGAGCTTAGGTTTAAAAAGAGAATTTTATATTTCTTCTTTCTTTTATTTTAATGAAAAAAGTTTTCAGGATAATGTTTGGAACCAAAATAATTTCTCCAAATTTCTGAATATCGATGATAATAAAGTTATAAAGAAGAGGAAGGTAAGAGAGATGGAAGGAAGGAAGAAGGGGAAAAGGAGGGCAATCATTTATATCCTGAAAGTACATAGGAAGAATTTAATATCCTAAATTATAAAGAATTAATTGTATGTGTCATATACTGGACATGCAGATCTAAATGTGAACTGTTGAAATGGTACACAAACTTCTTAAGATCTCAAAGAGTAAACCCAATTAGTGGGTAATTAAATGTCACTGAACAGGAAAGCCTGTGCAGAAATTGTTGATTATAAAAGTAGAAGTAAGGACATAGCATGGCATGATGGGGACCTCTAGCTCTACATGAGCAGCTGCTGGGTAAATTCAGTTCTGAATTTAACAACATCATATGCAGACTTCTGCAATTTTCAAAGTGCTAAAACCAACAAACAAAAATCAAAGGAGGAAACAGCATTAACAAGATCACATTTACCTTGGGTGTAAACTTTTCTTGTCCCTGACTGACTACCTGAATGCTAAGAAGTTAGTCAAAATATGATTGCTACACAAAACAAATAGTATTTGTTGAGGCTGTGGGTATGACAAATAAAAAATGAAATTTATTTTATACTCACTTTATTCATAAAAACTTTCAGGTAATTGCCTATATTTGAAAAAGCAAGTAAAAGACAACAAAATAGTTCTGTAGAAGTGCATACAATGTATCTAAGGGAGAACTGAAACCACACAGATACTCTATAAATGGCAAATAAGTACTGTATTCCCCATGATGATTTTTAATAAAAAAAAGAGCAAAGTTCATAGAAAATATCTTTGTTAATTTCTAGGCAATTTCAGGCTTTCAAAAATTTCTTAAAGAAAACTTCATAGTTTCAAAATGATACTCTTGTAAAAGAAACAGAGATTAAAAGAACTGCAGGTAAAATATGAATGCTCATTTAAAGCAAACTGTTTAAAAAGAGCTAAATTGCTTTGGGGATCCCTCAAGCACAATTGATTTTAAATACATTCAAAGATGTTGGAGCAAATACAAAAGAAATGATCATATTTTGAATGTGAGAAGTAAGAGATAGATAATAATGACCTGGTACAAAATAGATACTGTAGACATTTGGATAGTGCTGGAACAGTTCCAGTCTTCTTTCATGAAGAATAAAGTACAGTGAATGGTAGTTGATAGCTGTTCTGTATATGACCTTGAAGAACCAACCCTAGAGACTTAGCAAGTATCTGTCCTACCTACCTATAACTTTGAAGTACCTGCCTCTGGTGCAGGGCTCAGGCTACCCTTAAATCCTGAGATGCATATAGCCCTCTCTCTTCTCTTGCTAGTGAGCTGGATGGTGCAGACCATTTCAGTAGCGGAACAGCATTGGACTGTATATCGGCTTTCTAGGACCCTAAGATAAATCTCCTGTGCTGTAGTGAGTTTCCCTCTCTAATAAATTCCTTCACCCTTTAAGCAGACTCTGGATTTCTCATAATAACTGGTGCCTACATGGGTGGGCTATCCTCATAGTCCTTATATACACAGAGAATCTGAATACTCTTGCCTACTAGCAGCAGCTCAGATCTTGCCCACAGCCTCTGCAGAAGCTGCAGCAGGTTTGCTAAGAAACTCATACTCTTTCTGCAAGTTCTGTAGTGGCTCCAATCTGCCCACCTCACCAGCATGGGGATATCACCAGAAAGCCACTGGGTTTTAGCTCACATCTTGGGGCTCCTAGCTTTTCCTGCCTCATCCACACACTTCTGCTTTGTGCCACCTGTGGGTAACCTGGCTGGCCTGCTGCACGGTTCCCACCCTGACCCAATAGCTATGAGCTTCCCACAGCATGTAGCTGCCAGCCACTTGGTCCCAGTAACTGGCGGACCTGTAGCAAAGGAGCCCACACGTCAGCAACTGCAAGCAGGCTGTTCCTTTTCATTTAATTGTTCAGTGTGGCTGCTGCCAACTCCATTTTTTGAAATACCTGCTCTGCAACACCACCCACCACTGCTGCCAACATTATATGTGCAGCTGTAGATAGCTGTGCTGCCACACCTGTGCCTCTATCCTCAGGAAGCAAGCATTCCTCATAGTTTCGTGTGTTGTCTCATTTGCTGAGATCCCACCGGCTCTAGGATGAGTGATTCACGGGAGTCCACCCAGGGAGCTGAGTCAGCTCGTACCAGACCTGTTTTAGCACTACACCTGCAACACCTATTGGCAAAATATCAATAATGCATCCAAATATTATTGAACCAACTAGGTATTCAATCAACAAGGTCAATTATATCTGGAACATCTGGACACTTAAGGCATTCTCTGTAGGATGCTATCTGAGGTAAATTACTTGATAACTTTATATCTTAAACTGATTAATTATTTAATGAATTAATAAATAAAAATTTTCTTTATAAATTTTAAGTCTTTCTCACATTATGGCAGATAATGTAACCATGCAGGAATTTATAAACTCTTTGTTTATACTATGGATGAAATTTACAAGACATACATGACCTTCCTGGGACATATACAATTTTCACTATAATGGCAATTAGCATAGTAATTCAGATCATATCATTGAAAAACTGGTTTAATAACAACACCCAAAATGAGACGTTAACAGGACTGATAACAATATTTGCAAAGTAGTAATGAGAACTCAGACAAAAGGATTCTTTCTTTGGAGTCTGCAAATTTACCACAAGAACTTTAGTCGGCTACGAATAACTGAACAACCAGATTTAATTCTATTGATAATAAATACAAATAACTAATGGATAAAGCAGTAAATCTTCAAGGAAATCTTAATGCCATACTGATAATTTCTAAGGAGGAATGATACTCATTAATTGTTAGAATAAAGTCTTTGGAATTATGTTTCTGATGAACATTAAAAATTGCTTAATTCCATAAAGACACTGGAATTATTTACAGTACAGTAGGTAGAGACTATAGAAAAAGCTGTCAGTAATCAATTTAGGCTTTGGAAGAGTCTGTTAGAACTGAGAAAAAGGGTCCTAACAAACAGAAGGTCAAGGCTAAAGAAGTCATAACATTGGCAGTTCCTTACAGAGTTAGAAACAACCTACAAAAGGTAACATGTGGTTCTTATACTATGGCATATCCTGTCACCATTTGTGAAAAGCCAGCAAAAGATAAACATCCCGAAGAATGTGTGGAATATGCATGATACATGGTAGCCTGTGTGTGTGTGTGTGTGTGTATATATGATTTAAAGAACATCAAGGAATTTGTAGTTATCTATAGTATACATTCATCATGTGAGACACATGTTAAATGCATGGTCTTCTAGAAATAGGGACCTGCATAATGATTGGAATCAGTTAATATCAGCTGTGTTAGAATATAGCTAGCAGTTATAATGAAAAAGTTGGTTGAGAGAAGAAGCTAAGGCCCTTGAACAGCAATATAGATTAGAGGTTTTGAATCTCCAAAGACCCAATTCTTGGTGAGGGCTGCTTCACTGGTATAGATTCACCATCTACCTTTGATGAGCCTACATGATCTGTCTGTCATACAGCAGCCTTAAATGCCTAGGCAAAGATTCCAGAACCATGGAGACCAACTGAGCTATATACAAAGGTCTTTGTAGGGTCAAAAAACCATTTGCAGATTTTTTTTTAACAAGGACTTACCAAGGATATAAACAAAGCAATATCAGATCAAGAATTAAGACGAATATTACTTTAATCTTTGTTTTCTTAAAATGCTAATATAGAATGCAAAAAGGATGCTTTAAAGATCAAATAAGTATCCATAGAAGAATGGATACAACACACAATATTGAGTCTCTTAACTATTGTGATGAGGTGTGGATAGGAGAGGTGATTTTGAAAGTTAAAAGGAGACATCAAAGTACCAAATGTTTTAACTGTGGTACACCAGGCCATATAAGAGGAAATTGTACACAGGGTGCTCCTGGAACCAATGCTTCTTCTACAAATAACCAAAACAGCAGACCCCAACCTTCTGCATTATGCAGAAGATAAAGCAAAATCTGACAGTCAATCAATGAATGCAGATCAACAAGAGACATATAAGACAACACTTTACCATTGGAAAGTGCCTCAGGAGGCCTCTTGCAGGCTCCCAAATTGAATTTGGTCCAGTCACTGGGGAGGAAATTCCTCCCCAGGACAATTAAACAATCCAGTGCCTAATGTAAAGAACAATACTTCACTGAATTACAGAAAAGCTTTGATAGACCAAAAACTCAAAAGTCACCATAAAATGAATATTTTGGCATACCTCCATAAATGAACAAAGACCGAAGCTTAAAGTATGAATTAATGTTATTCTATAAGGCTTAGTGAAAACAGGTCCACTAAATCTATTAATTACTTAGGACATAAGATGTGACTATAATTATGCCAAATTTATGGCATCAAAATAGACCTCTTCAAGAGGTATATGTCCAATTTCTAGGGATTGGAATCAAGTCTTATGTAAAACAAAATATGAGTTGGGTTGAATGCATAGAGCCAAAAGAACAGAGAGGATGCCTGAAGCCATATGTGACTAACATTGCATTGAATCTTTGGGTCTGAGGTCTGTTAAAGCAATAGAATATTCAGATTATAGTTCCTCCAATCTCAGAAGAATATAGGCCAATTCATCTATCTTGGAATAAGATACTACAAAAATAGCCACAAACCATTCAGGCTGTACATAAAGAGAGGACACTGCCATTTATCTCCTAGACATACCAATGGCCCTAACTTTAAAATGGCTAATTGGTAAACCTGTCTGGGTTGGACAATGGCCTATTACACAAGAGAAATTACAAGCCTTAGAACAGCTGGTTCAGTAGCAGTTAAATGCTCAACATACTAAATAATCTATCTCCTGTTTTTGTTACTAAAAAGGAATCTGGTAAATGGAGAATGTTGACAGATCTGAGAGTCATTAATAAAATAATTCTGCCTATAGGTTCCCTGCAGAATGAGATGTCCTTGCACTTTCTGTTACCCAAAGAATTGCCTATTATAGGTATTGACTTAAAATACTGTTTTTTTTTAATAATACCTGTACAAGAAAAGAATAAAGAAAAATTTGTCTTTACAGTACCTTCTTATAATAATTCTCAGTCCGTCAAGAGATATCAATGGAAGGTCCACCCACAAGGAATGTTAAATAGCGCCACCCTGTGCCAATATTTTGTGCAAAAACCATTGGAAATAATTCATGCAGAATTTCCACAATTTATAATTTACTATTACATGGATAACTTATTATCTGATCTGAACATAGGTACTTTAGGAAGCATGTTTGAAGAAGTAAAGAAAGTTTTACCTTGCTGGGGATTACTAATTACTCTCCCAAAAAAGTACAAAGAGGAGACTCTATTAATTACTTAGGATATAAGATGGATCTACAAAAATTTAGATACCAAAAGGTACAACTCAGGACAGATCAGTTGTGGGTTAATGATTTTCAAAAATTGTTAGGACACATTCCCAACTTACACATTATCATTGGAAGACCTAAAGATGAACTAGTAAATTTAGCCAATACCCTAAAAGGGAACAGGGACTTATATAGTCCAGAAGGATTATCAGCTGAAGCTGATAAAGAATTGGCTCTAGTAGAAAAGATAATATGAGAGGCACAAGTGGAACATGTGAATTTAGAACTTAACTTTATTCGGTCATATTACTCTCCAGAGACACCCCCACAGGCATTTGGATGCAAAGTAAACTGATTATGAGATTAAAAACATGTGATAAAGATCTCTAATTGATTATAAATGAAAAATTAAGACTTCATGAATTGACAAGAATGGACCCAGTAGAAAATGTAGTACCTTTAACTAATGAAGGAATTTCCTCTTTATGGAAAGATAATAAATGCCAGCAGACAGCTTGAAGTAATTTGGGGGAGAGATTAACAAACATTAAACCAAAAGAAAGAGAATAAAATTCATAAAAAGAAGTGAATTGGTCCTTCCTCACATTTTTTGGCAAAAATCATTCTCTGGAGTACCCACATTCTATACTGATGGATACAAATCAGGAAAGACAGGATATAAACCAGAAGATTTAAGTAAAGTGTTCCAAGGCACTCACAATTCTGTTCAAAGTCAGAAATGTATGTCATTTTTATAGTGCTTATAGACTTTACATAAACTCTCAATATAGTTACTAACTCTCGATATGCAGAGAGGGTTGTTTTTACATATTGAAACTGCTGAATTTATTCCAGATAATACAAAATACAGAATTAACTTCCCTATTTATAAAATTACAGAAATAGGGAACTTCATATATATCATGCATCAGATCCCATATGGAAATGCCAGGTCCTTTAGCATAATGTGATTGTTAATTAGATTTATCAGTTATTAAGAGGTAATGTGCTAGAAGACTCCAAATTTCATAAGAAATACTATGTAAATAGCAAAGGTTTGAAAAGGATATTTTCAATCACTTGGCAACAAGCCAAGGAAATCATAAAAAAATTTTTTTTAAAAATCCTACTTTTTCCTTCTATAACCAAACCCTATTACTAGTAGGAAGTAATTTTTTTTGTTTTTGTTTTTGTTTTTTTTTTTTCGAGGCAAGGTTTCTCTGTGTAGCTTTGCACCTTTCCTGGAACTCTCTCTGTATACCAGGCTGGCCTCGAACTCACAAAGATCCGCCTGCCTCTGCCTCCTGAGGAAGTAATCTTAAAGGTATGCAAAGAAATAAAAATTTTCAGATGAATGTGTTTCATTTTGCAGAATTCAGAAGATTAAAGTATGTACATCATATATTGACACCTATTCAGGATTTCAGTGGGCAACTCCTGTGAGTTCTGAAAAGGTTGATTCTGTAATTATACACCTATTAGAAGTTATGACCATCATGGGAATACCTGTACAATTTATAACAACTCTCCAGCATATATCTCATGTAAAATAAAACTGTTTGTTGCTTATTATAATATACATCAAATTATGGGTATACCACACAATCCCACAGGTCAAGCAGTCATAGAAAGAGCTAATTGAACTTTAAATGATATGCTAAATAAACAGAAACAGGTAAAAATGACCCCTAGAAATAGCTTACATAATGCTTTATTAACCTTGATTTTTCCCAGTTCTGATGAGAAATGGACAACAGCTGCAGAGAGACGCTGGACAATAGGAGAAAACAACAACAAAACTCCTGAACTAAACCAACATGTTCACTTCAAAGATGTGTTGAACTTGTAATGGCAACAAGGGTGCTTCCTAGGTTGTGGAAGGGGTTTTACTTTTGTTTCTGCATGAGAAGAAAAGCTATGGATACCAACAAAATTAATAAAAATTTTATTTGAACAGGAGAAACTACTCAATGAAGAGAGGTAATAGTTCATTCACCAATGTGACAACTCTACAAGTTGTAAGGAAAACCCAATAAACAAGGGTCAGTGCAGGATTCTGTTTTTCTGTTTTGTTTTGTTTTTCTTTACAGGATAATAGGAATTCCAATATTCAATAAATCAAAAGGCTTTGAACACCCAAATGTCTATAGAAGAAGGGAAGACCTGTTGGTACTAATATACTCTACAGGGTAATATCTAATTGCCTAACATCAATATATCTTTAATTCTAGAAAAGATGTGGTCTAAATTCAATTATAAATCAAGCTGGCTTTGGAGTTGGAATGTGGCTCTCTCCTTCCCTAAACCAAAGCATATTGCTAAAAGAAAAAAAATTAAGAGATTCTGTCTCTATCAGAAGAGCCACCTGGTATGGAACAGAAGAAAGCCAAAAATTTAGGGACCATTGATGTCAAGATACTATTTCTCTCCATGCTTATTCTTGATTTCTGGGAATCCTTCCTCACATGTCACATCATCCTAAAATCCAAACTTTGATATTAATATGTTCAAGTTTTGCACAATGAGAAATAGGTCTTTCCAATTGCAATCTCTGAAGTATCTAGAAGGAAGATGGGGCCCCATGACAATGACACTATTCAGTCCATCATGATGACATCAGACCAAAACCACCACTCTATGATCAGCTTTGGACTGCAAACTCTTCAGAACAATTCCAAGATGAGACGGTCCATCATATTATACTTCAAGCTAGAATCTCAGATAACCTTACCCATTAGTCTGAGATTGACTGCAGCTTGTCCTATTGAGATACAATCCTTTAGCTTTCTTACAAGATCCCTGATATTCCACCACCCTCTAGACAGCAGGAAACAATTTTAAGAAAATGATGCTCAATCTTTCCAAAATTTCATTTATCAGGGTTATGGATTAGTTGTTATAGGATTAGGGGTGGAACAATAAAATGTAGACTTAGAATTCTCTTTTAGAAAAGAAAAAAGGGGAATAGAAATGTTTAGGATGTTAAGGTACATTATTTTATCTATTAGTAAACTAATTTAGCAATCTATGAGCCCCAGATGAATTGCACTGATATGGATTCTTGTATATTGATATAAATTCAAAACTATATTTGTCATAGTATACACATGTTCTTCCTCCTACTTGTAATATTTTGTATATTGATACAAATGTAAAATTACATTTGCCATACTGTATGTATGTTATACCTCTGTTTAGGATATTTTGTATATTGATGCTCATTAAAGATATTGTTATCATTTTTCATTGTATATTTCTTCCTCTGTTTCAGATATTTTGTGTATTGTCACAATTTTGAAGTCATTGTCCTTATATTGTACATCTGTTTACAGATTTTTTACCCTGTTAATGTGGAATCCTTAGTCCTTCATTTATTTAGGTAAATAAGACTTACAGATTAATAGTCAACCATGTATGCCATATTTATTGTTATGTTAATTAGGTTTTCTTGACTGTCAGAAACAAATGTAAGATGAATAGGTAATCTTCAAATACTTCATAGGCCTAGAGAATATGGAATTTAAGTGTTTTGAAAACTTAGAATTTTGTTGATGTAAGATACGATTGCTTCTGGCAGCACCGATCTAATCCTCAGAGAATATTGTGCTTCTAAGACATTTCCATTTGGAAGTTCATTTTCTTCTTTTCACAAAATGGCCTGTTCAGCAAAGAACTGCCCTTTACTCGACTGCTGACAGTATGAACACTGTCCTTTTGGGATGAATAGGATACAAGGAAAAGCAACTACTGAACCTTGCCAAGACAGGATAAGATGGTCTTCAAAATTACTGCTTCTGAAAATGATCTGTCAGATATTCTATGTCTGTAGTCAAAACGGATGCCCCAACAGTGCTGAGAATATTTAGGTGACTGTCCAGCTGGTAGCTGTCCCTGTGTAGTCTCACAATTTTTCAGAAATTGCTTATTTGCACTTCTTATTTTCTCAGGTAATATTATTTTCCTTCTCAAATCTTTGATGGTATGGAATACTGGATAGTTAGACTGATAATCTTATTTATCTTTATGAACACTTCAGATAATAAAGTTAGATTCTTTAGGCTAGAACAGCTATTGGAGCAATCTCTGTAACATACCATTTACCTATGCTCTGGACATTTTTGGATTTTAGTGTGTGTTTGTTGTTTGATGTTGTTCTTGCTGTTAGCCTTTTTATTTTTATTTATGTTATTAACTTCTCCCCTCCTGGACAATACTTGATAATTGTTTTTATTGTATATATAATTTTGTATTAGGTTATAACTTTCTTTTTTAGACAAAAAGGGGAGATGTAGTGGGTAGCTGTTCTGTCAATGACCTTGAAGCTCTGCCTCTAGAGATGCAGCAGGTAACTGTCCTACCTACCTATGACCTTGAGGTACCTGCCCCTGGGGCATGGCTCTTGGCTACTCTTAAGAACTGAGATGCACATAGACCATTCTCTTCTCTCGCTTGTAGGCTGGATGGTATGGACGATTTCAGTGACAGAATAGCATTGGACTGTTCTTATGTTTTCCAGGACCCTACAATAAATCTCCCATATTGTAGTGAGTTTGCCTCCTTAATAAATTCATTCACCCTTTAAGCAGACTCTGAATTTTTTTGTAATAGTTAATGACAATACTTTTTTCCACTGTATAGAAGTATGAGGCTAAAGGGGATGGTGTGGTAAAGAGATCTATAATTTTGATCCACAATCTAAGCATCAAAACATCTTTTCATAAATAAATGCCTCTGAACTTGGCCATCTGAACATACTCATGATGATCCTAGCAACATTTATTCTAGAATATGACTGAATTTGTGTAACAGGCTTACGGCTCTGTAATATTTCCTCATTTCACTGTTGGGCTATCTTTGGAAATCAATAACCTCTAGTAATGAAAGAGTTCTCTTAATTCACTATGCTTAGAATGTAGCTAAATTTGCCTGAGTACATTTTAATCACCAACTGTGACCCTGATACTTAAACCAGGTAAGGACCCAGCAAAGAGAGAGAATTACAGACAAATTTCCCTTATGAATATAGATGAAAAAATATCAATAAAATACCTGTAAACCAAATACAAGAATACCTCTTGACTACAAAACAGAAAATATAAAAACAGTACAGAACTCTCATGTTTACAGATTAAATATACATTATTTGGGTTGGTTTTAGTTGACTCAACACAAATCTAGTCATATTAGGAAGAAGGAATAGAAACCCAGGAATTGTTAGCACCATAGTGTCCAGTGGATTAATTAATTAATTACTTTCACAATTAATAGTAGTATGGGAGGGCTTAGACCACTGTAAACAGTGTCACTCCTTAGCAGGGGTCCTGTCTTGACAAAGGAAGATAGAAGAGCAAAATGTGGAGCAAGCCTTTAAGACACATTTCCCATAGCCTCTTCCTCAGGTCCTCTATTCAGATTCCTACCTAAGCTTCCTTACATGGTGAATTATAAATTGTAAGGTGATAAACACTTTCCCACCCTGTTATTTTTGGTCATATTGTGTTTTATAACACAAATAGAAAGCAAACTAGGATAAACATACATAAACTCTTTTGTATATAGACTTATCATATAATCTGTTTTAATCTAATTATTAAATAATAAATGTGTTCTCAGAGAAAAAATAAATTATACTAGAAATTTATAGGAATGGGTAATTCGAGGAAAATCATGATTATTATAAAACTGAAGAAAGTAATTACTAATGCATAATTCAAAGAAATTGCATAAACACCTTGAGAAGAAACATACACACATACACACACACACAGAGAGAGAGAGACAGAGAGAGAGAAACTTATTGAATGATACAAAAATATTTCAACATGGAATTAAATGTTATTCTTTTTTTTAACCAAGAGAAATATTATAAAATCAATGGAACTAGAGAAAACACAAAATATGAAAAAAAACACATGATTAGGGAAAATAACCATGGGAAAAACTGTAATTAAGTAGAGACTATCCAGATAATAGGTATATCAAATTGAGTTAATTTTAAAGTGTATACAAGTAAGCCTATAATTGGAATGAGAGACGATAGGAAAATGTTAATCAATGTGTACTAAGTTTTAATTATATAGGAATAACAATTTTGGTATACTCAACAGGTTGTGATAATATATAGTGACATGTATTTCAATCAATTAAATAAAAACTTTGAACTTGCTATTAATGATAATTTTTTTTATTTCATAGAAATATTGAACCTAATTTAATATTATACAGTGTCTACACATTCTTAAAACTCACAATGCACTCACTATTATGTACATTGTTGTTTTTTTAAACCATTTGAAAATTAAATTAAATTTTTTAAATTGAAAACAAGGCTTGCAAACTCTTAGGCTGTCTGATAGAGAATAAACAGTGTTCAAACATAAAGAAGAAACTAATTTCAGATTCAGTTTATTATACATTTGAGAAGTGGTGTGAAATTGAGGGATTGAATGTCTGAAATTTCTAAATATTAGCAGAAAATGAAGTGCTATATTATCTAAATCATAAGATATTATTATACTGGGTAGACGCAATTCTACAGTCAACTAGGTTAGTCATTGTGAATCTCCATCAGTCAAATTGGCCTGAATGTGAACACAGAGAAAACAGGTGATTGTGTTCTTCCTGGAGTTTTGCTCCCCACTCCTCTCTTGTGTTACTCAAATGAGATAAATAGAGGGATGAATGCTGTTTTCAAGAACGTTGATCTCAGGAGTTTTGATTAGTCAACTGTGGAATGACAAATAGGTAATAGAGGTGAGATGTGAATCTAGAGATTATTGACAAAACAAACTGATAAACTATTTCACCATTTACAATTTACACCATAAGAAACTGAACATGGTTTAACACACCTGTAAGATTCCATCAGCAGGTTTCTTGCTTTTTGAAGACCAGTGTTTTCATAGTATCTTCTAACATGAAAACAGAAACCACCTGATGACCAGTGCCAATATAATGATTAATCTAGTCCTATGTCATTTGAGAGACACAATGAAAACTTATGATTCATTAAAGCAGAAATATCATAAGAATAAATATGAAAAGATTAAAGTCAGGAAATGTTTACACTATACAGTAAAGATGTATTGCTACATACCTGTAATCCTAGCACTCAAGAGGCAGAGGCAAGAGGTTCACTATGAGTTCAAGGCCAGCCTAGAAAGTAAGGTAAGACTCTGTCCCAAACAAAAATAAAAAATAAAATAAATAAAACTACCTGTGAAATTTTCCTGGCTTTAATTGACTAGAATATTAAACATGAAATATACAGCAAGACAAATCAATTCTCCAAGACAGCTGTAACAAGTACTTTTGTATTTTATATTACTTTATGTAATAAAATTGCAACATTAAAATAGTGAACATGATTAGAAGCCTTAGTTATTGAACAGAAATGAGTTCTACTGCATACATAAAACTATTTTTTCTCAGCTCATTTAGTTTTGCAATAAAATAATCAGTTAATAATGTAGTTTTCCCAAAACAGTCTTGTCTTGACATAGTTGTTCTGATGCAAGTATAATTAAATTGTACTTTTTTCTTCTGCTAAAGAGTGACAGAAGAATAGGGATGTATAGCTTGACTATGCTTTTACCTGTGGATGGATTCTTTATGTGTCTGAAGAAGAATAAAGGAAATCCCTTAGCAGGCAGCTGGACCTATTTTTTTTTTTTTTTTTTTTTTTTTTTTAGCCAGAGACCTTTTGAAGCAGACACCAAGTCTTATAGTCCTGACATTTTGGGGTTCCACACTTTTTCTTAAAAGTATGCCATAAATATGCATTTTTGAGCTGAATTAATGTACATGGTTATTTTGGAGCTTGGCTTTCTGAGATCCTATAAACATACTAAATTTTCAGTATCATCTTTCTTGTTTTTTTTTTTTTTTAATTTAGCCTAAGATTAAAAGTAAACATAAAACTGTGACAGACTGGCATGGGTTTCACAGTAGCCAGAGCATAGTCAAGAAAGCCTTAGGTATAGAACACATGTTTTATATAGCTTACTTTGTTCAATATACTATGATGCAAAGTATATCCTGTAAGCATTTAGGGATCTGAATACAACATATCTGGAGAGATGATTTATTTGCAGGTGTCAGTTGCTACTTCCATCATTATGCACCTGGACACCATATTTGATTAAAGAGCCAAAATACAAAAAAAAAAAAAATCAAAGCAGCTTCTGTGGACTGAATTTATTTTTCTAAAATTCAGAGTTTAAGGCTTAAGTCCTCAAAAAAAATGATGTTTAGAGGTAGGATTTTTCAGAGGTAATTAAATCATTTCAAGGGCAAGAATGAGGTTAACTCAGAAGGTCCTCTTTTGTCATCCCAGAAGAGAACTTTATTCGTAACTACGTTTCCTGATTTAAAAAAAAAAATGTCCTCAGCCTTTAGAAATGTAGTAAATATGTTACTTATTAAATCCACTCAGTCTATGATACTTTGTTATAGCATCCTGAGAAAACCAAGGCAATAGCTACTATTGTATATTAGCTCTAAAGTATGGAAATTCTGATGCTTGTCTTTTGTAAGTTATTGGGAAATTGTGTAAATCCAGTTGGCACATGAATAGGAAGCAAGTCATGTGATCTATGGCCAACAGTGTGGCTGTTTGGCAAATATCTACATATAATATGTGATGCTTGGACTTTAAAGGGTGAGGGTTATGATCCTATTCAGGATCACACACTTTCTATTCTCCTCTTCCAAAATGAAAAGCAGTTAAACAGTTAATAAATAAAAGAATTACTGAGTTTGTATATGGTCTCTAATGTAAAATATTATTCTATGCTTTTGGCATATCTAAACTATGATTCAAGCTTTACATTTGTTAAGTTTCTTTTCATTCTCTTTACTACATCTTCAGACTATTTCAACATGTGCATTATACTATATATTAAAAGAAATATAAGAAAACTTAGACACTGTATTATATACTTCATTCACCAGATGGGGGATGCATTCAATTGAATCTCTCTCTCTCTCTCAAAATGGTTGTCATATTTAACAAATATCTCAAGTTAGGTGATATAAATATGCTTAAAGAAAGAGATAATAAGCACTCATTTCATTTGCGTTCCCTCTTCTCTTTCTTCCCACCCATGACTTCTTTTCTGCCTTTTATTTGTGACATTAAGTATGGAAGTCTGGGTGTTATGCATGCTAGGCAGTTACCTACAACAGAAATATATCCCCAGCCTGGTTTTTCTCTTTCTTTTTCTTTTCCTTTTTTTTTTGGGGGGGGGGGATTCTGTGGTGGCCTAGTGCTTCATAGATTCCAGGCAACTACAATCCCAACCCTTTATTTACTTTGATACACTCTTGATAACTGAGCCAAGTTGATCTTAAAACTTACCCAAATTTAATTTCTTTATGAAGTTTTTAGGATGGTGGGTAGGCAAAAGTTAGAGAATGCTAGATTCATAACATTTTTCAGCATATCTTACTCAATGTCCTAGCCCTAAATTTGCAGGTATGAATGGGATGACTTCTCTTCAAGCAGTCAAGGGGAGAAGTAGGGAGCTTAGGAATGCTGGCTGCTCACCCTCTCTATGTCCTGTGTGTTCTTACGGTGATTGGGCAGGATTGTACTTTTAAAACAATTTCAAATAAGTGGATTATTTAATGAATCTTTGGCTTGCAGAAGAAGGTGCTGATGCTGAGAGAATCGTCAGTTTTGTTGTGAGCTACAGAACAGTTTGATAACTACTGGGTAGAATTCCTCATTCTCCAAATACCAGGAGGCTGGCTGTGAAGCCAGTAATGTCAAGATCAATTAACTAAGAAAGATTGAAATTCTACTGATCATTTGAAAATGTATCTTGCATAAATTCTTCTATGACATACTAGGTTTTCATTGCAAGTATATCATGTGAACAAGATAACATTTTCCTGACACTGGCTTTTCAGGGCGAACAAATTCTAAATGAAAATCTACAGCACTTACCTGTGTTGGACTCATATTTTATTCTGAATCTGTGTGTGTCAACAGAGGTTGGATAACACTGGATTAATCCATTTAAGATACTGGGGTTGGGAGTATAATCATTTTTTTCTCAACTCAGATTTACTTTCTGTGGCATCCAGGGCCTCATTCCTGGTCAGGTTTGTGTCTCTTCCTTGTGGATTCTTGTTTCTAAAAACGCATTTGAGGATACTTGTTTACATTTCATTTTCTTGCTTTTCTCTTTTCCCTACCAGTATTAGTATTTTTGAGTGCCCTAAACACTAATTTATTTGCATTTGGGTTATGTTAAGCTTTTAACACTTGAGGTGGTACTTCATTCTATGTTTTAAATGCTTATAATTTTTATTTTCCCTAATGGACTTAAATTTTCACTCATACTTACCATAAATAATTAAGATTTAAAAAAGGGAGATGGGACCCTATCACAAGCATACAATATTAGCAGTTTTGAATTAAATTTGGATAATGAGAATTTTAGGTGTGCCAGTGCTACATTGACAGAATCTGTGACAACAAACAAAAACATAGAAGAATTAAAGGAAAATATGATTTTGGTTCTTCATTACAGAGAGAAAAATCCTGAAGTAAGTCAGTATTATTAAAGAAAATCAAATGACACTTCTGAAACTGATAAGTACAGTATAAACATTTTAATCTATTAGAAATTTATTTGAAATGGGAGAGAAGTAGTTAGCTTTAAAAAAGTCAATAGAACTTATTTCATATTGAAACTACAAAAAATGAATAGAAACCTGAAGGGTGAAGAGAATATATGACAGATAATAGAGAAATCTACAAATGATAGAATATCTGAAAATAAAATTTCCTAGTTTTCCAAATTTTATGAACACCAGAATGAAATTTAAGTAGAATAAATAGGAATGATTCACCTCCAAATTTTAGCCCAATATTTAAAGACACAAACAATGTAAACATTTGCAAGACAAAACTATGTTTCCAGGAGTGGAGGGGCCACACTGAGATTCTCACTCAAAGACTCAGTGTCCCAGTATGCTTTTTGTTGGTTTGGTAAAACAGAGGCCAAAAGTGAATTGGGGAAGCCAGTGCCAGAGTTTATGGAACCACCTGGAGGTAGCACTTGAACTTGAGACAATAGAAGAACTGACTATCTCTCTGGCCTGCCCAGCTACTCTTCTTATGGAGCTCAACTTTACCAGCCTTGAGATCGTATGACCTATAATTTTGCTGGGCTGTACTGTATCAGCTGGCAATTAAGAAAATATTTCAAAAATAGGGACACAGGCATAGCTAATGGAGGCAAATCTTCAGATGAAGTTCCTTCTTCCCAGATGATGCCAGTTTGTATCAAGTTGACCAAACTAAGCATCACAAGTGACTTTTTGTTAACTTGATGCACAAATAATCACTCAACTAAAACATAATTTTTGTTACCTTTTATCACCACTATTTCATGTACCACAAAATAAAACTATATAACTTTTAAAGATCTGTAGTTATTAAAGAATTCAATATATTAGAAATTCAAAGTAATTTTTAAATACTTAAATTCTCTTAACTGTGGATTCCTTTAAAATTAAAATAAAATATTAGAAAAAAAAAACAGTGAAATAGTTCTGGTTTCAAAAGGGAAGAACCAGGGCATAAAACCATCCATGCTTAAGCAAAACTAAAAATCCAGCAGTGTAAATAGCTCAGCAACCAATAGTTAAGACTCATTTATCTTCTGTTCTCCAAATGGCTTTGATAATCCCATCTCTCAATATTTGCCGCAAGAAAGACATCACTTGTCAGGTAGGCTCAGATTGACATTAAGCCTTCCTCATTGGCCATTGTTATTTGTGGTAATTCTATGGTACTGGACCCTCCAAAATATTCAGGGTCTCCACTGAAACAGAGGCTAGCTACAAAGTCCCCAAGGCCTTCATGGTTTCCAACCCTGTTACATGGTGCCAAGCTTCAGTAGCTGTACTTGACCCTTTCAGTCCTGTACTTTCAATCTGCCAAAACCAGTACCATGTAGTAAAGTTAGACATTACTAAGTTAACCTACCAGCTTAAGATGCCGTCTTGGGACCACAGCTTCTGTGCATTGATCAGGAGGAAATACTTCCCAGGATATTTCACCTCAGGGACACTGATCTCATTAACCACAGATAGTTCTTCAGAAGCAGCCCACCAGCAAAGATTGCCAAAATACCATATAAATAGTCCTGTTAGACCCTTTGCTTTGCTCTAAAACTTCAGGAGCCGGACTTACTCAGTTGTCTGCACTTCTGTCAACATCCCTATCTCTCATCCTCCCCCAACAGTTCATTAAGCTTTTAGTACTCAACAGTGTTGTATCATCCAAAGCTCCAAAAGACTTCTATAATCTACCCCCAAGAACCAAGGTCAGGTCTGCCACTGCAGTATCCCACTCCATGGTGCCAATTTCTACTGCAGTTTATTTATTTATTTCTGTGGTGAAACTGACCAAAACCAACTTGGAGAGGAAATTGTTTGTTTCCCTTGAACTTCCATCATTTAATAGGCCATCATTTAAGGAGGTCAGAGGAGAAAAGCAAGCAGTGGCTTGGAGATAGGAACTAAAGCACAACTACCAAGGTATGCTGCTCACTACTTTTCTCTGTTTACTTTCTTATACAACCCAGAATCAAATGTTAAGGAACAGCACTATGCATAGGGGAATGGGCCTTCCTACATTATTCATAAACCAAGAAAATGACTACAGATCTGTGCACTGGCAATTATGATAGAAACAAGACCTCGATTTTCCTAAGGTATCTCTAGTTTGTGTCAAGTGGACAAAATAATAATAGTAATAATAATAATAATAATAATAATAATAATAATAATAATAAAGAACACTCCACTTCCATAAGTACAAGGGCTGTATTGTGGCCCTCAATTAGTGACTATGTTTCATTGAATAGAACAGCAAACATGAAAGTCTCAATCAATGATTCTATTCTACAAATCTCCAGATTTCCTTTGTACACTCACTGTTATTATGTTTACCTCATGCTAGTCCTATTGTGTCCCATTAACTTTCATTTAGGAACCTTAAAATATCTCTAACACCTTAGTTTTATCTTCAATGCAGACCTCCCCCCCCATTTGGGTTGCTACATATGGATTCTACACTGAACAGAGACCTAAATAAACTAGCTTCCTATTTTAAGAAACATCCTTAAAACATAGTTTCATGGCGATAAAAGCAGATGTTACTCACAGCATGACTTTTTAACTCCTGTGTTTTTCACTATGCCATAACAAAGTTCAACAGCATACATGAGCTTTGAAGATGGTAGTTCTCATATATAGGACTTAACAATCCAGTTATACTTAGTATTTAAGTAGGAAGTTCATAGAATATATAACAGTGAGGGCATGATATGAGTAAATTGAACCATCAGTATTTCTGTGGCAAGTGGTAGTAGAAATAATCATGGATACAGGAAAGTGGTCACTCTGCAATAAAGTATGCAGAACTAGAAGACCTGTCACAGTGTATAGAGTAGTGATTCACAACCTGTGGGTTGAGACCCCTTGGGGTCATATATCAGGTACTATGCAAATCATATAGTTATATTATGATTCATAACAGTAGCAAAATTTCAGTTATGAAGTACAAATAAAATGATTTTATGGTGGTGTTCCCTACATCATGAGGAAATATATTAAAGGGTAGCTGCATTCGGAAGACTGAGAACTGCTGGTATAGAGGTGCCACATTTATTCAACATGAAAGATATTTATTGATTAAAAATATGAGTGTTCTGTCTAATCTGTGATACAGTATTAAAGTAGAAGAGGCTATTCATGAACCTGGCTCATTTGAACCAAAATAATAACAAAATTCTAAAATAAAGAGACCATGTGGATAAACACAGATAGATGATGAATATAGCTGTCATAGTTGCCATATCTAAGAATCATTATAATGTCAAAGAAATAAGGACATTTTTATAATAACACCCCAAAATGATACAAACTGTGACTCCAAATTGGTATGTTTTATTAGCAGATAGAATTGAGAATGTGGAACCAAGACCCAAAAATGAAAATTAAAAAAGCAACAAGAAGAAGATCAAGAGATAACAAAGGAGTGTCCTATTTCTAGATCTGGGGCAGATTTTGTTTTATTTTGTTGTGGCAGTAGGTTTTGTTTGTTGGATGTGTATGTGATATGACTTCAATACCTGTCATCCTTCTGATCATTTAAGTGATTCTGGCTGACCTGGCTTGCTAGGTTGTGTTCCTTTTCTTCCTCATCACTCCATGCATTCTCTCTTGAAGTTCCACTCTGGGTCAAAGAGGATGATCATCTCAAAATAAAGGAGGATTGGTCTCCAGTCAAGACTACATGAATAGATATGCTTCTATGGTAGGATCTATAAACAAGCTAACAAGGTTTATTTTTATTTTGAGACATGTTCTCACACTAAATTCTAGGCTGGCCCATGGTTCAGTAAGTTTTAACATAAAACCTGAAGAGATATGAACCTTTTAACCATTTCACATAGCATTATGTTTCACTATCTTCATAATATTGTGGTTATTACAGTAGGTGTGTGAAAAACTGCTAATGTGTTGAAGGATTGGCACAGACACATTCAGAACAGATATGAAAGATAGACCAGGAAAATGTAGAGAGCTGACACATCAATAAATTAGATGTGGAATAACAAAAACTAATACGCTACAATATACCTTCCAAAGAATAGTTCATTCATGCTAAATTCCATACCACTTAGTCAAAATCACAAGCTAAATAGCCTTTCTAAATAGGGAACCATATTTTATATGTTAGAGCACTATCAACATTACACATTGAATCAAAAAAAGAGAACACAGTAGTGTGGGGTGCACACAGATGAATCAAAATTTTTGATTCAAGGACTAATTAGAAAAACTATTAAGCAGAGCTTATGATAAAAAGACATTTAGACAGACTATCGAATAAATCTTGGAGAAAGCTGTCATGTTTTATTGTTTGGTAAACCCCAGTTGCTAACTTATTCTCCTGGTGAAATTTACTCTTTTTTGTGATGTTTTGATTGTGTTTATTTTATTTCATGCTCTGTATATACAGTCCCTTTATGTACATTTTTTTTTAATGTTGGTTTGTGTCTTCCCGAATTCCTTTTGTTTATACTTCTCTTAAAAACCTCTTGTTTCCCCTTGATCATAAAGGGAAATTTAGATTTATAAAGGAATCCACAATAACAATTATTTTCTTTCAGTGTTTCACAAACATGATTCTACAACATTTCAACAGCTCTGCTAATTAATAAGAATTATACAATAACAATTAATACAAATTTGTTGACATTCTAATGAGTTTGCTTTTACACATGACTTGGCTCTTTTTTCTTGTCATTTTCCTGTGGTATGCTATAGAGGGCACAGATGTCACAGATAATGACCAGCAAAAACAGGAATATTAAACACACAGGGTTCTCTCTCTCTCTCTCTCTCTCTCTCTCTCTCTCTCTCTCTCTCTCTCCCTCCCTCCCTCCCTCTCTTTGTTTTTGTTTTGTTTTGTTTTGTTTTGTTTTTTGAGAAAGGGTTTCTCTGTGTAGCCCTGCCTGTCCAGGACCTCACTCTGTAAACCAGGCTGGTCTCGAACTCACAGAGATCCTCCTGCCTCTGCTTCCAGAGTGCTGGGATTAAAGGTGTGTGCCACCACCTCTTGGCACAGGGTTGTCTCTTTAAAGGAATATATTTATCCATTTTTCATACAGAAGGTTGGGAGTTAGATGACTAAATGTCTAGTGACTTTTGCACTATATATTACTAAAGGAGACTATACCACATCCTCTCTCAGAGTTTAAAGGTATCATGATGTAGTCAATTTACACGACGCATCTTTTTTGAAGATATCACATATGCTTTTCAGAGAGTTTTGAGATATTTAGTGCCTTAAGCTTTATTGTACTCATGGGACTGAGTTAATCATCAACACGAAAACTTTTGCAAGTTATCTGTACTTAAATATGCCTAAAATAAACTGACTAGTGTCAGACTCTTGAAGTTCAAACCAACATTGCTGACGAATTTTGAAATGGACTTACTTATTGCCTCACATGAATTGACACTCTTCTGGCTATGGAATTTGAAGAAACCACACAGTATACTTTCTTTCAGTGTATCTAAATTTCAACAAATCTTTTTAATTTTATGTATTTTCTTTGTACATGCCTGTGTATTTATTTATTTGTTTATTTATTTATCTATTAGTTATTTAATAGAGAGCCTCACTCTGTGGCTAATGCCATAATTCGCTGTTCTTGAACTGATTTGATACTTGTGCAAAAATACAAGAGTTCTGGATGTTTCTAATCCATTATCTTGGATTTCTCATAGAGTCAAAATGGTGCTTGAAGAAGTACAATAACTGAAAACACTCCAACAAACATTATAATATCATAAGGAAGAGAAACATTTTCTTCATCTTACAGATAATTTAATGTAAGTGGTTTTCTAAGGGATATATTAAAGTTTTATAATGTGTCAAAGATAATATGCAGAACAGACTGACTGCATAGCAGTAAATGAATAGAACAGTGCAATATATGTATATACAGAGAAGTGATTACATCTGACAGATTATAACCTGGAAATTCTATAACAATAATTTATTTCTATTTTAAAAGTTATAAACTTTTATGTTGAAGGTTTCATTTGTTGGTTGACTATTTGCCTAACATACACATGGGTTTCATTTTCAGCAGAATAAAAGAGAGAAAGAGAATGGGAATGAAGGGTGTAAAGGGAGAGAGATAAGGAAGAAGGGGTGGAAGAGATGGTCTATTAACTCCAAAACCATTCTTTAATCCTATCATACTTTCATATTTGTAGTGTGTCTTAAGGAAAAGCACCTTTAAGCTACACAGTATGAAACATTAATTAGATACTTAATACAAAATTTTGTTTTCTAGTGAAAAGTAAGAAAGATTATAAACTATGTAAGGAATATAGCCTAACCTTTAAAGGGAAATTAAAATTTCCAATGTGCCTACCATGCTAAAGGTTTAAACATGACAGATCTATTTTTAAAAGTGACTTACATTGATTTCACTCCTAGAGACACAAAAGTATCTCTTTCCTAGAAAAGTTTGAATAATATCAGGCTCTAACTCCTACCTGAAATTAAAGTCATATGAAGTTAAATCTATTTTAAATAAAATACATTGTATTTTATTGTAGAAATGAAAATCTCTGTGGTTTCAAAAACTCTCTGACTGTTTGTTTTTCTCTCTTCATAAAATGACCTCTCAAGGGAACAGGGAGATCACAGGGAAGAAACACACCCAATGGCTGTTCTCTAGTATCTGAACAGACAGTTGCAATTTCCTCTCTAATGAGTTTGGACACAGTCTGAGAAGAGATGCAAGACATGCATGATGTGTGTTAGTTGGAGATTCTCATTCTTATCTAAGGTTCATTGCTTCTTTCTTCACTGCAGAAAGACTTTCTTTTTCCATTTGCATCAAAATGCTTACTGCACTCCTTTGACCTGTCTTTATTGATCCCAGAAGTAATTTCATGGTTATTTTCCAGACATTATTGAGTTGTACACACACAATTTTATCATTTGTCTTACACTACAGTAGTTTAAACTCAAATGTGAAATTAAAACTATAGGAAAAGTCCCATTTTGTATCGTTGTATTTTTGAAAACTGTATTCCATATGCCCTTTCCCCTCATTTACTGCACATTTGAAAGAAGAGATGTAGTGAACTTGTACTACAGAAATGAAAGACTGCGTAATAAGCTTTGTTCTATGTTCTCTTAGGGTAGTGTCTACTGAAATGAAGCAGCAGGGGGTCATAATTAGATTATATTTTTAAGTGAGTAGAAATCTGAGAACATTACATAATCATCATTTCCCTTATTCCAACAGTGTCTGTCATAGAAGAAATAAATAAATAAAATATCATTAAGTGCTCTCATTTGGTGGTTGGTGAGATGTCTCATCACTTGAGTGCTTACTGAACTATCAGAGAACTAAAATTTGGATCCTACCACCCACATCTGGTAGTATAAAACTATTTGTTACTCCAGCTCTGAGGAATTCAGTACCATCTTCTAGTTTCCATGGACATGTAAAGACACACATAAAAATTAAAATAAAACATTAAAAATATTTCAATAATCACAGCTTATAAGTTTAGATCATTTGTTATGAAAATTTAAAAAAGCTGTCTTTCTAACGTGATCTCTTAAAATCATGATTATGTTAAAAGACTTCTGATGCAACCCTCAACATATAGTTCATGTAATATATTACTTGGCCTATGTATTGAAAAAGCTGAATTTATAAAAGATATTAGTCTCATAAGCCAGATGATTAGCAATTTCAACATAGATTAATGTACAGATAATTGATACAATAAAGTTTATAAATATTATTTTTATGAATATCTGTGTAAATGAACCATATAATTGAACTATGGTACATATTTTTAATATATAAAAATATAGACAATAAAATATATTTGTGAAAGAATTTTTAAACATTTTAATTATGGTTGTTTAATTTTTAAATAAAAATTGTATTTTATAATGTTTAACAAGCTTCAAAAATCTTATATTTTATATGATTCATATAAACAAATCACTCCTGTACATATATATTCAATACATCCATGTAAAGTAATTTATTGAAATAAAATGCACCCAATTCTTTTATATTTATTAGTACACATCTATGTTGCAAATATATATTTAATTTCAAAATTAATTATGCTATTTATATTGTGAATTTTTTAAATGGACAAATAATTCTTTAAAATTTAGAAGCATTAATTGATGAAACCGTAAGACATTTATTTTCACAAAATCAGAAACCTCCCAATTTCATGGTAAACATTTAATAAATGTTAGATAATTTTAAAGGGATGTATTTATTATTATAATATATAGTTATTATCAGTGTGTTCAGATAAAACTGTCTCATGCAGGGAAGTTCCTTATAACACAAGATGTTCTAAAGGTAAGTGAAATAACAGAATGTTTTAGATAGTGGTTCTCTACCTTCCTAATGCTGAAACCCTTTAATACAGTTCCTCATGTTGTGCTTACCCTCAACCATAAAATTACTTCATTGGTACTCTTATGAATTATAATGTAAATGTCTGATATGCAGGCTATCTAATATGTAATTCCTGAAGGGGTTGCAACCCACATGTTGAGAAACACTGCTAAGGGGCTGTGAAAAATCCATCATTTATGGATGCTCTTTAAAACACTGGATATTAAAAAGGGAGGAGAAACATTCCAACCTATGGGAAAGTTCATTAAGCTCAGGAAATAACCAAGTCAAAAGCTTCAGCAAGTTCCTGAAACAGACACAATACAAAGGACCTGCCCTTCCCCAGTCATACATAAGCACACAGGGCTGCTGAGAGGCACACTAAGACAAGTTGATCTACCTAGACTAGGCTAAGATCAATTTAGCTGCCTGGAAAAGACAATGTGAACCTGTTAAGCTGTGTGCAATTTGTACAATGTGCTCCAGGTTTGCAATTTTAATGAGCTATGACATTATGTGTAGTGGGGCTTTGGTGTTGCAGCTCTCTAAGTCATTTGTGCTTCTGGAAGTAACCTGAAGCACAATCCTAATTAGTCTTAACAATAAAACCTGGAGTCAGATATTGATGGTGAAAGCTGAAAGATCAGAGAAGCAGAGCAGCCAGCCACTACTGACTTCTTAGCTTTACTAATTCTCAGACCAAATTGGGCAATCCTGTCTCTATGAATCCTCAGACTGAATTGAGATAATCTTGTGTTTATGAATCCTCAAATTTAATGGGGCTGACATCCTGTCTCCACCTCTCTAGTGCTGGAATTAAAGGGATGATCCTCCCTAGTGCTGGGATCAAAAGGCTTGAGCCTACTAGGTGCTGGGATCAATGGTGTGTACCACCACTTCCCAGCTCTGGTTCTTTTAGACTAGTTCAATCTTGTGTAGTCCAGGGTGGCCTTGAACTCCTGATCTTCCTGCTTCCTCCTTCTAAGTGCTGGGATTAAAGGAATGTGCCATCACTCCCTGGCCTCTATGGTTAACTAGTGGCTAGCTCCACCTTCTGATCTCCAGGCAAGCATTACTTGTTAGAACACAAATGAAATATCACACCACAGTAATTCTCAGCCATAGTCTTATAAGCAATCTCAATAAAACTTCTGAGTTCACCAAGAAGTCCTATGGTGGTATTTGAAATTGATAGTCCTTGTTTCTCTTTGCGTTAAGTTGAGATTTGTTTATTTTTCTCCAAGTATAGTGATATAAAACATATTTTTAATGTTTTAGTTACTTTCCATATTTAATTAAAATTTTATACTATAATTAAAATTTTTATCATGTTACATTGACTTTTTACTACAATGAGAATACACAAGAAAAATAACTTAAAGTTGAAAAAATATGGTTCCTTGTTTGAGAACCCTGTATCTTGTCTGTTCTTCATTACTTAGGGCCTGTTGTCGGGTTAAAAATCACGATGGTGAGAGCTTGTAACAGAGTAAGACCTTAGAAATGCTATTAAAGAAGGTGGAAGATACTTAAGTATTGTGGTGATGAGAAGGCAGGAAAAGGAACATTCTTTAAGACAATATTCTCATTGAATATCTTCTTGCAGTAAAATCCAGCCTTTTAATAGTTTCATCTGAGTACCAAGCATTCAGCATGTGAATTCTTGGAAAACATTTTAAATACAAATGATAAGGCATATGTAATAGAAATGTTAACCTGATTATGATTTGAAGATTGTATTAAGTAAACATACAGAAATTCATACTAGGATCACAGTTTGAATGGCATGATAATTTAGGTTTTATGAATATAAAATTTTGTCAAATTTTAAGAAGTTATGAATCTACAAATATACTATCACCTCTGATTAGAATGAACATGAATACAGTAACCAAATGTTTAATAATTTGCTATCAGATTCATCCTTAGTCCTAGGTATATAAATAGAATGAAATGAAAATTATGAACTTAAAGTTCATAATGTGAAGTTGAACCCGAGGTACAGTTTTATACACTTTACTTGATGTGATTTTTTTTATGCACAGCTAGAGATTATTGTATAAGATTCAGTGGCACAGCATAAAAATAGATAAGTGAAAACCTGGTAAAATGTTTAAATCCATAGTAAAAACTGATGGTGAAGGAAGGTCATTTGGACTTGTAGGGACAGACAAGTAAATGTTATGAATCGATCAAGTTCTTCAATGTATGTGTGTGTATGCATGTGTCTGTGTATATGTCTATGTGATGTGTTTAGATGTTGGTTTTTCAGTGTGTGTATTGGAAATAAGTCCACAGAAAAATCTCTGCACCTAGAGCAAAATTTATAGTATTTTTTTCACACAAATAGAAGGTTTGCCCATACAGTTTGGAGAAATTGTTGTAAAGCATTAAACTTCCAAAGTGAAATAATTCTTACTTTTATTACAATTTTAGTTTGTGGAAAAAATATGGAACTATCTTTTAAAAGTATGCGTGTATGACAGAATATATAAGCAGATTATACAGTTAAAGCCAGAATGGATATCCATTGCTACCACTGATGCTAAGATCCTTTACTAAAATTCACTTGGCAAATCATTTTAGGAGTATATTATAGTATGGTGACAAAATGAATATTTAAAAAAAACATTAGTAACACATTTCATCACTGAAATAAAACAAGTAATAATGCTATAATTAGAATTTTATATATTTACATTTTCTGATAAAGTTGAGTGAAAAATGATAGCACATCTCTAAAACAGAAGATACTAGAGGCAACAAAATTCAAGTGGCTTGAGGTAGAGCAATTTTCTAGGATGTTTCATACCTTGGGTCTAGTTCTCACTACTGAATATATATGAGAAATTTGCAAAATCATTATAAAACTTTATGGAAAAGTCCATACACTGTATGAACCCTGAACAAAGTGGTCTTTTTACAAGGAGAACATTTCAATATAACTATTATTCAAAATGTTATCAGCATCCTCCAACAGACCATGATCAATTTTGCATTTTGGCTATCCCCCACCACCCAGTTTTAACTGCCACTTTCATACTTAACATCCTCTACTCATTTTGTGTATTTAAGAAGTAAAATTGAATTTAAAATGAATGATGAATAAAAATATGCTTCATTGAAATAAAGATTATAAAATAAATTTAGCTTTGCTAAAATGTCAAATATTTGGAAACATGAAATTACATCTATAATGTTGTGTCCATGTGATGCCACTTGAAAAAGATAATCTCTTAATTCCCCCATGACAATGCTGGTTCAATTTAATTCCCTATGACAATTCCAGTTCAATTTAAAATTCATAAAAATGTAACACAAACCCCATCAGCACAGGACAGAAATTGATTCCCATTCATGCATGCCTGCACTGAGCCATTCATTAATCAAAACTTAGCAAAGACCAATTATATGCACAAGCATGTGAGTTATAAAAACATGACTTACATTCATGTCCTGTCCTCCAGAGGCTCAGAGTGGAAACACCCAGCCTGACAGGTAAATAAATGTTTGTAATTTAAAGAAGTGAACATCATAATAGTCTGGGGACTTATAGCAGATGCTTTCATGAAAGAGGAAAGTTAGCTGAAGAATGAGAACCAGAAAATTTTAATTATTTTAAGGAAGTAATCACACGACTAACTTTTATGTGAATTATAGAATTGTTAGTGTAATATATTTAAAGACATAAGAGTAAAGCTGCAATATATTCATGATTGGTTATAGCAATATATCTAAAAGAATTATTCATAATAAATGTTTTTTCCTACATTTTAAGAGGACATTTTTAAAGTTCTTTATAATTTTCTGGACACAACACAATTGTCAGATATAAAAATGGAGGAAGTTAATCATCTGACTGGTGAAATTAGTACAGGAGAGATTTATAATAAGTAAGAAAACTTTGGTTGTCCTTAGAGAAAAGAAAATGCATTAATATAAATATTATTAATGATATATGGGAAAAACTTTGCAGGGGATGATTTTTCCACTTCTCATGGTTATTAATAAAGGATGTCATGTAAGACACTCTAAAAACTTTAGTCTATTTTTATTATTTAATGTTAATATTTCAATTATCAATTATTTACCTGAAAACTATTATAAAAATAGTCTATCTATATGCGCATACATATGTACTATATAAAAAATGATATATAAAACTGCTGTATTATAAATTTGTAGAATATTATTAGGTTTTTTTAACTGCTTTCTGCTTGGATTTCAGGATTGCTACATAGGAAAATAATTGCATGTTCTTTATTGTAACCCTCATCAATAACCCATGGCTTGGGAGTTCACAGGCCCAGGGAGAGAAATTGTTGTTCTTATTTTGCTAAATACTCATGATATTATATTATCTTGTTTTTTGTTTTTGTTGGAAGTAGATTCTTCTCTCATACCTGCTGACTCCAGTTTCTCCTCCCTCCACTCTGTCCAGCTCCACTCCACCTCCCCTCTCCCCCAGATTCACTCCCCCTTTATTTCCCTTCAGAGTGGAGTAGTTCACAAAGAGATAACAGCCAAACATGAAAAAACAAAATACAATAAGACAAGGCAAAATCCCTCATATCAAGACTGGACAAGGCAACCCAATATGAGGAAAAGAGTCCCAAGAGTGGGCAAAAGAATTGGAGATACATTGTTAGGAGTCCCACAAAAACATCAAGCTAACAGCTGTAACATATGCACAGACGATATGGTATGCAGGTAATACATATAATAAATATGCATACCTATTTTCTTGGACTAATCTCAACCTTAGTCAGAGAAACTTCTTTCCTTCAGTACACTTCAGTCAATGCATAAATGGAAAGCTCATCAGGGTCTAAAATAGATGAGCATATGAGCAGCTCTAATTGGACTTAGTGGGCTGCAAAACAAGAAAGCATAAGAAATGAAGTTAGGACTAGAAGGTGTTGGGAGGATCTGGATGGAATTGGAGTGTGGATTTGGGGGTTTTTATGCAGTCATTTCATTAAATTCTCAAAGCAAAAAGGTATATAAAGACACTAGTGAAGTCCTATTTCATGTGATTTTAAAAAGGAATATTTAATTTATTTTCATATATATATATATATATATATATATATATATAAATATATATATATATATATATATATGTGTGTGTGTGTGTGTGTGTGTGTGTGTGTGTGTGTCTGCACGAGTATATGCCTCATGTATACAGGTATCCTTGTGGGTTTCAATGTCCTGGAGCTGGAATTACAAGCAAATACAGTCTCCCCATATGGTACTGGGAAACAAACCTGGCTCATCTGATAGAACAGGAAGTATTCTTTATTTCTGAATTCTTTCTTCAGTCCCCCCCCCCATTTGTTCTTCTTTCCTTTAGCACATCAACTACATCTTCAAAGAAATCCCAAAATAAATAATCTTAATGTATGTTCATTTAAAATTTAGTTTGTTTATATCTCCTTATAGTTATGCTAAAGTATGTGGGCAACTTGCCCAACATCTGGCACCCTACACTGAAACATCTGGATTTACCAAATTTTTACTTTGAATTACAACAAAAAGTTTTTCACTATTAAAGCTATATTATAAAAATTGGATCGATGACAGAAATTTTAATCATAAGTACATTGTAATTAAAAAATGTATAAGCAGATAAGCAGTTAGTTATATGTTGAAATAATAGCAACAAAAATATTTTAGTATAAAGACCTAGCATTAAACTCAGATCTGCTACTTACTAGGAAATAAACTAGGAAAATATTTTCTTTATCTCTGTCCTTATATCTTTGGTACATTGGTCTCATTCAGTAGAATGTTTGTGCAAGTAACTAGGATAATTCTTTGTTTTAGTCATTTACAAGTATCCAATTCAGACTTAATTAAGTCCATTATTGTGCAATTTAAAGCCATAAATAGTTACTTGAAATAAATAATCAAAACATGGCTATATTACCAACCTAACTTATCGTTCTTACTCATAAAATTTCTACTTTAATGACAAGATGCTAGAAAAGGGGATAAGTAACAGCTTTTTTGATAATTAAGGATACTATTAATGTTATGAGTAGCTAATCATCAATGAAATAATTATTTCCATCTTTCTTTTATTTACTGTACAGCTGATCCTGCGTACAAAATATCTATTAATTTTCATGGCTTACCTGGTAAACCTTCTTTTGGTTGGTTTAATTTAAACTGTACTTCAAGTTTGGGCATCTCAATGAGAGGCACTTGAAGTCATTCATTCTGCACTGAAGAGATGGGATATTTTTCATTTTCAAGAGATAAAATTTTTTATTTGAGTTAATAAATCTTAATTTACATATTTAATTTTGAGCATATTATTACCTGAGGATTGTTTCCAATGTCTTCACCATTAAAATGTTAAGATTTTCTCATTATGACTTACAAAATTCGTTTGAATGAAATCCGCAGATAGTGTTGATAACTAAATGTAGGAGGGAAAGAGGCAGAGTGAAAGCTGTGTTGAACAGAGTCCTAAAGCTGAAACTGCAGAGAAGAAGAAAATACAAGTCTGGTGGACTGCTAATGTGCCATATTCAGAGGATCTGGCACTGCTTCTGTGTGCAAACAGATCGCGAGTATAAAATACCAGTAAATATTCACTCACATACTAGCACATACAAGTCCTTCTGCTATTCTTATGCAATTTGTTTCCATCTGGAAATTTCATTTTAACTTAATACTTACTATGGATTTTATAACATAAGAAGCAAAGGACAATTTAGATATTTATAAATTCCTTGAAACTGCCAAGTAAAAAATTAAATGGCTTATATTTGAATTCTACACATATAAGTGTTAAATATATTATTCATAACACATTAGGTTCTCAGTGAGCAGCGTTCTCTTCTTTATGTCTTAGGGAAAAAAATCTAGTTGGTTGCAAAGATCAAACCTTTTGAGCCATAACAAAGCCTTGTATAACATTAACCCCTGATGCAAGGCTTTTCCCAGATTTGGCCTTATGCATCCCTAATCCTACGTGTGCTCACTGTTTATATCTCCTGATATTGGAAACTATTAAAATAGTTCTTATGTACTAATGGAGTTTGATATTAATTAGCCCCCCATGTAGGTCAAGTTTATATGTCATGCTATCTAGGCAGAGCTTGTTCTCTGGACCTTAAGAGCATCCTCATGTTAGGTTCCTGCATCCACTAACCTGTTACATGACTATCGATATCCTACAGTAATGAGATGTTGGTGAGCATCTGTTCTACTGTTTCTCTGGTTTCCTGTTCATGATATACCTTCTTTTGTTCACACAGGTGCACGGGAGGTCTAAAAGGACCCTGTTATAAGATACTCCATTGGAAAGGTATTACTCTAAAAAAAAAAAAAAAAAAAAAAAAAAACAACAAAAAAAAAAAAAAAAAAAAAAAAAAAAAAAAAAACTTTGTAAAAAAGAAAGCTAAAATTAAAAGGATTGATAGTAAATTAAAAACTGAATGGATGATTCTCTTACTTCCCCTTTTCTTATTTGGAGCAATACCTCTAATAAGCAGAATCACTTTAAATCCTAGCTTCCTAAATTGTGGGTGGAATGCCATGTGGTTAAATGTGGGCTTGCAAAATATTTGGTAACTGAACATGTTTCTGAATACACTACAACTAAATGTTTACTAAAACTCAAAACCATAATGAATGTGACCTGATTTTGGAAGTGTTACCCATGTTGCTCCACCTGACAATTGTGGTTCTGAATACAAAAAATGCATTTTACTCTGTGCCACCACAACTGCAAATAATAATGACTGGAAAACCCTAGCAGAACTTCAGTCATGAGTTGGAGACTTGAAGCATGCTTTGGTATGCGTAGAGATGCAGAATTTGGAGTTTGCCCAGCTGGTTTTGGTCTTGCATTGGTGCAGTATTGATCCCCACTATAATCCCTTTCCTCTCATTTAGAATGGTAATGTATATTGTGTTTCATTTTATGTTTTAAGTATGTCATCTGTTTTTTTTTTTTTTTTTTTTTGATTTTACAAGGTATTATAGTTAAGAGATTGTCAAGAGTTTCCAAAGAGATTTGTAATTTTTGGACTTTTAAATATTGTTGAGACCATGATAGACTATGAAGACTCCTGAAGTTAGACTGTTGCATTGTTGTATTATGGCATGGCTACAAGCCTATGGGTGCACGGGTGTGGAATGTGGTTGTGTGAATATGAATTCTCCTCATAGGCTCATATATTTGGAATGTGTAGTCTTCAGGTAGTAGCTCCACTAGTAGATATGTCCTTATTAGAGTGGTGTTAATTTCTGGGCTAGAGTGTGTCATTTGGGATGGTCTTTGAGCTTTTAAGTGTTCCAGTCAGGCTCAGCCTCTACCTTTTCCTGCTTCTTGCTAATGCATCTGTAGAACTCCCAGCTACCTCTCCAACAACATATTTACCTGCTACAATTAATTCCTTTCCTTTGTAAGTGTTGTCATGGTCATGGTGTTTCTTCACAGCAGTAGAATATCAGCTAACAGAGAATCCAAGAAGGTATATTCCAATCTTTACTGGCAGGTGCTATTATTGCTGGTCTTCCATTTTAATGCATGCTCAGATAAGAACCTGAGTCTCAATGTTATTATTTTTTAAAATATCACACAAACTTATACACTGCCACAAATTATTTCAACTCACTCTATTATCTCCTTACAATATAAAATTTTAGGTCTAGAAATGATTATTTCTAATACATTAAACATTAATTACTCTACTTTATCTGATTTTCCTCAATTTACCTTTTCGTTTATTTTGGAGAAAAGTGGAAGGATGTGATTTTATTTCATAGGAATAATTGAAATGATTCTAATAAAGAGACAGATTTATTGTCAGTTGTTTTGTTGAACAAAACATTCTGATTGCTGTAGGATGAAATGTCAAAGTTCTTTTGATTTACATTTCCCTAGTTGCTAGAGAAAATGGACACATTTGAGATATTGAGATAGATAGATGACAGAAATATAAACAGAGAGAAAGAGATGGAAAGAGATGGGATGAAGCAATAATCCTACTTTATATTTGTTACCAGAATATGTAATAAAAATTGCATGTATTTGGGGTAAATTTTGTAATAGTCTTTTTTGTTGTTGTTTTATTTTTTTGAGGCAGGGTTTCTCTGTGTAGCTTTGCTCCTTTCCTGGAACTCGCTTTGGAGACTTCAAGCATTTGAGTGAAAAACTTTCCTCTTCAGGAACTTTCCTGGTTAATCAGGTAGTAAGAGACATCAAATTGATGTTTCAGATTTCAAAGGTTCTGATGAAGTCTTTAACTTTAAAATGACTTGCTTTAAAATCAGAGGCAGCATGACCTGGAATCCCACTGGGAGATATTGTCTCTTTTTCAATGTCATGATGACTAAAATTTTTCAGCTACCTCACAAGCCCCATCCTTCACAGAGGCATTGGAATAAAAATTCCTCTGAAGTGTTCTCTGTTCTCACTTGTAATGACTAGATATATTTAGTCACCACCTTACATAGGAAAGGAAATAGTGAACTCATCCAACTGAAGAAGACATCTCTTGTTCTTTTAGTAAAATACCTCATATTAGCTGTCTGTGACACTAAAAATGGCACTGTGCCTAGAAGTATGACTGCCAACTAAAGTTACCCAGCAAGTCATAGTTACCATATAGATTTCACTTACTTTCTCATAGATCCAAAGTAATCATTTTTATCAAATTCTGCACAATAATAAATTATTTTCTTAGCTATATCACTGTTTTTTTTAGATGCCCTGAGATATGACTTCTGAGAATCTGTTCTTTTGAGAAGCAAAATGTTTGCAAATGGGTTGATCTGATTTTTTTCTGTAGACTTGATCTTATATCTTGAAGATTTTTATTAATGATTCAATTGGTTTACCTTGTAAACATGTCATAGAATTGCCTTTAATATAGCACTGAAAATTAGTCTTTATACAGGGCATTGGTAAACATTTTCTACATTGTACACTTATAAGTCAGTCAAGCACATAATATAAGCGTTAATGTGACATTTTGACTTTGTGATCCAGAAGGTCACTTGAGTAATTAGCAATAGATGAACTCATGGGATATGCTGTGATAGTATGTTCATTCCAGCAATACCCACTGTGAATAACAAGCACTAACTGAAAGAAATGTATTTATGAGTTACAAAAAATATTCTTTAATATTTTTGAAATAGCTTGAACTTCTTCAACTTTCAATTTATTGAAAGAAATACCTATGTAATTTAAGAAACAGGAAAAACCAAAGAATAATATATACATCAACATAATATTGTAAAGTTTTTTTTTATTATAGAGATTTGGGTAGAATTGAGACATTGTGTTATTTCAGTCATCATTTGTCATTAATTTGAACTAATTACCTTAAGTTGCTCACCTTGCATGCCTTTTATGGCATTGTTATATCTGTGAGATACTATAGAATACTTTTTTTGGTGACATATGAATAATGAGAAATTATAATTCATTTTACAAAAGAATATACATATATCAATTTAGTTGTTTTAAAGAAAAGTCAGTTAAATCCAGGAGTCTTAAAATAAAAGTAATATATTCATAAATGTTTTTTAACAGTACTTGGTTTTACTAAATATCTATCTATATGCATACATATATAAAGAATATGTTAACTGTAAATGTTTTTGGTAAAAAAATTCTGTAGGAATTAAACAATGTAATTTTGACATAAGGATAAACATATACAACTGTAATAAGATTTAAGACTCAGAAAAAACTTATATTTATATATAATTTTGTTAATTAATATTTTATATGCCCATTATTTTTACATGTGTTTATCCGCACACACATCTTATAGCCAGACCAAAGAAAAGTCACACTGCTATATTAAATCTACAATATAAGAAATTTGTTGTTTATAAAATTTACAGCACAGACTAGAGAAATGATGAATAGGAAAGTACTTCTTCAAAAGATTGTATTTTCAAATTAGTACACACAGATCACACTATATAATTTTTGTGTTCTGTGTCAATTTCAAGTCTATTTGAAATGTTTTGTCTAAGGATGTCAATATGCATTTTAGGTGCTATCCACATGAATTTGTTTTTGTTGACAGTAAGCCAATAACTCTTACAGACAAGACACTTACACTCAAAAGAACCCTTCCTGTAATTCACTGTCTTACTTGTACAGTGGTCTTAAATACTTTAAAAGTAATATTAACATTAGATGTTCAAGTGATAATTATTTCATTGATTCATGGCAAATGCTCACTTAGAGGAGAACAGCATCTGTCCTTTTGGTTGTAATAACAGAGAAGCATGAAGGAGTTAGCTGTGCCTACAAGTGTGGTGGAGGATAGAAATCAATGAAATGTATTCTAAGAAAGTCTTGTTTAGATGATAGCTCAGATCATCAATCATTCTTTTAGCAGTTGAGAATTGTCAACTGAGAGATAACATGGTACACAGTGTCTATGGTTTCCCCCATCCCATTGATAGAGAAGATATAAAAAATTGCCCTACAGGTAATACAAGTTTGATGACTTGGTGTGATATATGTGAATTTATTTAATTCTGAACAGTTTAATTTCTTAAAACATTCTTTGTGTCTTAGATTATTCTGCCTTTCAAGCTATTGTCCAATTTAAATATTGTAAAATAATCCACATTGTTGAATGCCAGACTCTTCTTGAAAACAGGATTAATTTGTATTAGACAATACATTTAATAAAACTTTCAAGTAGTTATGTTAAGGATATCATAAAATGTTATTAATAAATTTCTGTAAACTTCGGTTTTGAAACAAATATTATCAGCATGAAGATCTTTTCCATGTTAATTCCTTTAGTCAGATAATAAACTTTAATATATAATTATCTGACACTGAATAATTTTTCATGTGCAGTCATTGATTATTGTCTTGTAGTAAGGGAGAAAGTTCTTGGGACATTACATGTGCATATTTTCACTAATTGTTTTGTCTTCAGGAATAGGGCCTAACCCTCAGTATGTGGAGAGTAACCAATATGTTTGGCAATAGTTTGGGTTGTTTTGGGATTCCCATAGGACCCCTTTAGCCCAGAATTTATTTAGATGTAACCAATTCCTGTCATAGAGACTTCATTGGTGATGATAAACATCCATTTGGGGTTCCATCTGTCCCATTATTTGGCAATTCTATTTATACCACTATCACATATGTATAAATTTTAGGATAATTCTATTGTATTAGGTTTCCATACAACTCTTTAAATACTACTGTTTTACTAAAGAAATATAGTAACAAATTACTTCAAACAAAAGTCTGTCATATTCTAAGATCAGTGTCTTGATCATCCATCCTCAGAGAAGCTTCCTCCTACAGTAGATGAAAAGAATACATATAGATTCCCCATGTGTAAAGAGCGAGAGACTAGAAACTCTCAATTCTAAATGAGATGTCTCCATGAAATCACTCCTCCTAAAAGCTCAGGGAACCCTGCAAAAGAGGGGGTAGAAATATTGTAAGAACCAGAGCAGAAGATGGAGGACACCAAGGAAACAAGGCCTTCTAAATACAACAGGGCCTATGAACGTATGAACTTATTGACTGTGGCAGCATTCACAGAGCTTGCACAGGTCTGGGAATGCTAGATCCCAGGGCTAGAAGGGGAGTGCACACAAGCTCACATCCCTAACATAAAAGCTCTTTCCAATTAACGACTACCAGTAAATTAAAAATTACTGTAAAGGGATCTCACTTGATATACAAACAATTCCTTTTTTTATTAAAAATGGGTTCTCTCATAAATCATACAATACATCCTAATCACAGTTTTCCCTCTCTCCACTCATCCTAGCTCTCCCCAAACCTCCTCTCCCCCAGATCCATTTCCCCTCTGTTTCCCTTCAGAAAAGAGCAGGACTCAACAATGAAACACACACACACACACACACACACACACACACAAAAAAAAAAAAAAAAAAAAAAAAAAAAACAAGATAAAATAAGACAAGGCATAATTTCTCATGTCTAAGTTAGACAGGCTAATGCAAGAGGAGGAAAGTTGTCCTAGGACACTGGCCCCATGCTCAGTGCAGGATGACCATTGTAAAACAAATGTGATGGCATTGTTTATGTTCTTTGTCTCATAATGTATGAGATGTTTCTAGTACGCCCCCCCCCCCATTTCTTCTTTTTCTATCTTTTATCATACAGGTCCTTTCTGTATATACCAGGGTTTCCTGTTTTGTGTTTTTAAGGGATTTCTATGTGTATGTGTGAATGTGTATATCTTTGTGTCTATGTGTATTTATTGATCTTTTTCTTTGGCTCTGTTTACTGTTGGTTTGTTTGTTTTGTCCCATTGTGGTTTGTTTGTTTGTTTGAATTTTGTCTAAATTTATTTTATTATGATATTTAGATGCCTGATTGTATCCTTATGAGAGAGAGAAGGGGTGTGGATTCGAATGGTAGTGGAAGTAGGGAAGAGCTTGGGTTCATTGAGGAAAGAGAAATATAATCAGAATATGTTGTATTAATAGTTTTTTTAAGAAATAAATTGTGTGTGTGTGTGTGTGTGTGTGTGTGTGTGTGTGTGTGTGTGTGTTTATGTTTAAGTTTCCTTGGTCAGGGTATCTTATTACAGCATTAGAAAACTTACTAAAGACAAAAGTCTAGGTAATAAGAACTCCTCACTGTTCTTCCAGTCAGTGATTTTGGGAATTCCTGATCTGGTCTCTAAAGTAATTCACAGTCTATCTCTTCTTCATTAATAGAACTGCACTTCAACTTACTCTTAATCACATTACTCATTTGACTTTAAATAATCTTCCTCTTCTAATATTACCATAAACAATTGTAATCACACAAATTATCCAGACATAGAAAACTCAGTGATATTATAATTGGTAAAACTTTGAGTTTTAATATGTGTAATATATTAAAATTTGTGATATATAAAGCCAACAACCCTTTATCATTCCATGAAATGGATTAACCTTTAAATTTGTCTCCTGCTCATGCTATGTACTTTATTCTCTAAATGTATCTCACTCACAAATGATGTTTCAGCTACACTGGATTTGAATGCTAAGATCATCTTCCCAGAAGCTCTGGGGATGATTTGTGTACTTCATTGGATGTTTTGTTTGTTTGTTTGTTTGTTTGTTTTTTGTTTTGTTTTGTTATTTGGGTTTTTGTTTGTTTTTGTTTTTTATACTGTCATGGGGCTGACATGGCTTTGTCACAGAATTATCAAGTTAAACAGCCATTACTAAGACATTTTTTTTGTCAGTTTCAAAATGTTGGTTATACAAACTGTCTTTCCAGTTCTTACACTGAGAAAAAATGTGGATAAACAAAAGAGAAGTATTATTTTGGACTATCAAAAGTACTGAATTTGCATAACAATATAAAACCACAAATAATGGGAAGAGAGAAGAAACATACAGAGATTTAAAGCAATACTTTCATGGTAGAGAAGATGCTGGTCGACCTGGGTAGAAGAAATACAAATCAATGACAAGTTGTGAGGTGGGAAAACATAGGAAATAGAAAATGAGTGAAGAAACTTCTAGATACAGCATAGTCGTGACTATCTGAGTGTGAATGAAGCATTTCCTCCAGGAAATTCACTGCCATCATTCAATAACATTTGCAGAAACCTCTATTTGCTATGAAAAAGTTCCAAGTCTTTCTCCAGTACAATGGCCTAATCCTCTCAGAGAAATTCTAAGAGAACATTCCAGACTGGAGGAGAGAGAACCTGCTAAAAATTATCAAAAGAAAACTAGAATAGCTCCATAAGAGACAATTTAGGTTTTTTGTTTTTTGTTTTTTTTTTTTAAAGAAATAGTTACCAAAGGTATAACTCAGAGCAACAGTGTCAGTACTGTGAAAGCTCACAACTTGGTAACCTAGTGTGTCAGGAAACCTTCCGCTTCCAAGAGAGTACACAACCCTCCTCCTCAGTTCTTACCCTGTTGCATACCCAGAGAATACCATGCTCATAGGCCTCCTAATACTATTGGCTAAAGGGATCGAATTCCTACAACACCACAAAGATACTGCGGTCTTAATACATACGGCCTTAGTAATAAAGTATCAAATACACATGACAAAATAAAAAATAATAATATAAATGAATATAAAATAAAAACTGAATACTCAAACATACCCCATCAGCAACCGAGAAGGAAAAAAAAAATCAAAGTTCAATGATGCTCTTAATAGCAACATCAACAAGTATGGTGGAACTGACATGATAGAATATTATTATTCTCAACAACAAACACACATTCATTTGAATGTCTAGTGCAGAGGTTCTCAATTTTCCTAATGCTGCCCCTTTTAATACAATTCCTCTTGTTGTGGTGCCCCAATCATAAAATTATTTTTGTTACTACTTCATAACTGTAATTTTGCTACTGTTATGAACCATAATCTAATCACTCTGGTCTCAGGTGATGCCAATGAAAGGTTCATTTGACACCCCACATACAAAGGTTCGAGATCCACAGGGTAGGAACCTCTGGTGGTAGGCCATTCCACAGGAAAGATCTCATTCTAGCCCAGAAATGTCCCTTAACAAATGTGAAAAACAGGGCATCACACAACACGTGCTGATAGTACAGAGTGCGAGTAATAGGAAATCAACAAGAGAAAACATTTATCAAAATCTCAAAAATTTAAACACAAATATAATAAATAAAAAAGGAGAAAAAAATTATGGAAGATACAAATGCATGACAGATGAGATAAACCTTAAACAAAATGCAAAACTATAATTTAAGCATTTGAACTTCACAAGATGCAATGAAACTATTCTTTGATGGATAAGTATTGTGTCTGATACATGTGTTAGACAATATGAAGGCTTTAAAATCAATTACCTAAGTGAATTTTCCAGTTTTCTCCATGATCTAAGAACTCAGAACAGATTCTGACATATCAGGTTGCTTCTGATGTCATCAGCGTGGCAGGCAGGTATTGATTCAACAGAATCCAGTAACACAGTACACACAATATTATCCTGAGTAAAACAGAATTTCTGGGTCAGTGTTACTGGTTGGCCCAAAGCTTAAATACAGTATTCACAGTAATTTACTTTTAGAGTAAATAATTTGCTTTTGTTTGACTATTTTCAGTATCCATTCTTTGAACAATATGTCAACATAATAAAGTACATAATTTGACCAACTTAAATGATATCTATTATTTGGTTTTATTCATTCACAATGTTACCTGTTTTCTTTTTCTTTTTTTGTTTATGTTTACTTGTTTGATTAATTTTTCAGGAACTTAGGTACTACAATTTTTTATTTACTTCCTGGCTTTAATTTTCACTTAGAATATTTGCTGCTGAAGTACCCTGATGTACTGAAATTCTGCAAGAGAAATTAAGTTCAGCAATTAGTTTAACAAAAGCATATTCTGAAGAGCAAGCAGAATTCCCTCCTTAAGCACAGCTTGATTATCAGCTGATTAGAAATTCATGTGTTAAATCTGCCAGTGCAAATAAATATCATCTACTTAACAAAGTACACTTGCACCATCTCAGCTTAATTTTGGCACCTAAATTTCATAATTGATGGGACGGATAAAGCATAATATTGTAGGTGACTATCTTTGGCTAGCCAGGTATTAATTACTAAGGTGTAAAGTGATAAAAATGTTGAAATCTGTGTCAGTGATATTTTTAATTTTAATTTGTCAAAAAGGCATCTATTTATCTTTTTTAAAAGGCTGTTTGTGTGTGGTGTTCATTGTGCAAGTGGGATCAGTGTGTATTTGTGTATGCAAGTATGTGTGTGTGTGTGTGTGTGTGTGTGTGTGTGTGTGTGTGTGTGTGTTTTGAGTATGTATGGATATGGAGATTATTTATCTATGCAGGTGCATGTGGAGGCAACAGAAGAACTCTAGGTGCCTCCTCAAATTACTGCCTACCACATAAGACCTGTTTTGCCTTCAGATAAGGTCTCTCAGTGAACTAAAAGCTCATAATTTTTGCTAAAATGTCTGGTGGGTAAGCATCCTGTATTTGATTATTTGTGCCCCCACCCATGGTAGAGTTACAGGCATGGGTAACTATGTCCAAGTACAGATTCAAACTCAGGTCCTCACATTTGCAAGTCATTACCCAATCAGCCATATACAAAAACCCCCAGGTAAGAATTTCTAATTATTTATACTTATTGCCATAAAATCATAATCTTGCAGATTTAATATGTTACAAATAAAATTATTTGGAGAAAATTAAGCAAAGAATTCCTCAAGCTGAGCAAGGTGTCCCTGTGTAAGCCCAAGGTTCCAAACAGCCAGCTCATGCACTAAGGACAGGTCTATGTCCCACAGACTGGGTGCCTCCCAAACAGTTCAAGCTATTTAATTCTCTCACTTATCCAGAGGGCCTGATCCAGCTGGGGACTCCACAGCCTTTGGTTCATAATTCATGTGCTTCCCTTCGTTTGGCTATTTGTCCCTGTGCTTTTTCCAATCTTGGGCTCAACAATTCACGCTCTTACAGTCCCTCCTTTTTCTCGACAATTGGACTCCTGGAGCTCCATCTGGGGCCTGGCTGAGGATCTCTGCATCCACTTCCATCAGTTATTGGATGAGAGTTCCAGCTCGACTGGTAGGGTGTTTGGCCATCTGATCACCAGACTAGGTCACTTTGCTCAGCCTGGAAGGAGAGGACTGGACCTGCCTGTACTGAATCCACCAGGTTTAAATGAATCCCCAGGGGAGTCTTGGCTCTGGAGGAAATGGGAATAGAGGGGAGGGGATGAGGGGAAAGTGGGTGTGGCGGCGGGAGGAGGGAGGACAGGGGAACCCCTGGCTGATGTGTAAAATTGAAACACAAATATAATAATAAAAATAAATAAATAAAAAGAATTCCTCAAATAGCTGGTCAAGAAAAGACTGTCATCTTGGCAAATAAATGGCATTTATTTTCACAGATATGTATCAAGTCTATGAGATTTTAATAATGCATGAGCCGCCTAAAATGTATTTGATGAGCCAAAATTATATGTTGGTTTACATTAATTAATGATGAATAGCTCTGAATTCTCTCCATGTATTATTTTAGGAAAACATGATTTTTATATTATGTTATTTCATTTTTGTTTTTTTCCATTAAATTTTCTTTACCTTGTGTCAAAATATTAGGTTTTGTTCTACAAATCAAGCATGGCTATTTTTTATTCTTATATGATAATTATTGAAATTTGTGGTTCTATGAGATATTTTTGTTACATGATTAATTTCTACATGAATACTTAATTTTATCATGAGTATAGCTAACAGCTAGATTTTAAAGCATGCTTGCTGTGGTGATTTCAGTGAAAATGGCCCCCATAAGTTCATTTGTTTGGATAATTGCTTCCCAGTAGGTAAACTCTTTGGAAAAGGTTGTGAGGTTTGATTTAGTTGATGGAGGTTGGAGGAAGCACATGGGCTTTGACGTTTCCAAATACTCAGTGCCATTTCTCTCTTTGTATCTTGCTTGTGGATCAAGATGTGAGCTTTCAGCTGCTGCTCTACCACCTGATGCCATGCATGTTGATGAATGAATATCTGAATCTTTGAATCAAGCCATACATACTTCTTTTATATATCATTCATAAAAATATCTCAACTTCAGTCAACACAGCAAGGCTGTTCACTAAGTTTTTTCTTTGGCTCTCTCTTTGTGGATGCACACAGGTCATCTCATGAGATACAGAGTTTATTTAAAACCTGCTATAAATGGGAATGCAAATCCCCCTGCACTGTCACAAATAGAGCATCAACCCTTATTTGATATCCAACACTCTTTTAAATGTTTTAATAATTTAGTTCTTTCTTTCTACTCAGTGATTGTCCTTTCTTTCCGTATTATCCAAAAGATTAAACAATCATTTTACACTCTTTTCATGGGGCCCATCTCAACTTAAAATCCAGAAAAAAATTTGTTTCCAAGTAGTTTCTTCTTGATAAAATGACAATTTTGTGTTAATTTTATTAGTGGTGTTATTTCAAGGGCACCATGTTTTCTATATTTCTATAGAATAGACACAAGTGAGATCCAAGAATCATCATTGAAAAGCATGTACAATATAGGATAAGCCCTTGTGGTTCTTAAAGATTTAGATTGTGTTTTCTGACTTCAAAGTTTTTTTCTGTCTCTGTCTCTGTTTCTGTCTGTCTCTGTGTCTCAGTTTCATTCCTCTCTACATATAAATATCCCTTTTTATACTCTTTCTGTCTAGCTAAGCTATTTAGTTTTAACAAAATTTTATGTATGGCTGAAACTATAAATTTCTTTCTTAAATTTTATTCCTTTTTTATTGACTTATTCTTCAGATCTATTTAGTTTAACTGTATGAGTGAATGTCTTGTTCCATGTATGTTCCTGGTTTCATTGAGACCAGAAGATAGCCACAAATACCCTGGAACTGGGGTTATAAATGATTGTGGACTATTATGTGGGTGTTGGGAATGAAAGACAAGTTCCCCACAAGAATAAGTACTGTTAAATGCTAAGCCATGTATGTCACTATACCTGTCTCCTTTTATTTTAAACTGCTGTGTCAAATGCCATCACTAATGTTTAACCCTCCTGCTCAACCCAATTGATGATTTTATGTCTACATAGGGTTCTTCCTTTAAAAGAAATTTAAAATATATTTTATTAATTCTTTAGGAATTATATACAGTGTTTTAACACACTCACCTATCAGCTCTTCCCTTTTCACCCTCCCTAAAATTCACACCCTTTTCCAGTTTTGAGATTTGTTCTTCTTTTATCTCTTCTTCCCCCAATGTGTCTGGTTGTATTTTTCAGCAAGGCTTGGATGTGGGACTGGTATGGTGTGTATTCAGCTTCTTTAGGGTCACATCATAAAAACAAAGCAAAATAAACAAACAGACACACAAAAATAAATTAATTAATAAAATAATAATCTGAGTCTCCATTTCAAAATTCAAATTTCTTTCTTTTTGTGATGTACTCATTCTGTTGGTGATTCCAAAGCTACCATTTTCAGAGTAGATATCAAGTCCATCCTGTTGATCTCTAGGACTCTACCTCAAATAATTCTCCACAAACTATAGACATTTATAAATATTTATCTATCTCTTTGGTAAATGTGAGCAATGTCAGTTTTGAAATTCTTATTACATTCTTTCTGCACTAACAAGAACAAAGGCTAACCTTGGAAACAGCTTTTTTTTGGGGGGAACTGAGGATCAAACCCAGAGCCTTGCGCTTGTTAGGCAAGCACTCTATCACTGAGCTAAATTCTCAACCCTGTAAACAGCTTCTTAAAGAAGGATTGAGCACAATGATTACAGGAAAGGCCAGAAAGCATGTGGCATTGTTGTTATTTTCTTTTACCCATGACATAGCTCTTTGTAATCCCATATGTTAGTGCTCAAACCCTGAATGAATTTTGTGTTTGATTTGACTCTGTATTTTGTCTGAGTACTCAGAAGAAAGCAAAAGTGGAAATGGTGTGATGTTAGAAAAATATATGCAGCGCGTGACAAATAATGCCTTTAAGACGTACACACCACATTGGAAATTACTCCTAATTAGTGTCATACATTTATCAAACCAATATTTCAAAATAAAACAGCATTTATTTTGCATACACAAATCATCACTTTTCAGATATATATATATATATATATATATATATATATATATATATATATATATAAAATATATTTACATAGAATGTACTTATTGTTATTTATTTACTCATTAATGGTGTGTGACTATATGTAAGTATGTGTGTGTGTGTGTGTGTGTTGCATATGAGTTTAATTATCTACACAATCTAGAAAGTTCATTTTATCTTATGGAGTGAAATTACAGATAGGTCTGAGCATCTCAACATGGGTGCTAGGAACCCAACATAGACTATCTGCAAGAATACGTGCTATGAACTAGTGACTCATCTTCCCAACCCCCAAATATGTATAGTTTCTTAGTTGATATCACTTGCTTTGTGTGATGAGATTAATTTTGCACTGAAACATGAGAATTTCAGAACACAGACAGGAGTTTTAAAACATTTCAGTCTTATTTAAACTACATTTCTATTTTTGTTATTTTTAGTTCAATTTTTCAACACTCACATTTCAGTACAATGCAAATTTTGTAGGCTTTTAATGATTTTTTTTTTCAGAGCTGAGGATGGAACCCAGGGCCTTGTGCTTGCTAGGCAAGCACTCTACCACTAAACTAAATCCCACTAAACTAAACTAAAATTATTATTATTATTATTATTATTATTATTATTATTATTATTATTGTTATATTTGTGTTTTAATTTTACACATCAGCCATGGATTCCCCTGTCCTCCCCCTTCCCGTCCCCACTCCCACCTTCCCCCATCCTTTCCCCTCCATTCCCATCTCCTCCAGGGCCAAGACTCCCCTGAGGATTCATTTAAACCTGGTGGATTCAGTACAGGCAGGTCCAGTCCCCTCCTTCCAGGCTGAGCAAAGTGTCCCTATGTAAGCCCAAGGTTCCAAACAGCCAGCTCATGCACTAAGGACAGGTCCTGGTTCCACAGACTGGGACCTTTTAATGATTTTTAACATCTATGCTAGAACTTAATTTTTTCCTCCACATTTGTAAGAAGATTACAGAATCTTTATGTTTTATGTCTTAAATCTGTCATACATTCCAAATTTCAGACCCTGAAATTCAGCTTGAAATTAAAACCTTAAAGATTTGAAGGTTTTAAACTAAAGGATGACTTTCTAAGTACTTTCATTCTCCTTGTTCATATTCTTCAATGTTACTATATACATCTATAGCCTGCTTGCATCAGTCACCAAGAAAGCAAGAGATTTGGAGTCACCCAAAGCTGCCTCTTTTGCATAAATTATTGTGAATTATTTAATTATATGGTATCTACTCTATCCCAGAAAGTTCTCAACATTCACCCTCTCTCCTCTGCACTAGCACAAAATGTGAAGTAAATGGGTTATTTATCCAAGTTCATATTAATTTCTCATCATATTTACTTCTCAAAGATACTTTTCTTTGAGTATTTAAAACTCTGCCTACATGGATACTTTTAGATAGTGCCATATATTTCTCCTGCCATCTGCTACATAAACTTAAATTGAAAGTCTTGATCCACATTCTACCATATTTACTTTTCTTCAAAATCTCCTTAGGAGTTCATTCTGACCTTTCTTGATTGTTGTTCATGGTAGCTGTGGTTTCTACCTTCATCTTAATAAAATGGTGAGGTTAAATTAGTTCAGTGTTTATGAATTGATGATTATTCCAAAGGCTCAGAAGAAATACACTGTTTCTAATTATTCTTATAAAAAATAAATAAGTAGCAGAAAGACAAGTAGGACTTGCTTCACTACTATGTAGGGCATAGATTTACAGATTTAGATAAGTTCAGCCCAAGCATACATGCCTGCTCTGGTTATTACAGATAATGCTTCTTATGTCATGGAAATTCTGGAAGGACTACTGTACAATCAGTAAAGTCTGTTACTGTTACTATACCTAATTTCTCAAATTTATTCTATGCATGGCTAGTGATTAAACACATGCAAATATGTAAAATCTCACACATTCAAATCTGTAAAATGTCGAGTTTATTAATGTACTATATTCTTTCCTTTTCAATTTTATATTTCTTACAGTTCTAATTCATGAAAAGAATTGATTCACTCAGTAAATTACTATGTGATGAAATTTATCAGTTTGTTTTGGATGAGATGACATAAAATGCCCACATTGTGTAACATAGTTTAGATATGTTACATTATTTTATGCTGTATAATATTTGTTTAATGATGCAAACATGTGTTACATTCTTTTATGTTTCATTTGTTTAACTCTGTAAAGCTGTGTTACTGTGTCTATCTAAAACACCTGATTGCTCTAATAAAGAGCAGACTAGCCAAAAGCTAGGCAGGAGAAGGATAGGCAGGGCTGTTAGGCAGAGAGAATAAATAAAAGAGAGGTGAGTAAGAAGAGGGAAGACTAGGAGAACACCAGAGGCTAGTCACTCAGCTACACAGACAGTTATGAAGTAAGAATGAAATAAAAGATTATAGACTAGAGAAACCTAAAAACCCAGAGGCAAAAATTAGATGGGATGATTTAAGAAAAGCTGGTTAGAAACAAGCCAAGCTAAGGCCAGGCGTTCACAGGTAAAAAATAAGTCTTATGTATGTATTTAGGATCTGAGTGGTGGGCCCACTAAGAGTAAAACAAACAAACAAACACGAACTGTATGTCTAGCAGCTAACATCATTACAACAAGAAGAAATTCATTTGTTAACTAACACACTTACAGATTAGAGTGCTGGGAGTCAGGATACTGCTTCTGTTGATTCACTTTAAAAATATCTTTGTATTATAACATGAAAATATATAAGATGTGCTACCAGAAACAAATAGTACTTTTAATTCATTTATTAAATATAAACTGTTGTTTTGGGGCTAGAAAGTAAAGCATTCATTAACCTCTCACACTGGGCTTCATTACTTCTTTTTATTACTGTTATAGTGTTTAAAATGCTTTTATCCTCATGTGTCTCTGAGATTTTTAACTTAAAAGGGTGACAGAAAAAAATCTACAATGGCTCTGATAATTATTAAATAATTATTAAATTTTATTTTATAATTAATTTAATTTTACATATCAGCCATGGGTCCCCCTGTCCTAACTCCTCCCACCTCCCAAAATCAGGGCTTTATAAATAAAACTGTAAATATTCAGTAGTAACATTGAGCTATGATCATTATATATGTAAAATGAGATTCTATAATTTTAAAATTTGGGGTATTTAATATGGTCTTCTCAGAGTTCTTAATTGCTTTCTAAATTAAATTGAATCAGATTTTAGTTAAAACACTGCTATTAATGATCATTATATTAAAAATGATATTCTTTTTTTATTTAGTTTTTGGTTTTTTGGATTTCTGAGGCAGGGTTTCTCTGTGTAGCTTTTTGCTTTTCTTGGATCTCACTCTGTAGACCAAGCTGGCCTTGAAGTCACAAAGATCTGCTTGCCTCTGTCTCTCGAGTGCTGGGATTAAAAGTGTACACTACCACCACCTGGCTAAAACAGATATTCTTGATGATTATTTTTACTGATTATTGTTTGATTTACCCTCCATGAACTGAATGTATACCTCACTTAATAAATGAGCAGACAGAAATAGAGAGGACCCTAAGGATATGTGAAATAAATTATTGTCATGTACATTATAACATCACAATAAATCTTCTTTAAACTATTCATGCTAGAATGGAATAATTAACAATATAAAATATTAGTTGAAATAAATATTCAACAATAATGAGATTTAAAAAGATCTTAGAATATCTTTCAGAGGTAAGTCAAATGCTTCAAAATCAATTGCCTCCAGAAACGCTAGGTTCATGCTTGAAGAGCTGTAATCTCATTTTCTGGTAATTCTAACTCCAATCCTTTTCAATCAGAAAGTGAGATTTAAAGTAACCAGCATACAATTTTTGCCACTTTTTTAAAATTTCCCATTACTGACTATGGGTATATCACTTATGTACATTTTAATATAAAATGTATCAATTACAGTTTAAAGATAATGTGAAAATGATATAATACATGTCTTAGTTTTCATAATTAGAGAATATGAATAAGACAGTTCACAGAAAATTAAGGCATTTTAAATGTTTCTATAGTCTTAGCATTATTTTAATTTCTTGTTCAAAGTTTCTATCATGGGCCTTCAGCGTTTTATAACTGACCATTACAAGCAAAGAAAACTAAAGACTACAGTACTGAGAGTGAGAGGCACAGTGGTGACCAACTAGCAGGGTGAATGAATGAAAATAAGACGAGGACCCCAAGGTTCACTTTAGAGCACCCAGAAAGTGGCCAGCTTAGCTTTCTCCTGTCAGAAGACCAAATTATCTGGCATACATGAAGCAATACTCAAAGGGGCAGGGCTGGTGGTGAGTAGATGAAAGGTGTGGAGGCTTGAATGACATATTCAAATAGACTCCTTCCCTCTCTTCAACTGGACTTCTGGAGCTCATCCTGGTGCTTGGCCATGGCTCTCTGCATCTGTTTCCATTGGTTATTGGATAAAGGCTCCATGATGACACATAGCACTCATCCATCTGATGACTGGGGTAGACCAGCTCAGGCACCCCCTGCACCACTGCTAGTAGTCTAAGCTGGGGTTATCCCCATGGATTTGTGGGAACTTCCCTTGCACCAGGTTTTTTCCTATCCCCATGATGTCTGCCTCTATCAAGATATTGCCCACACTGCTCTCTCACTCTGCCCCTGTTCTTTCCCTAACACCCATTCCCTCATGTTCTCATCCTCCATCCCTTACCCTTCATTGCCCACCACACCTCAGTTTACTCAGGAGATCTCATCTATTTCCCCTTCCCAGGTCATTCCATGCATCACTCTTAGGGTCCTCTTTGTGACCCAGCTTCTCTGGAGCTGTGGTTTGTAGTTGGATTATCCTTTACTTTACTTCTACTATCTAATTATAAGTGAGTAATTACTATGTTTCTCTTTCTGAGCCTGTATTACCTCCCTCAGGATGATATGTTATAGTTCCATCCATTTGCCTTCAAATTTTATGAATTCACTGTTTTTTATGTCAGAGTAGTACTCCATTATGAATATGTAGCACATTTTCTTTGTTTTTTTTTTGTCTGCTTACAAATTTATTCAAAATTACATGTATTTTCAGTTTCAAATATTATTCAGTAGATTATATGAATTATAACATTTTGCTAATTAAAAAATGAAGGTTTTGTTAATTTTTAGTTAAAGAATTTTTTATTCATTTGACATACTAACTATAGTTCCTCCTCTATTACCTCCTTCTGCTCTTCCAGCTTTCTATGCTCCAACCCCCCATTCCTTCCTCCAACAAGGTAAGGTCTCCCATGGGGAGTGATGAGAGCCTGGTTCATTCAGTAGAGGCAGATCCAAGCCCCTCCCCCTTCATCATGTCTGTGCAAATGTCCCACCATAGGTAGTGGGCTCCAAAAAGCCAGCTTGTGTTGATGCATTGTGTATTCCAATATACTGTGTCTCCCAATGAAATCTGCCTGATGATCAGAGGAAAAAACCAGCCATTGTATAGAAGTCAGACAATAGTAGCTCATGCCTTTAATCCTATCACTTGGGAGGCAGGGATCTGTCTGGATCTATGTGATTTCAAGACCACACTGGGAACAGAACCAGGCATGGTTGCACATGCCTTAAATTACAACACTGGTTAACCATGGAGGTACTGATGTGTGTACAGACAGATAGGAAGTGATAGAGCTGGGCAGGAGGAGGAAGTGATGTCAGAGAGAGTAAAACAGATAGCAGAACAGCAAGGCATGTGGGCATGGGTAGACAGGAAGTAGCTTGCTTTGGAAGTTGCAGAGTTCTAGAGAGGGGAGGTTAGCTGTGGCTTTCCCTATTCTCATGATCTCTCAGGTTTCACATCTATATCTGATTCTGTGTTTTTTTATTTAATAAGACTGTTTAGAAATTTGTCTACAATTGGTGCCCAGTGTGGCAAGAACTCACTAAAAAGCCCTAAGGCTCAGACCAAGGCTGCACACAGTCAGGTCACTTTGGCTTTTTTCTGTCCTGTTGTTTTGTGGGCTCTCTCTGGATTCCCATCTCAGACTGCTACCATACTAGGTAACCACTTGGAAATTCCCTCTGACTTCTGTTATTCACAGTTGACAGATTTGGTAAGTCAATTAAGATATCTTAAAGGGAAAAAGTAATTAAAAGAGATTTTTTTCCCACATTTAAAAATGGGAAATGTTGCAGGGCAGTGGTGGTATATGCCTTTAATCCCAGCACTTGGGAGGCAGAGGCAGGCAAATCTCTGTGGTTTGAAGCCAGCCAGGTCTACAAAGAGAGTTCCAGGAAAGGCACAAAGCTACATAGAGAAATCCTGTCTCAAAAAAAAAAAAAAGAAACAAAACAAAACAAACAAAAAACAAAAACAAAAACAAAAAAACTCACAAAGTGGGCAACATTTTTACAATGGCAAGAATTTCATCTCTGTTTGAGAATACATTAAGGAGTTTGATAGTGGAACCATTAAATGAGAGGATAATTAATGTTGATAAGATGTATGTAACATCAATTATGAATATTATTTGTTTGATCATTTTTATTCTATCATTAAAAAGGTTAGTCATTTTGAGTGCCAAGATAAAAGCTTTAGAACAACCTGTTAAAATGAATTAAAATTTAAAATAAATTCAGACCCAGATAGAATTTAAAGGTGAAATTATCTCAGGATTGAGTTAAATGGTTACAGGGAAACAGCCACAGGTTACCAGACAGCAGACATTGATCTACCTGGTAACCTTACAGGAACTGCCAAATGATCCGGGGTATGTACAAGCTAACTGGACTCCAGTGGAAATGTTAGATTTAAGGACATTTAAAGAAGCTATAGTATCATATGGCATGCATTCTCCATTTGTAAAGCAAATGTAAAAATCATGGCCAACTTATAATAGAATTATCCCTCAATACTCGAAATAATTAGTTACAGTGGTGCTAGAGGCTGGACCACAATTACAGTGGAGAACTTGGTGGAAAGAGGACACTAGAACAACAATGTGGGGCTGGAGGTGTGGAAATTTTCTAGGGTCAGCTTCTTGGAGAAGACAATTATGCTGATATACAAAGACAATGTTTATATGACAATCAAACCTTAATTCTATGCCTCATGTCAGCCATGAATGTGTGGGGGAAGAATTGAGGAAGCAGGGAAAAAAACTGAATCATTTATAAAACATATACAAGACCCCAAAGAACCCTCAATGGATTTTTTTCAAAGGCTGTATTCAGCAATAAATACAGTGATACCAATTTCAGAAGCTAGAAAGATAGTAATTGAATCTTTAACTTTTGAGAACACAAATGCAGCATGCAAGAGGGTAATTAGACTGTTAAAGGCCAGATCAGCACCCTTGGAGGATTGGATCAGGGACATAATTAATATAAAGCCTCATGACCATGATGATATGTATAGGAGAAGTGATATCAAAAGCTTTGAGGAAAAATAATAATGTCAGATGTTTTAATTGTGGTAAACAAGGTCACCTAAAAAGGGACTGTAAACAGGGTGTTTCTAGAAATAATGTTTATTTAAGAAACAATGACAACAGAACACCCCTGTCTACTAGTTATGCAGAAGGTTTGGTAAAATTAAACATTTGGACAAATGAATGTAAATCAACAAAGGATACACAAAGTAATCCTTTGTTTCTGTCACCAGGAAACTAGGTTGATTCCAGGTTCTGACTATTATTAAAAATGCTGCTATGGACATAGTTGAGCAAGTGTCCTTTTTGATAGGATTGAGCATTACTTGGGTATGTGCCAAAGAGTGGTATCATTGGATCTTGAGGTAAATTGATTCTCAATTTTCTGAGAAACTGCCATACTTATTTCCAAAGTGGCTGTACAATTTTGCACTCCCACCAACCATGAAGGAGTGTTCCCCTTGCTCCATATCCTCTCCAATATAAACTGTGAACAGTGTTTTTGATATTAGCCATTCTCACAGGTGAAGATGGTATCTCAGAGTCATTTTGATTTGCATTTACCTGAATATCTCCCATGCTCATGGATAGGCAGGATTAACATAGTAAAAATGGCAATCTTACCAAAAACAATCTACAGATTCAATGCAATTCCCATAAAAATCCCAACACAATTCTTCACAGACCTTGAGAGACCAACACTCAACATCATATGGAAAAACAAAAGCCCCAGGATAGCTAAAACAATCCTGTACAATAAAGTAACCTCTGGAGGCATCAACATCCCTGATCTTAAGCTCTACTATAGAGCTATAGTAATAAAAACAGCTTGGTATTGGCATAAAAACTGTCATGTAGACCAATGGAATTGAATTGAAGACACTGACATTAACCCACACACATATGAACACCTGATTTTTTACAAAAAAGCCAAAACTCCACAATGGAAAAAAGAACACATCTTCAACATTACTGCATGTCAACATGTAGAAGATTGCAAATAGATTCATATCTATCCCCATGCACAAGACTTAAGTCCAAGTGAATCAAAGAACTCCAAATAAATCTAGTTACACTGAACCTGATAGAAGAGAAAGTAGGAAATATTCTTGAACACATTAGCACAGGAGACCACTTCCTAAATATAACACCAGTGGCACAGGCACTGAGAGCAACAATTAAGAAATGAGACCTCCTGAAACTGAGAAACTTCTGTAAAGCAAAGGACACAGTGAATAAGATAAAATGACAGCCTACAGAATGGGAAAAGATCTTCACCAACCCCACATCTGACAGAGGGCTGATCTCCAAAATATATAAAGTACTTAAGAAACTAGACATCAAAATAACAAACAGTTCAATTAAAATTGAGCTATGGAGCTAAACAGAGAATTATTTTCTTATTTCTCACAGAAGTACAAAATTCTTAAATTTCCAATTCCAGATATATGTAGATTTTATGCCAAGCAGAATGACCCCTCGTTTTCCTTGTATAACATAAATCATCAAGTCTTTCATTTTTCCTTGAGATGGCCTTTTTTTTTCAAGCTTATTTATAACCTAGCCCTGGATAAGAAAGCCATTCTTTTTCTCAGTTTGCTTATTCCTCATGTGAGGTGGAGGAACAATGTCCCTTTCTACTACTAGTTCTGCATATTCTCATTATTTTCCTTCAGTGTCTTTCTGTTCAAAGTCTGTGTAATCATGTTGCCCTTTGATTTATTTCCATTGTTATCCTTATATTTTTAGTTTTTCTTATGAATGGGCTTTTAATCTTTGACAAGATTAATATTAATTTTCATAATCGGTTATACTTATATGGCTCATACTTTTTAAATCTCCTCAGTCATATATGTCTCACTTAAATCAATGATCCATTAGCAATGACCACTCTTAGACTTCATTAAATTTATTATGATTTTCTTTATTTCTACTGTGTGTATTAGAGATTACTCAAGTGTGAAAAAAATTCCATATAAAGATTTTCCTAGACTTTGATTAATGTAGTTAGTTGGCCAAGGTCTGATACCTCAACGAATATATTACAATTCTTATTCAAGACACATTAGTACAGGGGTTTGACAACAATCTGTTCATTGTTAATATTAATTCCATTGGGTCGAGTTTTAAATGTGATCCTCAGTGAACTACTTAAAATAAAAAAATCCATACTGCCTATGAAACACTTATTTATAGGGACATATATGGCAAAGTAAAATTTAGCTTTGCGATTTTATTAAATGTAGTTTATTAGACATTACATTTGTGTGTGACATGTATGTGGTGTGTGTGCATGTTTGCATGTTTGGCACATTTGTGTGAAGACTACACATTGATATCTGGTATCTCCTTCAATCACTCTCCACTTTGCTTACTGAGGTAGGATTTCTCATTGATCCCAGAGCACTCCCATTTAAGCACTCTAGCTAGCCAGTTTACCACAGCAATCTTCCATCTCTTCCTCCTGAATACTGGAATTGCATCTATAATACCAAAGCAACCCTCATGTGAGTGCTGTGATTGTAATGCTGGTTCTCACACTGGTGTGTTTTATTCATTGAGCTGTTCCCCAGATCTTTATTATATCATAAATTGCTGCAATATAACTCAGTTTACCTTCTTCCTAAAGTACAGTGACTACCATGAACCAAACTAAACGTATTTATTCTAAGGAGTCTATGTTTAGATTTTTCTGTCTCTATATAGTTCAGTCTCAAACATTTTTGTTCACAATATGTTCAAAGCAGTAAATTTTGTCCTGCTGAAGGCTAAAAGGAAAAATTAGAATAGAAAACTACCTTTTTTGCTATAATTCTATCAGAAGTTTCCAATAATTTGTCAAATTTAGCATGATAAAATGATTCTATACACGCCATCATAATCTGAATATATGCTTTTCTAATACAAAAAAAAGAAAAAAATCTAACATAATCATATTTAGTGACAAATATTTTCCCTGTTTATTCATTTGTGTTCAATTTTACATTTAATCAATTATATTGTCAACCCTATAAATTAAAAGTCTGGAAATAAAATTTGAGTTAATGTATGATTGCTATAAGGATTTTAGTATTATACAATTGCACCAATAAATAATAAAACAATTTTAGAAGCCAGGTTATTGAACAAATATAAATGTTTCATAGTGATAATTTTATTGGTCCAACTGCTTTTGGATTAATTAAATAATGAGCCTTACATGTAACTGAACACCTTTTTTAGATATTTATTGCATTTGAATGCGGTTCTTTTAAACATCTCATTTGGCTAAAATCTCAGGCAACAGCATCCAGTAACTAATATTTTATATATGGTTAAGTCTAATAGGAATTTATAACAGTTTATAAAACTGAGTCATTGAAAAATTAACATTTATATTTATTCATAAAATAAGATGTGAGGAATTTACTTAGGTGAAAAATCTAGTAATATTTGTAGCAGAATGCAGATATGTGCAGTGTAAAAATTTCTGCTTTGGGGCCATTTAAATCAGCTTGTGCAGGAGGCCTGTGTACAGTTGTGTCTCCAGTAATCATCACAAATGCAAACTGCTTTTAATTTTATCTGATTCTTTTCTACACTTATATATGTTTTTGTCTATAATAACAGCTATAAATAAAAAGTCACAACTTTGCTAACTTACTTTGTTGTGGATTCACTCCACAGTTTGGCCAGAATGCCATACCTTAGAAATGAACCTTCACTTGTATGGTGAATGCTACTATAATTCAAATCTCCTAAGACAAAGATAATAATGTGACATCTTTCTCACAATCTTTGATGCATTCAATTGAAAAAAAAAACAGCTTTCTTTGATGCAGTTGATTAAAAATAAACAGCTTCATTGCCCATGGTTTAATGTTGAGATACTATGTTCTGAACTAAGGTTTCAAAACTCCCAAATATCTGAAGAGCTAATGAAGGCTGTCTGGTGGACCATCCCGTATGTAAGTGCTCTGCATGACAAGGAATAGAAGAAGCAGAGCTTGCCTTGATTTTTAGTGAATAAGCTTAACATGCATGAAAAAGAATTAAGACCAGCTGAGACTACCATGTGAAAAAATACTACTTTTCTACTTCAGCATCCTCCTTTACTTATTATTCATAACTATAAACTCAACTAAGTATATTTATGAGTAGGTAAAGAGGCTCACATTTCAGCCCCTGTTATTAGCACGCATAAGCTCTTAGAACACTCCACCAGTTACTAGGTTAGTTACCTTACACTGAGACTCATTTAGAATAAATTGAAAGCTAGTACTGGGCATTTCATAGAGGTAATACTATTAATGGTAAACACAATTTAACCATTTCAAGTCTCAGTGGATAGATTACAAATATCATACAATTAAGAAATAATAAATTATCCTACTAAACATGAAAGCTCCTTAGTTGTGATGATCCAAGTTGTATGCTACACATGAAGAAAACTGGTAAAATCTAGTGTATAAAATTAAATTAAAAATAGCACCAAATAAACTACTGTTATTTAAAATGATGTGGTGGGTGTTTCTCTTATTTATTTTATCTTTCTGTGTGTGTGATGTCCATGCCTGCGTTTAGATGTGTGTGAGTGGGGACACACACCAGCCAGAGCATTCAGGGACAGGTCAAGTGGCAGCCCCTGCTTTTCAGTCACTACTTGCCTTCACTCTGACTGAAATGGGGTTTCTTGCTTTTCACTGGTGTGAACAATATGCCAGCTGGTTAGGAAAATCCTGGGCATTCTCCTGCCTACACAACGAATCACTCCATATGATGGCTGGGGTTACACATTTGAATCTTGTTGACCTTTATGGAGATCCAAGCACAGGTCTAAAAAAAAAAAAAAAAGCAAAAATAAGTCCAACAGAACAACAACAACAAAATTTTAAAAAACTGAAAAAGTAGAAAAACCAAGATATTATCACACATCCACAATAACAGGAGAATTGTATGTTAAGAGTCCAAAAGTCATTCTTGAAATGCTTACCAAACAATTTTAAATAATGTTTATGAATGAATAAGAAAGGTGACATGGAAGCCAGAGCTACATAGTGAGGCTATCTCAAAAACAACAAAAGGACAAGTGATAAGTAAAATGTTACACTCTTGACTGAAAGTATTCAAATAATCACTTTGAACAATGATTTGTTCATCAGCTATATCTTCGAAGAGAAACACATTTTTTGACTACTTAGACAATATCAAGTGAAAAATTCAGGTGAGATATTGAAAGCATGACTTGATAAATCAGGAGGTAGAATATGAACTTGAAGGCAGGATTTCTAAATACCCTAAGGAGAAAAGAAAAACAGATGAAAACAAATATGTTTTCCTCATTGGGGCTAGGTAGATGGATGAATGGGAATGCATCCCATTTCATTCAATTACAGAGCTACTATAATCACTTCAAAATATCTTAGAGTGAATCATCTATACAAACAATAATACATTTATGTTTAATATTTTCCATTATTTTCTTCTTCTTCTTCTTCTTCTTCTTATTATTATTATTATTATTATTATTATTATTATTATTACTATGTGTTTTAATTTTATACATCAGCCATGGGTTCCCCTGTCTTCCCCCTCCCGCCCCACCCCACCTTCCCCCCAGCCCCTCCCCTCCATTCCTATGTCCTCCAGGACCAAGACACCCCTGGGGACTCATTTAAACCTGGTGGATTCAGTACAGGCAGGGCCTGTCCGCTCCTTCCAGAATGAGCATTTGTCCCTGTGTAAGCCCAAGGTTCCAAACAGCCAGCTCATGCACCAAGGACAGATCCTGGTCCCACAGCCTGAGAGCCTCCCAAACAGCTCAAGCTATTTAATTGTCTTACTTATCCAGAGGGCCTGATCCAGCTGGGGACTCCACAGCCTTTGGTTCATAATTCATGTGCTTCCATTCGACTGGCAATTTGTCCCTGTGCTTTTTGCAATCTTGGATTCAACAATTCACGCTCTTGCAGTCCCACCTCCTTCTCGTCAGTTGGACACATGGAGCTCTACCTGGGGCCTGGCTGAGGATCTCTGCATCCACTTCCACCAGTTATTGGATGAGAGTTCCAAGACGACTGCTAGGGTGTTTAGTCATCTGATCACCAGACTAGGTCAGATCAGGCCCTCCCTCTACCACTGCCAGCAGTCTACAGAGGATATATCATTGTGGATTTCTGGGGACCTCTCAAGCACTCTGCCTATTCCTGTTCTCATGTGGTCTTTATTTATCATGATCTGTTATTCCTCGTTCTCCCTCTCTGTTCTTGATTCAGCTGGGATCTCCTGCTCCCCTAAGCTTTCTTTCCCTCAAATCTTGCCCTTAATTACTCCCACTGTCTTCCAGGTTGTTCATGTAGATCTCATCCATTTCTCTGTCATTGGGTGATCCCTGCGTCTTTCCCAGGGTCCCGTTTTCTAGGTAGCCTCCCTGGAGTTGTGTAGCAGTCTAGTCATTTTTGTTTTACATCTAGTGTCCTCCTATGAGTGAGTACATAGCATGTTTGTCCTTCTGAATCTGGGTTACCTCACTCAGGATGATTTTTTCTAGATCCATCCATTTACCTGAAAACTTCATTATGTCATTGTTTTTTCTACTAAGTAGTACTCCAGTGTGTATATGTACCATATTTTCTTTATCCATTCTTCAGTTGAAGGACATCTAGGTTGTTTCCAGGTTCTGGCCATTACAAACAATGCTGATATGAACATAGGTGAGCAAATGCCCTTGTGGTATGGCTGAGCATTCCTTGGGTATATGCCCAAGAGTGCTACAGCTGGGTCTTGGGGGAGATTGATTCCCAATTTTCTAAGGAAGAGCCATATTGATTTCCAAAGTGGCTGTACAAGCTTGCATTCCCTCCAGCAGTGGAGGAGAGTTCCCCTTGCTCCACATCCTCTCCAGCATAAGCTGTCTTCTGTGTTTTTGATCTTAGCCACTCTGACAGGTGTAAGGTCGTATCTCAGAGTCGTTTTGATTTGCATTTCCTGGATAATTAGGGATGCTGAGCAATTCCTTTAATATCTCTTAGCCATTTGAACTTCCTCTGTTGAGAATTCTCTGTTTAGTTCTACAGCCCATTTCTTAATTGGACTGTTGGGCATTTTGATGTCTAATTTCTTGAGTTCTTTATATATTCTGGATATTATGTGGGGCTGGTGAAGACCTTTTTCCATTCTGTAGTCTATCGCTTTGTCTTGTTGACCGTGTCCTTTGCTCTACAAAAGCTTCTCAGTTTCAAGAGGTCCCATTGATTGATTGTTTCTCTCAGTGTCTGTGTTATATTCAGGAAGTGATCTTGTATGCCAATGCATTCAAGACTACTTCCTACTTTCACTTCTATCAGGTTCAGAGTAACTGGATTTATGTTGAGATCTTTGATCCACTTGGACTTAAGTTTTGTGCATGGTGACAGATTTGGATGTACTTGCAGCCTTCTACACATTGACATCCAGTTATGCCAGCACCATTTGTTGAAGATATGTTCTTTTCTCCATTGTACAGTTTTGGCTTCTTTGTCAAAAATTATATGTTCATAGGTGTGCAGATTAATGTCATAGTCTTCAATTTGATTCCTTTTTTCCACATGTCGGTTTTTGTGCCAGTACCAAGCTGTTTTTATTACTGTATCTCTATAGTAGAGATAGAGGTCTAGCGAAGTGCTAGAGAGGTCCCAAGAAATCCACAAAGATACCTCCATTGTAGACTACTCGCAATGTTTGAGAGAAAGCTGGAACTGACCTACTCTGGTGATCAGATGGCCAAACACCCTAACTGTCATCCTAGAAATCTCATCCAATGACTGAGGGAAGCAGATGCAAAGATCCATGGCCAGGCCCCAGGTGGAGCTCCTGGAGTCCAATTGGTGAGAAAGAGAGGGATTGTATGAGTGAGAATTATTGAGACCAAGATTGGAAAAAATCACAGGGATAAATAGCCAAACTGATGGAAACACATGAACTGTGATCCAAAAGATGAGGAGCCCCCAACTGGATCAGGCCCTCTAGATAAGTGAGACAGTTGATTATCTTGATCTGTTTGGGATGAACTCAGGCAGTGGGACCTGGACCTGTCCTTAGTGCATGAGCTGGCTGTTTGGAACCTGGGGCTTATGCAGGGACATTTGGCTCAGCCTGGGAGGAGGGGAATGGACCTACCTGGACTGCATCTACCAACTTTGAGCTGAATCTCCAGGGGAGTCTTTGCCCTGGAGGAGATGGGAATGGGGGATGGGCTGGGGGGAAAGCAGGGGGGCAGGATGGGGGAGGATAGGCGAATTCATGGCTGATATGTAAAATTAAATTAAATTATAATATAAAATAAAATACAAATAGAATCCAATTAAATTGGCAACATTATTTTCCTTTGTTCAAAAGATAAGTGGAACTATATAATTCCCAGATCAGTCCTTCTATCTGTAGGCTTTGCCTTATAGAAAGACATTCCCTACTGTGCTGAAGTTCAGTCTCTACCATTCAGTATCGCAGCAGGATTATCATAGCCCATCTCTTCTAAAAGTTAATGTACCATCTTTCATAAAATCCTCTCTAGACTAATATTGCCAAAGGTTAAATGACATTAATGCAGAAGTTCATGACTGCATAATACAGTTTGTAATCTTGAGGATACTGTAACAGCAACAACCATTCTTCTTATATCCCCCTTGTCTTGCAGATATAAAATTACTCTTGTGGAAAATTATCATTCTCCAGATGTACAGCTCTTGATGATGGAGCTTCACAAGGCATAGTGTATTTCACATCTTCTTTGGGAATTAAATAGTGAATAAATAAAACAGCTACAGTTTAAAGGCACTTCTATACTGACACCTGATTTTCTAGCTTTCCATCTTCAGTAATGTAGCATGTAGAACTCTATATCTTATGTTTTTTGTATTCCTGAGATGAGGCATCCTTCTCATTGTAAAACACTGTAACTTGTTCTGATTGCAGATATTAGTGTCCCCTACATGGTCCTAGATCCTGGCTGATTCTTATACTGTGTGTATATTTCTATAATTTAGAGGTATATATGAGTGATGCAAGTGCCCTGGAATTTATGTTTCGTAACTAAAACACTTGTCAATATTCCCAAATATTCACATAATTTCATGAATAAAATGATATTTTGAAATTTCAAGTAAGCTTTGTTTCATTGATCATACAATTTTACATTTTAATTTTTGGATTCTACATTGGGGTGTTTCATTAGAATGTATCTTAATAAAGTACCTCCCATTTTCCCAAACCAGTAAGAGAGGAAAAGTAAAACTCAGAAAATTTCTGCCTATAAAATTATAATTATTTCATTCTTCAATGTAACAACTTTATATTCCAAATTGCTGACCATACTAATTTTCTTTCATTACCACATTTCAAGTTTTGAAATGCAACTAGAGATCCCTGTTTGGAAAAGTTCTTGTCACAGTCTTTTAAACATCCATTTTCCATAATCGGATAATTATAATTCCACAATAAGATGAATACCAATGCTCACAACTTATCAGAAATTAGTCAGTCTCATAAATACAACCTAAGAAGAAGTTTAAGCATGTTTTTAAAAATTGAACTCTGTCTTTTTGTGAGTTTCCTGGCACATATATTGAGAGCTATTTTCTATGTTATGGTTGCCTTAAGGAAATTCTTAGAAACATTGTTACTTAGAAATTCTGTGATTAACTTTCTTCAGAAAAATATTGATTAAGACCCTACCCCAGGGTCTTAATCTAAACAAACTGTGTATGATACTTTGATACACTTACCTATATAAGGTGTAGCTTGATCCTTTTCTTCATGATTGTGAGCTGAGCTTATTAAATCACTCCTAATTAGCAGTGTGTGGAAAAGCAACTTGGATAATGTCCTAGTCTAGGCTTTAAAAGGAATTAGAGTTTTTCCCTTACTTTGATGTCTTAAGTTCCTTGCTTTGGGGAACTGGAGATGGCTGGCATGTGAAAACTCCTCTTAAAGAAACTGTGTAGGGGGAGCACATCAAGTACCAGTGTCTCTCTGCCCAGTGTCAATACTGATCTCCACAATGACTTGCAGACCCAGCATGAAGCTGAACTGGCCATTTTTCTCCTGTCCTTGGAATGTTTCAAGTGTCAACTAGTATCCAGACAGCATTCATGAGATTGAGTCAGAAAATTATGGATAAATTGTTCACTTTTTCATGATCAAGAGAACCATCTAGAGATGTGAAGTTTTTCTCCTGATCCATGGAATTTTCAGGGTAGTTATACACACATGCATATATATATATATATATATATATATATATATATATATATATATTTTACTTTCTAACTTAGAACCTACACTTTTTTTTCTTGGTTTTTCAAGAAAGGGTTTCTCTGTGTAGTTTTGGTGCCTGTCCTGGATCATGCTCTGTAGAACAGGCTGGCCTCGAACTCATAGAGATCCACCAGGTTCTGCCTCCTGAGTGCTAGGATTAAAGGTATGCACCACTGCTACCTGGCTTAGAACCTATCTTTAAGAAACTGATATGATTACTCCTTTAAAAGCTCAGCATGTATCATATTAAGTATTAGAGTATTGCTTGTTTGTTTTGTTTTATGAAATAGATTTCTATGTAGTCCTGGCTGTCCTAGAACTCTCTATCTAGACAGGCTTGCCTTGAAATCAAAGATAACCTCACACCTCTGCTTCTTGAGTGCTGAGATTAAACACATGCACTACAAAACCTGGCTAGATTATAACAAAAGGACCCATATATCAAGTGCATTTCTTGAATTTGTCATTTTTAAACATTTATTTTCAACTATATATACTTGTGTATGTCTCTGTGTTCATTTTTGTATAAGAGTACAGGTGTTCACTGAGGCTAGAAGATGGTGACAAATCCCCTGGAGCTGGAATCAGAGGTGGTTGTGAGCTTGAAAGTGTAATAGGAACCAAACTCTGGTCCTCTGCAAAAGCAATAGTTGCTAAAGAGTGATAAGTCATGACTCCACCCCCTGTATTACATATATAAATACATATACACATATGTGCATATTCTTTATTTTTGTCTTTCATTTATTTGTTTTTTTTTTATTACAGTTACATCATTTCCCCTTCTTTTCCTCCTTCCAAATCCTTGCATAAACCAATCCATACCCTCCTTCAAATTTATGGTCTCTGTTAACATTAATTGTTATTACATGTACATACACTATATATATATATCCTGTTCAGTCTGAATAGTGCTACTTGTATGTACTTTTCAGGGCTCGCAAATGAAAGAAACACTGGTATTATACTGAAGATAACTATTATCTCATAAAACTCAAAGTCCAGAGATTGGCTGTTATAATGTGTGATAATGCCCTATATGGTATGCAAGCCACTTTCTTGTCATTCTTCCCATGGTTGCTAGGATACTGTAATTCATACCATGTCATCAGAACACAAATATGAGCAAAAGAGAAGACATTAGACTTTTTAACTTTGCTGTTTATGAAAGCACGGCACACATTTGTGAGCAATTCCCTTCTTTCTATTGTTTTATAATATGGTCTCTCCATTAACACCTGACCAGAGCAATGAAATTACTAGGACTGGTGTAGATATATTTACATTAAACTCCTGATTTCAAATTACTCCTATTTTAAAGTAGGGAATTCGGTATGAAAAGGTTGTTAGTTAAGTTAGAATTGCACTTTGAAGCAAGAGATTTAGCAAGGGAAATATCCTACTTTGGTAGCCAGTACTGTGTATGTAAAGTGAATGTATATTGTGAAACAATGATTAATAAGCAACTCCAAATCGCTCTCTCCTCATTTTCCTGGTGTGTAAAATGAGAACAATGCCCACCTGAAATGCACTGCAGTGGATTGTCACATGGGACAGTACATTTCAGTATGTTTCTAATATTCTTAAAGATGATCTAGGTGAATACAGTGCATTGCTATTTAAGTACATATTTATAAACTGGTGTATTCATATATAGGTATATCAACACATGAATAAATTAATTTGCATATGTTATTAATTGATGCTGGTTTTATTATACTTGGTTCAAATTGGTAAAAACTGTGTCTATTTTAGAAAATAAGGTATAATGAAGAATATGGCAATTTTATGAATATATTTCCTCAATTTTATGTTCTTCAATTTGAATACTCTCCCATAGGTCTTCAAACACACCTATAAGAAAGGTTTATCTACATTCCAAGTACTATTTGGATCCATTTGTTTCATTGTGAAATAGCTGTGATATGAATGCACAGGTTGCTGCCATGCTGCAAAAGTTCACGTGGGCATGGTTGTGTCATTATCTATGAGGACAGGTGGTTTGAGAGCAGTCTGACACTCCTGTACCCCCAGGGGAACATATAGTGAATGCTTCAACATGTATCAATGGGGACATACACCAGAAATTAGTGCCAACCTCAGATAGAGGCTGCTGTTGCTTTTAGAAACACAATTATCAATTCCTTCCTTCTATGATAGGAGTGATCTTTAAAATGACTACATCTGATGGAAAGTCACACATTGTGTGTTTTTATCTCAAAGAAGAATGAATTCTGTGGGACTGAAAGTACTAAACCTGAGGGGATTATTGTGGAGGACTGCCAGCGTTACAGGGTGAGAGCACTTGGAATGCTATTTTGCAGACATTCATTTAGCATTATTCCCAGTAGAAATTTCTGGAGATTACTTTCAATCTGGTACCTTCTGTCTCTATTGGATACTTTTACTTATTAGGACTACCTGGAAGTATTAGTTATACTAAATTCTTGTAAGTGTGAAATATGGTTTATTTGGGGGTATTAGGCAACACAGTGTGTGTTGGCTAATATTCAATGTCACCTTGAGTGTATTTTGAATCACCAAGGGAAACACAAATGTGAGTGTAACTGTCAGAGCTTTTCTACAGAGATTTTACTGAGAAAGATAGACCTGCCCAGGAGGTAGGAGTTACCATTTCTCAGGCACCCCTGAGGTCTAAAAATAATAAAAGTGAAAGATGAAAAAAGTGAGCCATAGCAGCATTTATTCCTCTCTGCTCCCCGTATGCCCGTGACAAGAGCTGCCTCATGCTTCTGCTGCTGCAGCCACCTCCCACTGCCGTTAGTAAGCCCTCCATGACAGTTTGAGACACAAAACAACCCTTTGCCTCTTAAGCAGGTTTTTATTGTATGTTTTGTCGTGACATTGGGGAAAAGCAAATAATACATCATGCTAGGAACTTGGCATGACAAATTAGAAAGAGAAACATACAAACTTCTCTATTATTAAATGTAAACTGCTTCTTTCCCAAGCCTTTTTACATATTATTCCCTTTAAATCCACATAGGGAATGAATACAAGCTATGTTTTTAAATACTGCAGTGCATAAATTCATCAGTGCTGCTAAAATCTCAATTTTGGACAATAAAGAATAATGACATTCTTAGCACCATTGCAACTTCAGCATGTTTTAATGATTTGGTTTGTGGAAAGTTCATAATTCACAGTGAGTTATTCTGTACATTGTAAAAGGAAATATCTGCATTTGAGAAACCTGCAGCATTTTTTATAGACCATCATATTAAAATAGAAACCACTCAGTTATATTTTCATTGAAGGTTACAGAAGGTAAAAACCCAAAATCCATTAGCTGAAACCACACCCTCTTTGTAGCAATCAATCTTTCCCAGAAATAGGAAAACTGGAAATAAAACTGAGAGATTAACACATGCAGTCATTAAGAAGTGAGCTCACAGGGTTGGTTGGGCATGACTGTGCTGTGGCTGTGCTGAGACTGTGGCTCAACTCCAGATGTGAATGGAGTCAACACAGTCTTTGTTTCTCCCTGGTTGACTTTCAGCACCATGTGCAGATGAAGGAGAGTACTCTACAGACACTTATTAAAAGGAGTATGCTACCTTAAGGAAATTACATATGAGTTTAAACTTTTTGCTGGGTCAAAATCAGCAAGCCTTTTTCTAAGAACACAGAGTCTCAAGAGTAAGTGCATGCATGTATTTCCTTTCACTTCAGCTGGTACCCTTACATCTTTCATTTTATTAAATTCAAACCAGAAACCTTACTGAATTCTGAACCAAAGAAACAATGAAGATAATGAATAGTTGTGAAAAAAGGATTCTTTGGTGCTGCTCCAAAGATTATTTAAATTAGTATTATTTTAGAACATTTTTTGCCTTAGTGTTACTGCAAGCAATTTTATTGATTATAGTGACCATAGTAGTTTTTCATTATTTTGGTATTTTAAATGATTTTGAAACAATATATGAAAAATTAAGCAAAAGTATACAGATAGATAGATAGATACATAGATAGATACATAGATAGATAGATAGATGATAGAGAGAGATGTGTGTGAATATTGCATTTGTTGATACATACACGAAATATAAAGATAAACAAAATATTTGTGTGTTAAATTTTTATTATTAATGTTAGGTGTTTTGCAATTTGACATAATATGCAATCAATACAAGGTGACTAAACAAAACTGAAATACAAATTGAGCAAGCAAAATAAATTAAAATAAGACTAAGAATAAATTATATGTTTGTATAGACTTATTATTATAAACATTGATGATATTCAGTTTCAGGAATTCTTACACTGTTGATAAACATTCCAGTTGTCTAAATGGAACATAATTATTATGGCTCAAGAAGTACAAAACAAAAGAATATTAATTAGAAATTTATCTGAGTGCTTAACAAATTGTTGGAAATGTTGACAATTGTTTAAAGTTTACTTATTGCCAAGGCAATAAATCAAACACTCAGCAGAATCAAGCTATTGGTCACACCACAGTTCAGATGGGCTCTGCTAAAATCATTGTCATATTGCCATCCTGTGACCATGATTTTGTTCTGTCACCTGGCATTTATCATCAGGCTCAATCCTTTCAGTGTCTTCTGCCTTTTTGCATCATTTAGACCTAATTCAAAACACAACCTAGGTCACAGACCCTCATACTTCCTCATAAAGCATGCATATTTATTGATTTCCTTCAGGGAGAAATTTGTGACAACAGACATTCACTGTCATTTTTTTCCTCTTGATGAGTTTGGCTTATCTTTATCCTGCAGGGAAGAGTCACATGAAGGAAATCCTAGCAGTCTAATGCTTTTCATCCAGTGAAAGAGCCTGCACAATACTGAAGTTCCAGGTTTGCCACTCATGACACATTTGGTGTTATTTATCTGCATGAAATAACAGTTCATGAAGACAAGCACAGTGTAAAGCAAACAGTTTTAACAGCTTTGGAGAACCATTTGTGGGTGTCTGATATTTTGGTTTCGAAAGACAGAGTTTAGATCATGTTCACTCTAAGTACCATAGTGAACATTCAGTTTTCAAGTGGAACTCATGAAGGGATATGTTGTCCTGGGAGAGAGAGAGAGAGAGAGAGAGAGAGAGAGAGAGAGAGAGAGAGAGAGAGAGAGAGAAACTGTATGTGTATATATATGCTTATTTAGAGCACATATATATATTTATGTTGTATATATATATATGTGTGTGTGTGTGTGTGTGTGTGTGTGTGTGTGTGTATTTTTGTTTTTATCAAGATATATATATATATATATATATATATATCTTGACAGCCTCTACTACAACAAGACATTGATAGCCTTATAATTCCCCTTCCTGAAGAAAGGCAAAATGATTATAGTTTTCTAGATTTTTTCATTTATATTGAACATAATTACATGAAAAATTTGTAGAAACACATAAACATAGTATTAAATTAACAATAACCAACATAAAATAAGCAGTTATCACAAACCTACATTTCTGCTAGATTCTGGAATTACTTTTCAAAAATCACACTCTCAAAGAAAATGAAACTGATAATAAAGATAAAATATAGGAGATAATGAAATAAAAGTGAATGAAAACTGGAAAGTATAATGTGAAAATTGTAATTAACATTTATTACAATACTGCATGAACAATAATGAATAAGTAACAATAACATAATAAATATAAAGCAATAGCACAGAAAGTGAATTAAGAAGATCAGGAATATCTTGACAAAATACAAAATTTTCAGTTCTTAATTAAAATAGAAGGAAGAAATAGCACGTGAGGAATAATGGGGCATAGGAAAGAAAGATGTAAAGCATTTAGGAGAAGGCATAAACCTCATGTTAATGAAAGACCCAGGGATCACCCAATGACAGAGAAATGGGTGAGATCTACATGAACAACCTAGACAACAGTGGGAGTAATGAAGGGCGAGGTTTAAGGGAAAGAAAGCTTAGGGGAGCAGGAGATCCCAGCTGGATCAAGAACAGAAAGGGAGAGTGAGGGATAACAGACCATGATAAATGATGACCACATGAGAACACGAATAGGCAGAGTGCTTGAGAGGTCCTCAGAAATCCACAATGATACATCCTCTGTAGACGGCTGGCAATGGTCAAGAGAAATCCTGATCTGACCTAGTCTGGTGATCAGATTACTAAACGAACACTCTAATAGTTGTCTTGGAACTCTCATCCAATAACTGATGGAAGTGGAGGCAGAGATCCTCAGCCAGGCCCCAGGTGGAGCTCCAGGTATCCAATTGTAGAGAAGGAGGTGGGACTGCAAGAGCGTGAATTGTTGAATCCAAGATTGCAAAAAGCACAGGGACAAATAGTCAATTGAATGGAAGCTCATGAATTATGAACCAACGGCTGTGGAGCCCCCAGCTGGATCAGGCCCTCTGGATAAGTGAAACAATTGAATAGCTTGATCTGTTTGGGAGGTTCCCAGGCTGTGGGACCAGGACCTGTCCTTGGTGCATGAGCTGGCTGTTTGAAACCTTGGGCTTACACAGGGACACTTTGCTCAGTCTGGAAAGAGGTGACAGGACCTGCCTGTACTGAATCCACCAGGTTTAAATGAATCCCCAGGGGTGCCTTGATCCTGGAGGACATGGGAATGGAGGGGAGGGGTTGGGGGGAAGGTGGGAGTAGGGGCGGGAGGGGGGAGGACAGGGGAACCCATGGCTGATGTATAAAATTTAAAACACATAATAATAAAGAAAAAAAAAAGAATTCATAACAGTGCAAATAAAAAAAAAAACTTTTAAATGTTGATGCTTCTAGAAAATCTGTAGCTGATCAATTTTGGCATGAAGGTACCACCACAAAATTTGCTCAAGTTAAATGGAAAGATCCTTGTACTAGCTTTTGAAATGGCCTCAACCCTGTTTTAATATGGGGGTGAGGGCATGTTTATGTTTGCAGAAAATGAAACTGCCTGCTCCTTGACACAGGCAGGATAGATAGTGGTTAAATGCATACACTGTGCATTGTTCTACCTCTGTTCTTCAAAAGTGTATATAAGTTGGCTGTGAAATAAACTCAGGGCTGTCAGGCATTGACTGGCAGACCTATCAACTCTTAAAAAAAAAAGAAAACAGAAATACTTCTATGGGCTCATGCTTTAGGAATGCCAGATATAAAACCCATGTTTACACTTGGAATGATGTTGCAATATTATATCATGGTCAGAATGTTTGGTGGAATATGTGTTAAGTGATGGCTAGGAATTAAAACAAGAAAAGAAGTAATGATCTCAAATATTCCCCTCAAGGCCATGGATGACATTCAATGACCTAATTTCTTTCTACCAAGACTCATTTGATAAAGTTTTCACACCTCTCCATGGCTGAGAACTAAGTCTACAAACAGGAGCCTTTGGGAAACTTTATAAGTCCATACTACAAAAGAGATAGAAGCAATGAAGCAAACTGAAGGATACAAACACTTGAAAAGGTATACTGATATTTAAGGTAGGGTTTCATGCATCTATAAATTTTTTTAGCAATTAAGAAATTCTATGGCTATTTCTATATGATGCATGATAACTGTAAGTTTAGTAAGCTGATATATATGTATATATATATATATATACACACACACACACACATATTCCACCAAACCAAAACTTGCAATTCCAATTTATATTTATATTCACAAACATGTGAGGTCATCACAATAGCCAATTGAAAAACATTTCAATCATCTAAAAATGAACAGCTATACTGGTCACATTGAATCCTAACCCCAACATCTACCTCCAACATTCAACTAATTTAATTATTGCCTCTATGTCCTAGATAAGAAAGTCTACGAATGCAATGTATATAATTCATACTTACCCATGCATCCATATCATATATGATATTTTGTGACTAGCTCTTTTCAGAAAGTGTAACTTTCTAGGATTTTTCCATATTTTGGTATGCATTAATATTCTTTTATTTTTCTTTTATAAAAATAGATTTTTCATACAATACAGCTAATTGGAGTTTATCCTCTCCAACTCCTTCAAATCTGTCCCTATCTCCTCTCTCATCTAGTCTACACTCTTTTGTAGCTGAAGTTTTCTCCAGTCCTGCCCAGCCCCTTGGACCCTGCAACCACTTATAAAATAATCACTAATAAATAGTATATGTGCAAAAGACCTGTAAGGTTAAAAAATTGCCCTGATAAAATACTATGAGACAAATTCATCCTTAGATCCAACTGAGTTCATTTTGTATTGGACATAAACACCTGGGCATGAGGTCTGTAGTTAAGAGCGGTTTGTACCCCCAGTGAAACTTCATCGGTTAAAACTAATTAATTTTTCAAGTGGCTATAAATAGGAAATAGCCCTGGGTTAGGGATGGATGTTTGTGTACAATTCTTCTTTTGGTTCTGGAAGCACACTTGGCATAGACCTGTGTAAACCTTGTGCATGCTGTCTAATTCTCTATCAGCTCTGTTGTGTTTAGAATGCCTTGGTTCCTTAGTATCTTCCATTCCCTCTGGCTCTTTCCACTCATTCCACTTCCTCATTCATAAATTCCCTTAGCTCTTAGGGGAGGGATTTTATGGACAACTCCATTGAGTAGTGAGTGGTCTAAGGTGTCACACTCTCTGCACTTTAGCAGGGAGTCTTTGCACTTGTTCCCTTCTCCTGGAAGAGGAACCTTCTCCAATGATGGCTGTATAAGGCATTGATCTATGAGTATAGAATAGAGTAATTTTATTCCTTAAGTAGAACAGTAATATTTGGTTGTTCATTAAGTCCCTGGCCAAGTAGTCTCAGATTCTTGGATACTGAAGCAGTGTTGGATATAGGCCTCCATCTCATTAAGTGAGCCTTAAGTAAAATAAGATATTGGTTGGTTTCTCCCACCAGCTTTATGCCATTGTTACCCTAGGATATCTCACAGGCAAGATACCATTGTAGTTTTGAAAGTTTATAGCTGGACTAATGACTATCTTTCTCCTTTGTTAATGTTTAGGGTATATTTCAGTACTGTGAACACTTGTTCATAGGTGAAGGTTATAGGCAGGCCCTAATTTGATTTCCCTATGTTTAGTGAATTCTGTAGGTGTTGTCAGTTTTTAAAGGGCCAACATTAGCTTTGGCATTAGCCTGGTATGTTTTGGGGTTTCCATGGGTCCCCTTTGTCCAACAACTCAGTTAAATAGAAATCACCACAGTACCCCCCATCTATTCATAACTTTCTCTTCAATTGCTACTCCATATTCTCATTGCTGACATATACCTAATCCCTTACTTTATAACTAACATCTGTGATTCTATGTATTGTAGCTTGTTTATCAGTAGCTGACAGATAATATACACATTCAAGTGAAATCATACCATATATGTCTTTCTGGTTCTAGGTAACTTCAATCAGGATCATTTATTTTTAGCTTCATCCATTTACCTGAAAATTTCATAGTTTCATTTCTTTAATAGCTGAGTAATAGCACATTGTGTAATATACCACAATTTCTTCATTCATTCATTCATTGATGGACATTTAGGCTTTTGACAGTTTCTGGAAGTTACAATTAGAGCAGCAATGAACAATGAATGTGGTAGAACAAGAGTATCACAACACTGATTTCATAGTGGCTATGCAAGTTGAACTCCTACCAGCAATGCATGAGAGTTCTCTCCCTTCTCATCTTCACCAGCATTACCTTATCTTTTCCATTCTGACTTGTGTAAGATTAAATATCAAAATAATTTTAACTTTCACTTCACTAATGACTAAAATCCTTGAATATTCCTTTAAGTGTTTTTCAGCTATTTGAGTTTTCTTCTTTGAGAAATCTCTGTTTAGATCTGTATTCTATTTTAAATTGATGTATATGATTTTTCCATGTCCAGGTTTTTTTGGGTTTTTTTTTTTTTAAGTTCTTCATATAATTTTGGTAGTTTTCCTCTATTGAATGTGTAATTGGTAAGGAATCTTGCTCATTCCATATCTTGCTGCTTTGGAGGCATGATGCAGCCCTTTGTCATAGAGAAGCTCTTTGGTTTCATGAGGTCCCATTTATTATTAATTGCCATTCTAAGTGTCTCTGCTAGAAGTATTATTTTCAGAAATACTTTTCCTGTGCCAATGAGTTCAAGGCTATTCCCCTCTTTTTTTCTATGATATTCAGTATATCTGATTTTATGTTGAGGCCTTTGACACATTTGAAGTTGAGTTTTGTGCAGTGTCATAAGTATGGATAAATTAGCATTCTTTCACATGCAAACATCAAGTTTGACCAGCACAAAATGTTGAAATTGCTGCCTTTTTATGAGTGTATATTTCTGGCTACATATCCAAAAATCATGGGTCCAAAGATGTATTAACTAATATTTGGTCTTCCATTCTATTCCATTGCTAATCATGTTTTTTTGTGTGTGTGCTGATACCATGCTGTTTTATTATTGTACATCTGTAGTAAAATTTCAGATTGGGGATGGTGAGAATGGTGAGGCCTCTATCAGTTCTCTGATCCCTCAGTTTTGTGTTCTGTGATATTTTGATTGAATTTTGACAAATAAAGCTTGCCTGTAGTCAAAAGGCAGAGCTAGCAACTAGCTGAACATAGAAGTTTAGAGGACCAAGGACAGATAGTATATAGGACATAGTAAGGCAGGGCTGAGAGAGGATTTCAGCAATTATGGACAGAGGAATGGAAGAGTTAGAAAGAAATTGGCTCTCAGATCTTTCAGGTTCTTTCCCCAATATTTTACTCCCTATTTTTATTGCTCAAATTCACAAAATTGCTGCTTTCCTGTGGATTTGCAGTCACAAGCAGAGTCATCATACCACCTGCTAGCATTTCTCCCCCCCTCCCCACCCAACAAGCACTCTGAGTGAGTCTGGGATATTCCTGCTGCAGACTTTCTTCAACAATTTGTATAAGCCCCCAAATCTACAGGTGCTTGGGGTCCAAATGCCACTGGAGTTAGCCCCTCACAACTGGCCAGCTCTACCTCCAGACAGCTCTGTAATTTCACTTCCCTCTGTTCACACATGCTGCCTTCACATATTTCCATGTGTCTGCCTTTCAGAGAGCTGTCTCTACGGCTCCTTTTCCTCATGGATGGTGTACTTTCCTTAGACCCCTTCCTTAGGCTGCTGACATGTGCACTGCCTGTGTTCTGTGCCCAGCAACACACAGAATTATACTTCATTGTTATCCATCAGCATATTTGGTGAGAAAACTTTGAATTCTTAAAGAAGGGGAATTAGTTTTATAAGAAAGAGAGAGAGATGGAGAGAGAGTTTTATCCCACATTAAAAAATGGGAAATATAATTATGATGGAGGGAGTTAAGCCTCTGTATGATTCCACAATGAATCGTTTAAAAATGGAAAAATTAAATTAGGGAATAATTAACATAGCTGGGATTTAAGTAATGTCAATTATAAACGATATTGGTTTGGTAATTCTTATTCCTTAAAAAGTAGGTTGATATGATTATGTGATTGCCAAGATACAGGCTTTAGAAAAGGTTAGTAAAGAAAATAATGCTTTTTGAGTCTGGGTTACCTCACTCAAGATGATTTTTTTTTTCTAGATCCATCCATTTGCCTGCAAACCTCATGATGTCATTGTTTTTCTCTGCTGATTAGTACTTCATTGTGTATATGTACCACATTTTCTTTATCCATTCTTTAGTTGAAGGACATCTAGGTTGTTTCCAGGTTCTGGCTATTACAAACAATGCTGATATAAACATAGCTGAGCAAATGCCCTTGTGGTATGATTGAGCATTCCTTGGGTATATGCCCAAGAGTGGTATAGCTGGGGGGTGAGTCTTGGGGGAGATGGAGTCCCAATTTTCTAAAGAAGTGCCATATTGATTTCCAAAGTGGCTGTACAAGCTTGCATTCCCACCAGCAGTGGAGGAGAGTTCCCCTTGTTCTACATCCTCTACAAGGTTAGGCTGAATCCCCAGGGGAGTCTTTGCCCTTGAGGAGATGGGAATGGAGGGGGAGAGCTTGGGAGGAAGGGGAGGTGGGGGCAGAAGAGGAGAGGACACGGGAACCCATGGCTGATATGTAAAATTAAAATCTGTATAAAAATAAAATTTGAAATAAAATTAAAAGAAGAAAATAATGCAATTTTGACTGATAATTTACAAGACCTAGAAAACCTTACTAAAGCAGGTAATGGAGATATTCATACAAAGACAGTGTTATTTAAAGGAGAAGCTACCTCACCATTATATGATGACATTAGAGAGGAACAGCCAAAATTTATCAAAAGGCCAACCTTAATTTATCCAGTCACCATACAGGAACAACTTCCAAATGACTGGTATCTCCAAGGCTGTGTAAGAGCTGACTTGATTCCTGTGGAATCGCTAGATTTGTGGAGTTTTAAAGAAGTTATAGTCTCATATGGTATGCATTCACCTTTTGTGAGGCAGATGTTAAACTCATGGTCAACTTGCAATAGTATTATCCCTCAAGACTGGAGAGACTTTGTTACAGCTGTTTTAGAACTTCATCCCCAATTATAGTGGAGAACCTGGTAGAAAGATGAGTCTAAGACCACTGAAAAATAAAGTAGCAAAGAAATTTCCCAAGATGAATTTCTTTAATAGGGTGATTATGGTGATATATAAACAGTCTATATATGATGACCACACCTTGACTCTATGCTTGAGACAGAGTTAAAGAAGTCAGAAAGAGTACTTAGTCATTACGAGAGTTATACAGGGCCCCAAAGAATTCTTCACTAATGTTTTACAAAGAGTGACCCCAGCTGTAAATGTAAAGATACCAAATTCAGAGTCTAGGAAAATAATAATTGAGTCTTTGCCTTCTTAAAATGCTAATTCACAATGCAAAAGAAGCAATTTGAAGCAAGATCAGTATCCATAGTGGGATGGATCTGAGATATAAACAATATTGAACCCCCTAATCATGATGATGATTGGATAGGAGAGGTGGTTTCTGGAGGCTTTCAGAAAAATAAAAATGTCAGATGATTTAATTGTGGTAAAAGAGGTCACCTAAAAAGATATTGCAGGCAGGCTATTCCTCAAAACAATGTTTTTTTTTTTTCCTTCTAGGAATAATACAAACAAAAGGCCCCTGTATAGTGATATTTTATTTGTATTGAAATGTGATTTTATATGTTAATAAAGTTGCCTTGAGGTCAGAGCAAGCTAGAGAAGAAGCCTGGCTGTGGTGGCTCATGCCTTTAATCCCAGCACTTGGGAGGCAGAGCTAGGTAGATCCCTTTGTGTTCAAGGACACAGCCAGCATGGCAGACACACGCCTTTAATCTCAATACTAACCATAGAAGACCTGGAGGTCTGTACAAACAGGCAATGAGGAGGAGATCATGTGGCTGAGTTTACAACCAATGAGAAAACAGAACAGAAAGTCTATAAATAGATAGGACACACAGAAGTAGGTCTCTTGCAGAGAGGAAGGACAGCAGCAGCAGTGAAGGGTAAGGTTTTTCCACTCTTGCTCTGACCTCGTGGTTTTTAACTCTGCAATTGGTTCTGTGTTTCTTATTTAACAAGACGGTTACATCTACACCCCTGACTTCTGGAGTGTGCAGAAAGTATGGCAATGGCCATTATTGAACAAATGAATGAAGATCAAAAAGGGACATACAAGGTAAAATTTTGACATTGGGAAATGCCTTGGGGGTCTCACACAGGCTCCCATGTCAAATGCAGTTCAATCCTGTGTCACCATTGGAGAAACTCTTTCAAAGAGCACTTAAAAGACCTAATGCCTATGGTAAAAAAAAAAAAAAAAAAAAATCTGCTCTGGATGATAGAAAAGCTTTAGAAGGTAAAATAAAATTTTAGAAGAAACCATAGAGCAAATATTTTGGCAAACCTAGAAATGATCAAAGACCAAAGTTAAAAATATGAATAAATAACATTCCACAGGAAAAGAGAAACTATAGATACCATCAGAATTTATAGAGATTAGACTCAAACAAGACCTCTCAATTAGAAAAGATGATAGTTCATCTGACAATATGGTCATTCAATCTAAACTAACTTATAAGACAAACAAATGCTTTTCATTTGATCAGATATAAAGTGTCAAATGGGAAACTCCCAAAAGATAGAGTTGGGGCAACATTTTGGTTTGTCTCTGCAGGAAAGTGAAGGCATCAAAATAAGAAATCTGATGACCACTGGACAAATGAGGTATATGAAGAAATGGATGGATGTTCCAAAGAAAAGAAAAAAATTGGCCTATTGATATATCACATCTCCAACAGGCTAAAATTTCATAAATCTTCCAAAAAGATTGTCTCTGCTGCTCTCTACAGATATATAATGCAAATGGACCATTGGTAGTCCAAAGTCAATTAAAAATTAAAGCTACTTTGGAATTGGAGCATGGCTCTCTCCTTCTCTATACCAAAGCATGCTTCTTAAAAGGAAAATGCAAAATCTCCGTCTCAAATCAGAAGAGGCACCTGATATGAGACAGCAGAAAAATCAAATTTAAAGGACTATTTTATTGCTACTAATCTCATGATGTTTTGGTTTTATTTTGCTTCCTTAAAAATTTTCTTAGATATACATATTGTCTTAAAACATATATTATATGAAAACAGGATCCATCCTTTTGCTGCATACAAGAAACACACCTCAACTTCAAAGACAGACACTACCTCAGAGTAAAGAGTGGGGAAAACTCTTTCCAGTCAAATGGACTTAAGAAGCAAGCTAGAGTAGCTATCCTAATACCTAAAAAAATAGCCTTCAAACTAAAATTAATCAAAAGAGATTGAGAAGGACATTACATACTCATCACAGGAAAAAACATCAATATGAAGTTTCAATTCTGAACATTTATGTCCCAAATACAAGGACACCCACATGTATAAAAGAAACATTACTAAAGCTTAAATTGAACATTAAACCCCACACACTAATAGTGGGAGTCTTCAACACTCTACCGTCACTAACACACAGATCTGCCAGACAGGAACTTAACAGAGAAATAAGGGAACTAACAGATGTTATGACTCAAATGAACTCAATAGACATTTACAGAGTATTTCACCCAAATGCAAGAGAATATATATTCTTCTCAGCACTCCATGTAACTGTCTCTAAAATGGACCACATACTCATTCACAAAACAAATCTCAACAGATACAGAAAGATTAGAGTAACCTTTTGTATTTCATCAGACCACCATGCCTTAAAGTTAGAATTCAATGGCAACACAGATTACAGAAATTCTACAAACTTATGGAAACTGAATAATGCTCAACTGAATCACCACTGTGTGAAGGAAGAAATAAAGAAATTAAAGACTTCTTATAATTTAATAAAAATGAATGTACAACATACTAAAATTTATGGGATGGAAGAGAAAGTAGAGGGCAGTATAGAATGCATTGGCACAGGAGACCACTTCCTAAATGTAATTTCAATAGCATAGACCCTGAGAGCAACAATTCATAAATAGTATCTAATGAAACTGAGAAGCTTCTGTAAGGCAATGGACATAGTAAATAAGACAAAACAACAGCCTATAGAATGGGAAAAGATCTTCACCAACCCCACACCTCACATAGGGCTAATCTCCAAAATGTATAAAGACTTCAAAAAACAAGACATGAAAACACCAAATAATTCAATTAAAAATGGGCTACAGATCTGAACAGATAATTCTCAACAGAAGAATCCCAAATGGCTGAAAGCCATGCAACATTCTTAGTCATTATTGGGAAATGCAAATCAAAATGACTCTGAGATACTATTTTATGCCTGCCAGAATGGCTAAGATCTAAAAACACAGTTGACAACTTATGTTGGAGAGGATGTGGAGTAAGGGGAACAGACCTCCACAGCTGGTGGAAGTAGAAACTTGTAAAGCTACTTTGGAAATCAGTATGGTGACTTCTCAGAAAATTAGAAATCAATCTACCTCAAGATCCAATGATACCTGTAGTTCAAAGATTTTCTTTGTCCTGCCTGCCCTGTAGTTCGGACAAATGTCTCACCCACAGTAATGCAGCCCGCTTATAAAATAATTACCTGGAAGCTTATATTAATTATAACTGCTTGGTCATTAGCTCAGGCCTATTAACTAGCTCTTACACTTAAATTAACCCATAATTCTTATCTACATTTAGCCATGTGGCTTGGTACCTTTTCTCAGTTCTTCTTTGTCATCTTGCTTCATCTGTGTCTGGCTGGCAACTCCTGACTCAGTTTTTCCTCTTCCCAGAATTCTCATTTGCTTGCCCCATCTATTCTTTCTGCCTGGCAACTGGCCAATCAGTGTTTTATTAAACCAGTGTACAAAGGCATTATCCCACAGCATTGCTCCCTTTCTATCTAATCAAAAAGGAAGGTTTTAACTTTAACATAGTAAAATTACATATAACAAAATAGCTATTAAGCAATATTTATAGTTATAATATCTAGTCTATTTGTATTGGCCTAATTAAAGAAGGTATCATATCTATCCTATATTTGTGAGTCTAAGGTTTTATATCTACTTTATCTCCTATCATAACCAAGGAAAAACATAATTATAAATATCTAGACTTCAATTACTTCACAGACCACAGAAGGATACAATTACTATCTAAATAAACAGGAAGACCATTGTGAGCAACTTTAAAAAATCTAGAATTACAGAGACTTCTGACTACCTGGGCTAGCTCAGTCAGTAGAGCATGAGAAACTTAATCTCAGGGTCATGGGTTCATACCCCACATTGGGCACCAAAATGTAGTTGGAAATTTTTCTGTGTCCTGCCTGGCTCGTGGTCAGGACAAATCTCTCACCCACAGTTCCATATCTCACATATAAAATAATCACTTAAAAGCTTGTATTATTATAACTGCTTGGCCATTAGCTCAAGCTTATTACTGACTAGCTCTTACACTTAAATTAACCCATAATTCTTATCTACATTTAGCCATGTGGCTTGGTACCTTTTCTCAGTTCTGCCTTGTCATCTTCCTTCCTCTGTGTCTGGCTGGCAACTCCTGACTCAGCCTTTCCTCTTCCCAGAATTCTCCTCATCTGCTCAGCCAGCTTATACTTCCTGCCTGGCTACTGAACAATCAGTGTTTTATTAAACCCATGTTCAAAAGCATTATCCCACAGCAGATACCCCTCTTATATACCCAAGGAATATACAATCATACCACAAGGACACTTGGTCAACTATGTTCATAGCAGCATTATTCATAATAGCCAATTCCTAGAAGCAACCTAGATGTCCCTCAATCAAAGAATGGATAAAAAAATGTGGTACATATACACAATGGAGTATTACTTGCCTATAAAAAACAATGACATCATGAAATTTGCAGGCAAATGGATAGAACTAGAAAATATCATCCTGAGTAAGATAACCCAAACAAGAAAGACAAACATGATATGTACTTTCTCATAAGTGGATAATAGATGTAAAGCAAAGGATAATCAGACCACAACCCATAGCACCAGAGAAGCTAGCTAACAAAGAAGACCCTAAGAGAAACATATGAGTCACCTTAAGATGGGGAAACAGAGGAGATTTGGAGATTTCAATGAGTAAACTGGGGATAAGTGGGGTAATAGAGGGTAGGAGATGGGTGATGAGAACATGAGAGATCAGGATAGTTGAGCTAGGGAGAGATGGAGTGGGAGGGCAATGAAAATGATATTTTGATAAAGGGAGATATTATGGTGTAAGGGAGAAACCAGGGGCTAGGGAAACTCCCAGGAATCCACAAGGATGACCACAGATTAGCACTAGTGGTGAGGATGCCTGAACTAGCCTACTCTGGTAATCAGATTGGTGAATACCCTAACTGTCATCATAGAGCCTTCATCCAATAACTGATGGAAGCAGATGTAGAGGTCCACAACCAAGCACCAGGCTGAGCTCCAGGAGTCCAATTGAAGAGAGGGAAGATGGATTATATGAGCATCAATACCATGATGGGGAAACCTGCTGGGCGAGTGGTGGTGCACACCTTTAATCCCAGCACTTGGGTGTCAGAGGCAGGCAAATCTCTGTGAGTTCAAGGCCAACCTGGTCTACAAAGCAAATACCAGGAAAGGCACAAAGGTACACAAAGAAACCCTTTCACACACACACACACACACACACACACACACACACACACACAAATATCATGATGAGGAAATCTACAGACAATTGAACCAAGCTCTTAGGAACTCACCAACTTTAGACAAACAGTTGTGGAACCTGCATGGAATCAGACTAGACCCTCTGCATGTTATAGACAGTTATATAGCTGGGTTTATTTGAGGGACCACTGGCATTGTGATTAGGATCTATCCCTGGTTCATGAGTTGGCTTTCTAGATCCTATTACCTATAGTCAGACACCTTGCTTACCCTTGAGGCAGGGGGAGGGGCTTGGTCATGCCACAACTGAATGTACTAAGCTCTGCTATCCCCCAATGGGAGAAATTCCTTTTGAAGGAGGGGATGAGGGTTGGAGTAGGAGAGTATTAGGTGGGAATGAGGGCAGAGGGAGGAGGGATAAAAGGGAAATCTGTGATTGGTATGTAAAATGAATAAAACATTTTAAATAAAAACTTTATAGGATGTATGTGTTCAACTTTGTCATATTATTGTTGATACAGATACTAATTCTAGAAAAAGGCTTCAACTGGCTTCCTGTATATGATTTTGGGTTTGAGTCTCTATCAGGAAACTAGAATTTAAACTTTTACCCTGGATGTACATAAGAAAATATGGTCTTTTAACCTCTTTTAAATCTGCTGCATATGACATTTAAAATGTCTAGTTTTTTGCATAACAACAACATTTGAGATCTCAAAAAAAAAAAAAAAGGATGGAGTTCTACAATGACAATTCCACCTGGATTGTGACAATGCCACTAAGCTGACAAATACCACTTGAAAATTAACTTTGGACCACAAAATGCTCAGGATAATTTCAAGAGGATAGCAGAAATAGTATAGCCTCACAGACTACTCTAGACAGGACTTGAGATTAAACCCTGCATTTTCCCATTACACAGAGACTGGACCAAAATTGATCCTGGTAGCTCTCCCAGGACTTGACAATCATCTGAATTTTTTCAGGGTTCTATAAGGATGCTGTAGTCCCCAGAAAACAGGAAGTAATTTTAAGAACACGGTGCCCACATTCTCAAAAGGTAGAGTGGGGGGTTTTGATCATTCAAGGGGTTATGGATATTTGACAGAATTTAGGGAGTTTTGTTACAAGTTGTTATTGGTAATGATCAGGAAAAAAACTGGACAAAGGAGTGAAGATTCAGGTTACCATTCTAAAAAGAAAAAGGTGGGATATAGAAATAGGATAAAAAAGATAATTTTTGAATCTACTTTTAAACCAAAACAGCAGCTACTAGTCTTAAATATTATACACTGGTATGGATTTTTGTACATCAATAAAAATTTGATGTTAATTTTGTTATATATATATATTCTATTCTTGTTTAAGATATCTTTGTACATTGATACAAATTCACTTTTTACTTTTTTGTTAGAATATATATATATATTTCTACTTTTGTTCCATTTATTGTCTCTATATAGTTCATTTAACAATGTAATTATAAATTTCTCATCCTTGAAAGTTATTACAAACTTTATTAGGATAATAAAGAGATGAAGGTTAGTGATTAGTCACCTATTACAATCAAATTTGTAGTCATGTTAAGTATGTTTTCAAAGTCAAACAGATATTTTTTATATAAACAGGTGATCTTCAAACACTTCAGAGATCTAAAGAATATAGGATTTAAGATGTTTTAATAACATAAAGTTCTCTTTTTATGAAAATGAGATATGTCTGTCCCTGGCAGCATCAATCTACTTCAGGGAAGATGATGGGCATTGAAGAAACTCCATCTAGAATTTACTTTCTTTGTGGCAAAATTTAGTCACTGGGCAAGAAACTGCCCTTGCTTCAACTGCTGACAGTATGCTGTACAAATTGGACAAGTAGGACACAGTTGAAAGTGACTGCAGAAGACAAGGTAGGACAGTCTTTCAAAGGTACTCCTTGACAGAAAAATCTGTCAGATATCATAGGCCTGTCCAAAGATGGATGCCCCAATGTTATAAAGGATCCTTGGGTGACTTTTTAGGCAGCTAGTTGTTTCTGTCATTTCTTAGTTTTAAAAGTTGTTTACTGTGCACTTCCTTTTCACTCAGGTAGTTTTATATTTTTTCACGGGTCTCTGATGGAGTTGAAGACTAGACATTTGTTATCATTTTTCTTGTTTCCAAATTCAGAAAAGACACTCACAAAAAATGGTGTAAATTGTATAAGGTTGAAAAACAAAAGGATAGTTTGGTGTTGGTAACACAAGTTAGGATAGAAAATGAATTAGGTACAACAATTGATACTCACAAAATAGGATAGATAATGGAGTATTTCCTCTGAATTGGTCAAATGCAAATGTACTGGACATTGTTAATGTAAATATTAACTTATATATTTGTTTATAGTTATTGAACTTACTCTATATAGCTTTAGTATGTTGTCTAAAACCTTCACATTTTTATTTAGACTAAAGGAGAAATGTTGCGTGATATTTTATTGTATTCTGACAAATAAAGATTGCTTGAAGTCAGAGTGAAGCCCTTGTCACTACCTGACCTTAGAGGTTTGGAGTACTGTGGACAGATAGCATACAGGAAGTAAGTAGGAAGGCAGAGCTAAGAGAGAATCCCAGCCCTTTTGGATGGAGGAATGAAAGACACAGGAAGCAACTGGTCTTTCAGATTCTTACCCCATTATTTGACTTCTGAATTTTATTGATAAAGTTTAGGATTGTCTAAGCTATCCTGAGTATTTCATGTTTCCATATGATACTGAAAATTATCCTTACAAGTTCTGTGAAGAATTGTGTTAGGATTTTGATTGGAATTGCATTGAATCTGTAGGTTGCCTTCAGTAGGATGGTCCATTACTATATTAATGCTGCCAGTCTATTAGCATTGGAGATTTTTTTTGCATGTTCTGATGTATTCTTCAATTTATTTGTAGTGACAGGATGCATGATACATAGATGTTTGAGTAGCAAAGAGTTTTCCTGCAGTGTGTGCTATCTCTGCATTGCTCATGTTTGTGAAGAAACTCTAATTTGAAACGTAGTTGCTTAAAATTTATCATGTATTTTCTTATAAGTATAGTAGTCGATTTTCACATTAAAATGGTTGGAAGGCTTTTTATATTTTATATATGGGGTAGGATAAACTTTTTCATTCTTTTCTATACAATTATTCAGTTGACTTAACAATTAGCTAAAAATATACAACCAATGTAGCCATTTCCAATTGTTTCACATTAACCTCATAACCCTCAGTACTTAAATTGCAATTATACATATTTTAGAGATTAAAATTAAATTATTCTCTATTTAATTTTGTTTTTCAATTAAATATTAAGAACATCTACTATGTAGAAATATTCTTTTCATCATTATTCAATATATTCCTATGTTTTTGTAATTATTCAATATGTTTCAATGCAGTAAGAAATAACACATTAATGCACACCAAGTAGCTGTGGACTCACTAAAACGCAGGTAAATTTCCACAACCTAGCTTATGCAGTCAGTTATATAGACACTCTTCTGGTCTGCATTTTCTACTTTTTTAAACAATATTTTCTAATATTTTTAAGAAAAATAGATTATGAAACAGTTATCAAAACCAGGAGTACTCATATACATATTACAAAAATAATAATGATTTTAATACATACAAAGTAATTGCTTTAGTAATTAAAATAGATAATGAATTGTGTAGAACTATCACTTAAAATAAGTGTGCCTGTGTTCATATATTTATCCTTCAACATAAACATATTTATATGGATATATTGTAATGGCTGGCTTTTGTGTCAATTTGACATAAGTTAGAAAGGAAAGAAACTAAGTTGAGGGTATGTTGCCATGAGATCCATATCTAAGGCATTTTCTCAACTAGTGATCAATTCTGGAGGCCCAGCTCATTGTGGGTGATGCCATCCCTGGGCTGGTGGTTCTGGATGCTATAGTAAAGCAGGTTGAGCAAGTCAGGGGAAGCAAGCCAGTAAGCAGCATTACTCAATGGACTCTATATCAGATCTTGTCTCTAGTTTCCTGCCTTGCTTGAGTTCCTGTCATTTCCTTTAGTGATGTGGAAATGGAAGGCCAATAAACCCTTTCCTCCTCATCTTGCACTTTGGTCATGGTGTTTTGTCGTAGCAATAGAAACCCTAATTACAAGGAATATATTCATAAATACATATTTGTATATATTTTATTACCTGTGTTTTGTGTTTAAGATAGAGTGTAAAAGAGTTCAAATTTGAAGAGCACTATACACTCACTTAAAAATACTTATGAATTTTTGCATTCATGTATTTAGATACACATTTCCTCATCCTGATTGCTTTACAAGTGTCATTTATAACCTGTTCCCATTGGAACTTACAACTATGAAGTTTTTCAATAGATCATAACTGTTGCTTCACAGGTCACATTTATTAGGCCGATAAAAAGAATCTTCAAATAGGCTTGAAGGTATAAATAGTATTTCTGTAAATTTTATAACTATGTATGTTTTCTTTTATTCAGAATGCTATAGAAACTGCAATGCACTATAAGTCTTTGGCCACAATAATGGATTTCTTGCATCTGGAGCCTGGAAACTGGAAGTCAAGGCCACTGGGACTTGTGCTTTGACTGCTGAGCTTGATAGCTGCTTTCTCTTCATTTATTCCCATGTCCTTATCCAATGATAGTGTAAGGAGAGAGGAATCAAAAGAAAGAGAGGGAATTAAAGTCTGAGAGATTTCCTTATAATGGGAACTAATACTATAATAAAGCACTCACATTATGACATCATCTAAACACAAGTACTTTTCCAAACATCCATCTCCTTATAATCCATTTGGAGTTAACACTTCATCTTTAGAATTCTGAGGGAACTCAGATAAGTTCACGAAAACACATATTAAAAATCTATGATTCCTGTCTTTAAAAATAATTCAAGGGTGAGGATGGAACGGGAGATGGCTCAGGAAGAACAACTTTCTTTGATCTGAGGAAGTAAAGGGACAGACAACATACCATAGTGTTCCTCTGGCCTTCACATACTCACCATAGCCGGGATACCACATATTTTTATTTTATTTTTATGCTAATATACCTCTTGTCTGATCAATGATGGGAAGATTTGTAAAGTAGTTATTAAGTAGCAGAAATGTCTACTTTAAAATGTGGAATAGTCATAAAAAAGAACTAACTATAAGCAGCTTAACTAATCAACAGTTTCAGTATTTTTTATTATTAATTAACATCTAATGGAAATGTAAAAAAAGTTAAAAATCATAAAACTTTCAGTAACATTAAAATTAACTGTTATTTTGTTAATCTTCAAATAGTTTAAAATATAGAAAATATGCCAATAAAATGCCTTTAAATGGGCAATAATAATAATTCATAAATGAAAGAAATGAATACATAAAACAGAACTTCCATTACTTAAATGCAAATCATTGCCTAGAACTGAAATTTTCTAAAGGAGAAATTATTAAAAAAAAGATGTTTTATTTTCCCCCTTCATTCAAAACCTGATAGCGGCATAATTTCAACTAAGCTATCTACGTGGCAATAACTAATACTAAAAATAGGTATTAGTTATGGCTAACACTGCCATTTTCTCTAAGGTCAGATCCTATGTTTTCTCTTGTCACTTGATATTACAATGAGGTTGCTATAATGCTTCTATCCTTGTTTGCAATTTGACCTTTCAGCTATGAAATAATGTTTTCCAAATGAGATTTCTCCATCAACATTGTTCTTACCATTTTCATTTACTGTCTTTCCCTAAATTGACACCTCTCTAAATACATTGGACTTCGTTTAAATGTATCCGTGTTCAAAGTGAAAGCGTTGTCATTAGCAAAGGAAAATATTATTTTGTCACATTCTCATGCTCCCTAAAGGTTGCTTATTTGATAAAGATTGACAGTTTACCAAACTAGCTGATCTTTGAGCTTTGGTGCATTCCTATGCCTCCCACCTCCCCACAGGAATGCTGATATCCCAGAATCCCTGTGACACATATGGCTTCATATGAGTTCTGTGTATGTGAATGAACATTCTCACAGTAGCACAGCAAGTGCTTCAACCACTGAGTCACATGTCATATTCCTGCCCTCATGTCAAAGTGATCCACAAGCATGGAGAGTGCACTCAATACTCAGGCTTAACAGATAACTAAATGTATTGGCATTTGTATGATGTGTTTCATGCAGAGGTATCTGAAACCATGATATTATAAATACCTCAGGTTTTGAAATCCTCCCATTAATTTACATGAGCTTCCCATATGCAGTAGAATTAATCAAGGAGTAGAGTGTGCTGAAGGAAAAACTATATTGGACTGAAAACACTTACGTTTAAATTTGATCTTAATCTGTGTTAAAGATAAGATGCTTTTTACTGAATTCTTTCTGAGATAAATCTTCCTTATGTTAAATTATGCATATTTTGATAGACTGTCATCAGCATGAATATTTCTTTATGCCCTCTGTTAATTCTAAAGCATGTCTTATTATAGGCTGTGTTATTTAAAACAATTTTATCATTGAAAATAATCTATATTGGGCCCTGTGCTTAGGGAGACAGAGACAGGTGCATCCCTGCAGCTTGCAGACAAGAGAGTCAATGCAAGTCTATAACTTGACTTTCAGATATGTGGAAAGACCCTATCTCATGAAAAAAATAAGATGGAGAGTTATTGAAAGCTTGAACCCTTGTCATAGATATGCATGAACAGACACAAGTGCCAGCAAACACACAAACATGTACACATGAGTACACACACACACACACACACACACACACACACATACACAAACTAAAAACGTAAACAAAGTTAAAACTATTCAAACCTAGATCCTGTGTTTTGTGTGCTAGGCTTCTACATTAGATATCAGTAATAAAATTTATGTCACCACGCTTGAGAACATGTGCCTTTGGCTCCTGAGTCATATCACAGAGGGGCTCTAAATAGTTTTATTTAGTATGAGAGATTTCCAAATTTATATCAGTGTCATTATATTGAACAATAAAATCCTAATAATCTTAATGGTGCCTTATTACACCACTTACTGGAGTTTTGGGTTTTGTTCTCCAGTATATGGTGTATGAGATACAGTTTCAGAGAAAATAAACCTATATGGCTTATGCTTATTTTAATGCCAGCAAAGATTCATCAGTACCTGACAAGGCCTTTCTTTTGGCCTTGCTGCCACTGTAATAATATCAAATTATTAAATCTGTTATACATTTATACATATAAACATATGTTTATAAGTGTGTATATGTATAAATTTAATGAGCATCATGTGTTAATGATCTGAACATTCACAAAATCCAGCATAGCATTAATTTTGAAAATGAGACATTAACCATATTAACTATAGTGCAAATACATCAGGTTTCATGATAATATAGAGCTAACCCTCTGGAGCCAATGTTTGGCTTTGTCTCACAGACATTCCAGTGACAATGTAGCTTTAGATAAAGAAAACTGTTTCAACTGCATCAGTCATTGTTCCCAGTGTTGACCACTCATCTCTTCCTCGCCAGAAGCTGATGCAACTGTCACCATACAATAGGACAACAGAACAAGTTCTGAAGTATTGCTACCTTATCACCAGATCCAGAGTTCTTGGTTTGAAGTCAGTCTGATGACAGTGCATGCCAACAGGCAAGAAGATAATTAAGATTAAAATGGAAAATACTTCCACATGATACTGGACTAGGGTGGCAGAGTGTGAACATGAAATTATGAAAGAGGATTGAGCTTAACAAATTATTTGCAGTTCAACCCAGTCTAGTAAAATCTCAGAAGGCCAGAATCCTCAATATGAGAATCCTCAGTGTCAGAATCCTCAGTCTCATTGTAGTTGAACATGGCTAACAAGCCACACAGTTTTCTTGGTGATTCTTTTAGGTTATGAGAAGATTTCCAAGAATTTAAATGGCACAAGGGTGTACTTGGGATAGATCTAAATGGAATTTCATTGATTAGTCATTGCTCTAGTAATATGAGACATACAATTAAGTCCTGTGTAATATTAATAAGCTCACTTTTACATATCAACATATAGTGGGTATTCAATATAATGTTTTCTGTTTCAGGAATGATTAAGGGACCATTTGGGGGATGGAATATGTGCTTTCATTGCTTTTTATTCAATTTTCTTATTAGATAAAAATAAGATCATGGAGAGAGGAAGGATTCGACACTACTAACATGTTTTCTATTGTGAGAAGGCAACGTGGATCAGAATCAATTTGCAAGGGCTGGAAGTCTGTCTCTGCTTGAGACCATATATTCTACACCTTTTTCTGCTTTCTAATCAATGAGAGAGAAAGAGGGAGACACTAAAGTCTCTGGAAAGACTGAGATGGTACAATGTAAAGTATATCACTCTTGACTGAAATGACACTTTATTTTAAACATTATAATGCACACATTAAAATGTACCTAATTAAAACATCCACCTTGCTGTATTATTGAATTTTCTACATCAAACTCTAAGGTATTAAGTGAATTCATTATTTCACATTGTTGCCCAGTAGTTTAAAAATAGGAAAACAAAAAAGTGTCAGCAAGCCATAGTAAAGCAGAGCTAAGAAAATGTCACTTAACTTTTAAAAAGAATTTAAAAAAAATACAAACTCATAGTTTTAAATTAGAGACTTTTCCCTAAAAGTTGTTATAGAATTGTTGACAGTCTTATTTATCATGAGATATATTTTTTAAATAGATTCACCCAACTTGAAATAAAACAAATTTATCTTCATAAAAACTAGTATGTTTAGGAGAACATTAGAATGAGTTGGGAAAGAAGAATCTTTTCTTTCACATGTCAGGTTTGGGGATTCTATTTCCTTAATTCCATTCTTTCTGTAACTCACCACTGTGAGGTACATGCTATTGAATAATGGGGTCTCCTCCTAAGTACAAAGAATCAAAGTGCTCCAAATAGCATGCAAATATGTATTCAGTTAAAGATTTATAAGAAATAATGATAGAAAATAAAATTTTATAAAGTATTATTAATTAAAAGTAACTTCAAAACCCACACAAGTAAACATTTAAGCTGATGTGGAGAATCATGAAGAAACTCAAATTGAAGTTATTCAGTTTTAGCTTTTTATGTCTAAGTACCACGTTACTATTTAAATTTGAGCATAAAACTGGAACAAAGACATCCAATGTTAACATGATCCCACCCTCATATTTTTAAGACTGTTTCATAAATAAGAATTCCATGTCACACCATTTTTAGGTTTGACTTCTTTCAATAAGAGAATACTGTATATGTCCCATTCAATTTCTCAATAATATAAAGGTATTTTTGATAATTTTCAATAACAAGAAAAGCATTTTGGTATTTAATTATGAAACAAAAGTGCAGCATCTATGGGGAAATGAGAAATAAAACCAATATATCAATGACTATGCTAATACCAAAGCAATTTTAAACACTGACCTTAAACTGGCAATTTGAGATGTTGCCTATTAAGTTACAGATAAAGCACATGCAAACATTTCTGTATGACTTATTTGCCACTTTATTTTTATGGTAATGGAGATTGAACACAATTTAGACGAGCACATTATCACCAAATTACAGATATAGTATTGGCATAAAAACAAACAGGTGGCTAAAGGGAATTGAATCAAGGACCCATGACATAATTCTGGACACATATGAACATCTGATTTTTTAGAAAGTAGCTATTTATATAATGGAAAAAAGAAAGCATCCTCAAAAAATGGTGCTGGCATCACGGGATTTGGCATGGAGAAAAATGCAAATAGATCCCTATCTATCACCCTCAACAAAATTCAAATCTAAGTGAATCAAAGTCCTCAAAATAAATCCAGTTACACAGAACCTGATAGAAGAGAAATTGGGAAGTATTCTTGAATGCATTGACATGGGAGACAACTTCTTAAATACAACACTAGTAGCACAGACCCTAAGATCAACAATTAATAAATGGGACCTTCTGAAACTGAAAAGCTTCAGTAAGGCAGAGGACATTGTCAAGACAAAATGTCAGCTTACAGAATGGTAAAAGATCTTCACCAACTCCACAACCAACTGAGGGATGATCTCCAAAATATATAAAGAACTGGAGAAACTATACATCAAAATACAAAAAAAATCCAATTAAAAATGGAATACAGATCATAATAGAGAATTTTGTACAGAAGAATTTCAAATCGTGGAGATACACAGAATTATTCAATATCCTTAAACCATCAGGAAAAGGAAAATCAAAATGACTGAGATACCATATTACAACTTATGTTGGAGAGGATGTAGAGTAAGGAGAACAGTCTTCCAATGCTGGTGGTAGTGCCAACACATATAGTCATTATGGAAATGGATAAGACAGTTTCTTAGAAAATTGATCTACCTCAAGACAAAGCTATACTAATATTAGGCCTATACTCAAAAGATGTTCAATCATACCATAAGGACACTTGCTTAACTTTGTTCATAGCAGCATTATTCATAATAGCCAGAATCTGGAAACAACCTAGAAGCCCCTCAACCAAAAACCAGATAAAGAAAATGTTGTACATTTACACAATGGAGTATTATTTAGTGGTGAAACGCAATGATATCATGAAATCTGCAAGTAAATAGATGGAGCTATCCCATCAGGAAAAATCATCCTGAGTGAGGTAACCCAGACACAGAAAGACAAGTATGGTGTGTACAAACTTGTAAGTGGATTTTACTGTAAAGTCAAGGATAAACAGACTACAGTCCACAGCCACAGAGAGGCTAGGTAACAAGGAGGGCCCAAAGAGGGATGCATGGCTTTCCCTTGGAAGGGTAATAGAAGAGATCTCCTGAATAAACTGGAGGCATGGGTGTAGAGAGAATGGGAACATGAGGTATCAGGTTGAGCAGATTGGAGACAGGATGGAGGGGGAGAGTAATGAAAGAGATGTCTTGATGTGGGGCACTTCAGGGTTAGGGAGAAAGAGTAAGAAACAAATTTGGGCATGGTAACATATACTTGCAATTCCAGTACTTTGGCTGAGACAGGAGAATCATGATCCTGGTTTTCATATCCAAAGCAAAACAAACAAAAAATATGTAAAATTAACAATAGTGAGAACAAAACAAATTATTAAACAAGGTTAATATAAACTGAAACATACTTGAGGACTAGAAAGTATATTAATATAGTTAAAATTATTTATGTGTTAGTATGAAATTAAGTTCATAACCAGTACACTACCAAATTTAATATTAACTCTTAAGCAAAGATCCTGTTGGCATAGCTAAAGAAATTATGACAGGGCCAGCAAGATTATTTAGTATGTTTACAATGCACATTTGTCTAATATTTTATTAGAAAGTCAAAAGAATTGTACATAAATAAGCAGTGATGTACAGATTTTAATTTACAAAATGTTAAAAACTTTTACACATATAGTTAGTGCTGGATGAGATGACAGAGCTCATTTATTGCAGGATAGATGATACAAATGTAAGCATTTTTAAAAAAATGTTTACAGCCAGCAAAGTTGAATTGAGATTGTAATTAGAATGGCCCTTTTCATAATATTAATTTTATAAAACTATGGGAATGCAACACCTTTGCATCTTTTGATGTATTTATCAATTTCTTTCTTTAGCATTTTAACATTTTCATTGTTCATGTCTTTACCTTCTTGTATATGATTTTCCTGAGATCATGTATTTGTCTGTTTTATGACTATTGTGAATTAAATTGTTTCCCTGACTTCTTTCTAAACTAGTTTGTTATTCGTATATAAAATGGCTACACCTATCCACAGATGGGAGAGGAAATGAAGAAGTTCATTTTTCTATGACTGACTAGTAGTTTTGTCATTGGCTTGAGTTGTGTAAACACTGGTGAGTACACCACTCTCCAATAGAGAGTTGCAAACCAAAGGTCACACAGATGGTCCTGGTAAAACTTATTGGATTCATGTATGAATATAACAAAGAACACATTTAATTTAAAAAAGTAAAAAAAAAAATGTTTGGTTGATGATAAGGTTAGTAGGATACTAGATGTAAACAAAGATGACTAGACTGCTACAGAACTCCAGGGAGGCTACCTAGAAAATGGGACCCTAGGAAAGACATAGGGATCGCCCAGTGACAGAGAAATGGGTGAGATCTACATGAACAACCTGGACCACAGTGGGAGTAATGAAGGGCAAGATTTGAGCAAAAGAAAGCTTAAGGGAGCAGGAGATCCCAGCTGGATCAAGAACAGAAAGGGAAAACAAGGAATAACAGACCATGATAAATGATGACCACATGAGAACAGGAATAGGCAGAGTGCTGGAGAGGTCCCCAGTAATCCACAATGATACATCCTCTGTAGACTGCTAGCAATGGTCGAGAGAAAGCCTGATCTGACCTAGTCTGGTGATCAGATGGCCAAACACCCTAACTGTTGTGCTGGAACTCTCATCCAATAACTGATGGAAGCGGATGCAGTGATCCTTGGCCAGGCCCCAGGTAGAGCTCCAGGAGTCCAATTGTCAAGAAAGAGGAGGGATTGTAAGAGTGTGAATTGTTGAGACCAAGATTGGAAAAAGCACAGGGACAAATAGCCAAACAAATTGAAACACATGAATTATGAACCAAAGGATGTGGAGCCCCCAGCTGGATCAGGCCCCCTGGATAAGTGAGACAATTGAATAGCTTGAACTGTTTGGGATGCACCCAGGCAGAGGGACCTGGACCTGTCCTTAGTGCATGAGCTGGCTGTTTGGAACCTTGGGCTTACACGGGGACACTTTGCTCAGCCTGGAAGGAGGGGACTGGAGCTGCCTGTACTGAATCCACCAGGTTTAAATGAATCCCCAGGGGAGTCTTGGCCCTAAAGGAGGTGGGAATAGAGGGGAGGTGCTTGGGGGAATGTGGGGGTGGGGCAGGAGGGGGGAGGACAGGAGAACCCATGGCTGATGTATAAAATTAAAACACAAATACAATAAATAAAAAAGTAGAAAGAAAAAATGATTGAACCAATCATTGCACATACCCATTGGAGAATGAGCAAATTCTCAGTAGTTACATATCTAAAAGAGAGAAAGTTTCCCTCAGTCTTCAGTTATCAACCATCAGTTAATGTTCCCATAGGGAGGGGCATGTGTGTTCATCCCACACCAGTTCTAGAATATTCAATGGCTTCATGTTTTGTTGGTATTGTTCAGGTAATCATAACCACTGTTGATTAATACATGCAGCCACTATGTCACCTTTAGAAGTCAGCATCTCACAGCAATTCCCTACATCCTCTGTTACATTATTTCCATCATCTGGTCTATGAAGCTTACTGTGCCTTGACTTGGATGGTAGAAGGCTGATATGTGTGACTCTTCTACACCTGAGTGTAGTGGGTAGCCATTCCAGCCTTGGCCACTAATCTATGCAGAAAAAAAGCTTCTCTGGCCAAAGTCTGAAAGCAGAGTAAATCTGTGGTTATTAATATACATATGTAAAATGCAATTTGACAGAAGTATCACTTATAAAATTAATAATTTCTCCCATATAAACTATGATAATCCCAATCATGAATTTTTGATTAGGTTCACAGAATCAGCCATAAAATCCTTCTTGTGGGTTAGGCCTCATAGCCCATCAGAAAATGATTAGTTATCCTCATAACTATCATGCCACTCTGACACCAATATACACAACTTACCAAGGATCAGAATGGAAACATTTAGAGTCCACATGGATGGTACTACTGCTTTTTTTTCTACCCAAGCAACCTGCTTTGCCATCTTTGTAGAGTTTAGCAATTGGTGTTGCTAGGACACTTAGGAATAAGGAAATTAAATGCATATACAAAAATTCTGGGATCAGAGAACCAGGATGCTGTGATGGAGACATAACAGTGGCATCCCAAACATGAAGAATATTTGTTATGTAGAGCACCTATATACAGCATGAAGGAGGAGGTGACATGTTAGCTAACCACAGTAGGATATCTCTAGTGGAGCAGACTCTGGGTGCTGTCATCTTAAATGAGAAAGCCCCAATGTATAGTTTTTGCACATAATGTCAACAGCCAAGACTAAGAAGTTGTACTTTCTGCACACACTAATTTCAATTAAATGTCAACCACTCACAGACATTCACATTCAGATTAGAAAAGGTTTAACCATTGCTCTGAGTTTGACTCAGGGAAGGCAGCACTCTGTATTCTCTTTGCCAACATTCTCAGTCTTACCTTTTTATTTGTGTGTTTATTTTCCTAAAAATAATATACATGTCCTCCAGGGCAAAGACTCCCCTGGGGATGGGGGTGGGGAGAGGCTGGAGGAGAAGTGGAGGAGGGGACAGGAGGGGGAAGACAGGGGAACCCATGGCTGATATGTAAAATTAAAACACAAATATCTGGATGAAAACTAAAATAAATATATTTTAAAAAATAATATATATGTTATTGAACTTCTTAATGGAGTTGCTTGGCATTAAGTGTTCAGTTTTTGCTCAACTTTGCGGTATCAACTATTGCTTTCTTCTCTTTTCTTTCTCTTTTCCAAACCTTTCACTTGACATCTTGCAATTTGGGACTGTTATTCCTTTGGGTTCAGGTGACACAAGTATTTCAGGTTAAATATATGAAAAATATGAATAAAATATACTTATGAGATAGAATATTTGGATTTTGTATCTCTGGGCTTGAGTGACTCATACAGTATAATTTTTTCCTAGTTTGGTAAATACTCCATTGTTTATACAAACCACATCTACTCTTTCCATTCATCAATTGATGAACAACTTGGTTGATTCCATTTTCTGACCATTTAAGGTGATCTACAATAAACATGAATGTCCTGTTATCTCTGTAATATAATATAAGGAACTTTAGATGAATGCTCAGTGGTTATTTAGCTAGATGATATGATGAATCTAGTTCTAGATATTTTAGAATTTCCAGACTAATTTCCAGAATAGTTACACTAATTTGCACTCTCTTTTATCTGAAAATATCCTACTTTCATATTAATATTTCAGCTAAGTGGAATTTCATTGTGTATATGTGCTATATTCTCACCTCCTACTTATCTGTTAAACACTATTTCAATGGTTTCTAGCCTACATTATTGAGATTAGAATAGTAGTGAACATGATTGATAAAGTATCTTTGTAAGGATATTGAGTCATTGGGATATAAGCCAAGGTATAGTTAGTTCATATGGTAGATATACTTTTAGCTTACTTTTTAAAATTTTAAAACGCTATGGCTTTTTTTTAGAATGTTAAAAATAATAACATTTAAACATTTCCCTGAAGGTGTAATGCAGTCTGCAGAGTGAGAAAAATTACTAATAATCCTACACAGATGTAAAGGCCAAAATCTACAACAAGTGGCCTGGTCAAAATATACATCATGGTGTGCAATAACTGCACAGTCATTTTGGGGATAACTAATAATTGTCTAATTTATCTTAAGGCTCACCCAGTAAAAAGGGATTTATGCCTGGCATTGTAAGCCTAGAGATCTACCTGTGGTTGATAATGTCATGAGACCTAAAGAACCTACAGCTGTCACTTTCCTAAACAGTGTAATCCCAAAATTCATGCTAAAGACTTATGCTTATATGTGCATATTAGTGGAATTCTCATCTCTCATCAAAGAAGCTTCTTTGTACAATATAGATCCTCATAGAAATCTACAAATAGGCCCTTTGCATAGACAAGACAGTTGTTTAGTATGACCTGCTTAAGAGGTCCTTTTTTGTGGGATCAGGATCCATCCCTGCTGCATGAGTGGGCTTTTTGGATCCCAATGCCTATGGTCGGACAACTTACACAGCCTTGGTAAAAGGGAGAGGCTCTGACCTTCCTCAATTGAATGTACTAGGCTCTGTTGACTCCCCATGGGAGTCCCGTCCTTGGAGAAGGTGAAAATGGGAGATAGGTTGGGGAGAAGGCTGGGCAGATGGAGGATGGAGGAGAGAGGCACCTATGGTTGGTATATAATATGAACAGAAAATTTCTTAATATTAAAAAATTATTGAAAAAAAAAGTTAGATTCACCAATAAAATAAAAAAAATCTCCCTTTAAAAAAAAATCTACAACTGGTTCAAAATGCAAAGAACAACTAACTGCAAAATGTCCATCCCAAGTTGATACTTCTATAACAAAACCACTTAGGGCTCAGGAATATTGGAAAAAAGAAGATTAAAAATAATTGCAAGAGTCAGAGGACCAGGTCATTTGCTGTGAGAAATGGTCTTCTATATATGATGGGAAACTGCAATATCAACTATTGTTGTTACCTAAACTGGCATGAACAATGAGACATCAACTGGCACTCTATTGAGATAGTATCACAAGGCCCTACCTCTAGATTAAGAACTATACATAATTAACTACTTCTAAGAAAAATCATTCTTCTCTGTGAATGAGGCCCCTGATAGGTTACCCAAATCTTAGTGGTCAACACTTTTTTTCTATTCTTTTATAATTTAATTTAATTTTACATACCAGCCATGGATCCCCCTGTCCTCCCCCTCCTGTCCCACCTTCCCTCTAGCCCACCCTCCATTCCCATCTCCTCCAGGGCAAAGACTCCCCTGGGGATTCAGCTCAACCTGGTAGATTCAGTCCAGGCAGATCCAGTACCCTCTTCCCAGGCTGAGCAAAGTGTCCCTGCATAAGTCCCAGGTTTCAAACAGCCCAGCTCACAAACTAAGGACAGGTCTGGGTCCTACTGACTGGGTGCCTCCCAAACAGTTCAAGCTATTCAACAATCTCACTTATCCAGAGTGCATGATCCAATTGGGAGCTCCACAGCTTTTTGTTCATAATTCATGTGTTTCCATTAGTTTGGCTATTTGTCCCTGTGCTTTTTCCAATTTTGGTCTCAACAATTCTTATAATCCCTCCTCTTTCGTGCCAATTGGACTCCTAGAGCTCCACCTGGGGCCTGGCCATGGCTCTTTGCATCTGCTTCCCTCAGTCATTGGATGAGATTTCTAGTATGACATATAGGGTATTTAGCCATCTGATCACAGAGTAAGTCAGTTCAGGCTTTCTCTTGACCATTTCCAGTAGTATACACTGGAGGTATCTTTGTGGATTTCTGGGGAACTCTCTAGCATTTTGCTTCTTCCTGTTCTCATGTGGTCTTCATTTATCATGGCCTCTTATTCCTTGTTGTTCCTCTCTGTTCTTGACCCAGCTGGGATCTCCTGCTCCACTAAGCTCTCATTCTCTCAAATCTTGCCCTTTATTACCCCCACTCACATCCAGGTTGTTCATGTAGATCTCATACATTTCTCTGTCACTAGGTGATCCCTATGGCTTTTTTAGGGTCCTGTTTTCTAGGAGTTGTTAGAAGCAGTCTAGACATCTTTGTTTTGCGTCTAGTATCCTCCTATGAGTGAGTACATACCCTGTTTTTCTTTCTGAGTCTGGGTTACCTCACTCTGGATGATTTTCTCTAGACCCATCCATTTGCCTGCAAACCTCATGATGTCATTCTTTTTCTCTGCTGAGTAGTACTCCATTGTGTATATAAACATTTTCTTTATCCATTCTTCAGTTGAAGGGCATCTAGGTGTTTTCCATTTTCTGGCTATTATAAACAATGCTGATATAAACATAGCTGAGCAATTGCCCTTGTGGTATGATTGAGCATTCCTTGGGTATATGCACAAGTGGTATAGCTGGGTCATGTGGGAGGTTGATTCCCAATTTTCTAAGAAAGCACCATATTGATTAACAAAGTGGCTGTACAACCATTTTTCCTACCAGCAGTGGAGGAGAGTTCCCCTTGCCTCACATCCTCTCTAACATAAGCTGTCTTCGGTGTTTTTGATCTTAGCCATTCTGACAGGTGTAAGGTGGTATCTCAGAGTTGTTTTGATTTGCATTTCCCAGATAATTAGGGATGTTGAGCAATTCCTTAAGTGTCTTTCAGCCATTTGAACTTCCTCTGTTGAGAATTCTCTGTTTAGTTCTATAGCCCATTTCTTAATTGGACTGTTGGGCATTGTAATGTCTAATTTCTTGAGTTCTTTATGTATTCTGGATATCAGTCCTCTGTCAGATGTGGGGTTCATGAAGATCTTTTCCCATTCTGTAGGCTCTTGCTTTGTCTTGTTGACTGTGTCCTTTGCTCTACAAAAGCTTCTCAGTTTCCAGAGGTCCCATTGATTGTTTCTCTCAGTGTCTGTGCTACTGGTGTTATATTTAGGAAGTGATATCCTATGCCAATGCAGCATAACATCAGTTAAATCCTTTATTTCTCTGTTAAGTTTCAATTTGAGAGATCTGTCCAATGGTGAAAGTGGGGTGTTGAAGTCTCCCACTATTAATGTGTGGAGTTTTATATGTGATTTAAGCTTTAGTAATGTTTCTTTTACAGATGTGGGTACCCTTGTGTTTGGGGTATAAATGTTCAGAATTGAAATTTCATCTTGGTGGTTCTTTCCTGTGATGAGTATATAATGCCCTTCTTGATCTCTTTTAATTGATTGTAGTTTGAAATCTACTTTGCTGGATATTAGGATGGCTATATGTATCTGCTTGCTGCTTAAGACCATTTGATTGGAAAGTCTTTTCCCAGACTTTTATTTTAGGTAGTGTCTGTCTTTGAATTTGAGGTGTGTTTCTTGTATGCACCATAAAGATTGGTCCTGCTTTTGAATCCATTCTGTTAGCCTGTGTCTTTTTATAGGTCAATTAAGTCCACTGATATTAAGGGATATTAATGACCTGTGATTGTTCATTCCTATTATATCTTTTGGAGGTAGTGTGTATGCACATTCCTTCTTCGGATTTTACTGCTATGGTGTTATCTATTGCTTATGCTTTTGAGGGTGTATCTGACTTCCTTAGTTTAGTGCTTTCTGTAAGGGTGGGTTTATGAATAAGTGTTGTTTAAATCTGGCTTTGTCTTGGAATGTCTTGTTCACTCCATCTATGATGATTGAAATTTTACTGGGTATATTAGTCTAGGCTGGCATCCATGGTCTCTTAGTGTCTGCATTACATCTGTCCAGGTCCTTCTGCCTTTCAAGTTTCCATTGAGAAATATGGTGTTATTCTGATGGATTTGCCTTTATAAGTCACTTGGCCTTTTTCCTTTGCTGCTCTTAATATTATTTCTTTATTCTGTATGTTTAGTTTTTTAATTATTATGTGGCGAGGGGACTTTTTGGGAGGTTCTAGTCTGTTTGGTGTTCTATAGGCTTCTTGTATCTTCATAGACACTTCCTTCTTTAAGTTGGGAAAGTTTTCTTCTATGATTTTGTTGAATATATTTTCTGTACCTTTGAGTTGGTATTCTTCAACTTCCTCTATCCCTGATATTCGTAGGTTTGGTCTTCACATTTTGGGTCATGACTTTGTTTGTTTTAGTGTTTTCTTTGACTGATGAATCTATTTCTTCTACTGTATCTTCAACACCAAAGATCCTGTCTTCCATCTTTTGCTTTCTGTTGGTTATACATGCATCTGAAATTCCTGATTACTCAGATTTTCTATTTCCTGCATTCCCTCTATTTGTGTCTTCTTTGTTTTTTTCTTTTTCCCTTTTCCAGTCTTGGACTGTTTCCCTCATCTGTTTCATTGCTTTTTCATGATTTTCTTTCAGGGATTTATTGTTTTCTTCTGCTTTATGTGTCCTTTCCTCTAGGTTTTTATAGCATTCTTCCCATTTTTCATTTGTCTGTTCCTCCATTTCATGTTTGATTTCTTCTTTATAAGCCTCTAGCCTGTTCATGATGTTATTCATAAGATTGTTTTCTCCTACTTCTTCCTTTTTGTGAAGTTCAGGTCTAGCTGTTGGAGGAGAGCTATGATCTGGTAAATCTGTATTGCTCTTTTATTTGGTATATGTACTTCTGCCTTGATGTCTGCCCATCTCCTTGTGGATTCCTTCTTGGTCTTATTGTGGTCCAGACAGAGCTGACAGATTCAGGAAGCCTCTCTCTGTTCCAGATGGAAGGTCTGGGCCAGATGGGAGATGGGGGCTGGTCTCTGAGTCTCAGGAAGTAGTTGGGTTTTCCTGTGGATGGGTGTGGGGGCAGGGCATGGAGATTGCAGGGTCTGCCTGGGGTCTTGGAGAAGGGGGGCCTTCAGTGGGTGAGAGGGTCCTGCCAGATGTCCAGAACCTGGGTTCAAGTTGGGCAGGTCTTCCCTGGAATAGCTGGTGCCCAGGGATGGGACCTAGGGGCAGGCCTCTCTGGCTATGACCCCAGGCACTCACCTCTTGTTCAGATGGGAGCTCCTGGGTGGGATGGGAGCTGGGGGCTTGTCTCTAAGTCTCAGGAAGTAGCTGGGGTCTCAGGCAGATGTGTGTGGGGGTGGGGCATGGAGATTGCAGGCTCTGCCTGGTCTCTTAGAAAAGGGGAACCTTCCCACAGGGCCTTCAAGATGGCCAGAAACTGGGGCCATAGTTGGGCATGTCTTCCTCAGAATGGCTGGTGCCCAGGGGTGGAACCTCTGGGCAGGCCTCTCTGGGTATGATCCCAGGCACTCACATCTGGTCAAGATGGGAGTTCCAGCCCTGATGGGAGTGGGGGCTGGTCTCTGAGTCTCAGGAAGTGGATTAGTGGTCAACTCTTGACACATATGCATACAAGAAACACAGAATGGGCTTAGCAGCTCACACACACACACACACACACACACCCTCACACATGCATGCATGCACACATGCAAGCACACCTCTATGAGTATGTATATATCTTTAAAAATAATAAATACAAATAGGCCATAAGATTCAGAGTAATTGGGGAAATACAAATGTAGTTAGAAAGGGAGATGGAGAGGTAAAAATAATGGAAATACAGTACTAATGCACAAAATTGTTTATGTATAAATATATATCACATATATATCAAATTATATACATCCAACAAGAGAGTGTAAGTGTTTATCTTTTCTCACATCAATACCAGAATTTGATGTTATCATACGATTTACAAGGATCTTCAGCAATGCTAAGGAAACAGTGAAGGGTGGGTAGAGTGTAGACTGTAGTAGAACTGCTTGCAAGTTGTTTAGGAACATCCAGGGATCCTGTTTTTATGCATCATCACCCATGCATCACCATCATCAGCCTTTAAATAATCTATACTCCAGGTTTTGAGTCACTTGTATCTTGTTGAGTCATTTATATTTCATAGATCTTGAAGACATTAGAGTGGTCTTTTGACAGCAACATCCCAAGAAGAGTTCAGATGTCTCACAGAAAATGACTGTGGATTACCAATAATTTGTCCCATCCATTTGTCTGTCTTCCATACTGAAGGTTTCTGCTTATCTTCATGTTCTCTAGCAGTTGTTTGTAATTTTTGTGACTTTTCTGAAAATAATCAAGCTATAGCTAGATGGATCTGGGCTATTGAAGCACCCACACTAATGTTGTGATTATAAAGTTTTATGCCTTTTGTAACTTTAACATCAGAGTTCATAGTTTAGAAGCTCTAGCTTCAATGAGACTTTTAATGAAAAATTATTTGCATCCAGCTATTATACTAAAGGTCATCACCCTTCAGTTATTTAAACCCTAATCATACTGTCTACCTAATGGTGGCTTCTAATTTTGTATCCTTATAGGTCCTTAATGGACCCTGAATGTCTATCCTTAGAACTCTGACTAGGTTTTCCTTAGACTGAACATCTCACAGGAATGTTTTTGAGAAGAGACAACATGCAAAGCTAACAAATATAAGCATAGAATTATGAGAAAATCATATTAACTCCATATTGTTGTTTATTTTAAATTAGTTTTTCTAGAGCTATGTCAATTCATCAGAATAATAGTATCTGTTTCTCTAGTCCTACCAGCCATGTGTTTCAGGCACAGTAAATAGTTCCAGCCATGAATTCTGTCTTGTGGAGAATTCTGTCTTGTCCAATTTGAACAATGGTTCCCAAAATATGGGTCGCTATCTTGACTCTTTCACAGGGTTGCCTGATACCATCAGAAAACACAGATATTTATAATGCTATTAATAACAATATCAAAATTACAGTTATGAAGCAGCAACAAAAAGAATTTTTGTGATTGAGGTATCATCACAATGTGAGGAATTGTATTCAAGGGTTGCAGCATTAGGAAGTTGAGAATCACTGAATTAGAAAACAACAGGTTGTTCCTATTACATTCATGACATTATTGTATCAGTGTGCCATATCTTGTCAGGTAGGTTAATATTTTAGCTTTGAGAGTTCACAGTTGGGTAAGACTCTTGATGATTTGTCTCTCCCTACAGATGGAATAAGACCTCACAACCCTATGAAAGCTTCTGAGTAAGAAGGAAATTTCTAGGTCAGCTTATTTCTTCAAGTCTCAGGTATGTGGTATTTCCAGCAATAGGGACTTACCATCAGGTCCTGCAGGGTAACTTGATACAATCACAAGAGCTTGTGATGTTTTAAGAGTGTTCATTGAGACCCAGTTATATTCAACTGCAAAAAGGTAGGTAACACATAATGGCACTGTTCTTTCATTCAGTGCTGTATAAAACATAGGAGAAGCATTGTAACCTGTCATAGAATGATGTAATTTAAACTCCCTTTCTCTCCCTCTGCCTCTGTCTCACTCTCAACACATGCACAGACACACACACACACACACACACACACACACTCACGCACGCGCACGCGCACACGCACACACGCACACACACACAAACACGCTATATAAAATGTACCAGTTATGCCCCCGTGGTTACTATGCCTTCTCCTTATTTGACTCACTTTATTTAGCACTTCTTATTTTATTTTTTCTTTCCCCTTCATACTATCTGAATTCTACCCACATTTCCTTGAGCTATCATTACTGCTTAGTAATTTTCTGCCTTCTCTAGTTACTGTAATTGGAATACACATATCTAGTGTCAAAACTAGAATGTATATATGAAAGAGAACCTGAAACATTTTTCTCTGGTGTCAGGTTATCTCAATAACATACTCACAAACTGAATATAGGCACATGTCAATAAATGTAATAAATCATAAAAGTGGGCTAAAAGACAAAAATCACATGATCATCTCATTAGATGCATAAATAGTCTTTGAAAAAAATCTAACATACTTTGGTAGATGTAACCACCTTGTTAAATAAGAAACACAGAGCCAATTGCAGAGTTAAAAGATAAGAGGTCAGAGCAATAGCTGAGAGCCAAAAACCTTACCCTTCACTGCTGTTCTGACTTTCTGCAAGAGACCTACTTCCTGTGTCCTGTCTTTTATATAGACTTTCTGTTCTGCCTTCTCATTGGTTGTAAACCCAGCCACATGACCTCCTCATCACTGTCTGTCTATATAGACTTCCAGGTCTTCTGTGGTTGGTATTGAGATTGAAGGCATGTGTCGCCATGCTCGCTGTATCCTTGAACACACAGACATCCTGCCTAGCTCTGCCTCCCAAGTGTTGGGATTAAAGGCATGCAGTACCACCACCCAGCTTCTGCTATGGCTTGCCCTGATCCCAAAGCAGATTTATTAATATACAAATAAAATCACATTTTATAATTAAAGTATCACCACATTTCCCCTTTTCTATTTTAATAAAAGTAAAAAAAGTTATAACTAAAATGTCTAGTCCATTTGTATTTGACAAATTCAGAGAAAATAATTCCATTATCGATCCTATTTTAGTAAGTCCAAAATGTACCTGATTCACTTTCTATCCTAACTTATATTACAAACAGAACTGTCTTATAATGTCTTTCAAATTTATACTGTTACAGCTCTTAGTGAATTCTTTTCTTGAATCCTTAACAAAGAAAATTATAACTATAACTAACTGATCTTCAACTCCCTCAGATACCCAAGAAGGAAATAATACTATGTAATAAAAAATAAAAACAGGAAGTGCATGCAAGCAGCTTCCAAAAAAAAAATGTGAATTGACAGAAACAGCCAGCTGCCTGGAGAGTTACCCAAGGTTTCTCCTCGGTGTTTGGGCATCATCTTCAGCCTATAGGCTTAGCATATCGAACAGACTCATTTGTGTATACAAGGTCAACAGTTCAACTTCACATTTGGTGAGAGTTTTCCATGTACCAGAAACATCTGAATTCCATTAGTGTCATGTCATGTTTCAGAATTTTAAATTCTGGAAATTATTGATTTTTTTTAAATTCAGCTGTCCATTCTTCTTGCCTCTATGTGTGTGTGTGTGTGTGTGTGTGTGTGTGTGTGTGTGTCTTCATCTTGGCATCCATTCTTCTCTACATCCCTCTATTAAATGCCAGTCTACTATTGAGAGGGGTGAGCTTAGTTATTCTTCAAGAATAACTGTTTCATCTGCTGTTCCACTGCATCTCAGAAGCCATTGGCCCACTGCCTGTTCAGCTGCCTTTGAAGAAAAGGGCATGGTACTTTTTCCAGATTGCAAAGGCCACTCACTTCAGGGATGGTGCCATATTGTCCTGGCTTCAGAAGATGTATTTTGTTAAAGCCACAACCACACTTGTTTTGGCAAGAATCGGTAGTCCTTTGTTTCACGTCTTGTCTGTCCAGTTTGTCAGCAGTTGATTAGAGGATACTTTGTTGTCCAGTGGCTAACTTTTGCCACAATGAAAGTTAACTCCATATGCGGTTTCTTCAATGCCCATATTTTCTCTGAAGTAGATTGCTACTGCCAGGAGCCGACATGTCTCAAAGTCAATAGCAAAAAAAAAATCCTAAATTATTAAAATATTTTAAATGCCATATTCTGTAGATCTCTGTCTATCTAAAATATGTTTGATCTTGAAAACACACCTAATATGACTACAAGTTCAATTGTAATGTCTAACTACTAACTTTCATTTCTAATACTTGGTAATAGTAACATTCAAGGATTAGCAAATTGCATTACATTGTTAAATGAATGGTATAAATACCATATCTCGAGCAAGATTAGAAATATGTGTATGGCATATTCTAACAATCTCAATATATATATATATATATATAATTTGTATACAATATAAAACAACCCAATCCAATGTAAAGTATTTAAAACTAGTAATTTTCTTTTTCTTTTTTCTCTCTTTTTTAAAATAAGCACCTTAAATCTAATCTCCTTTGCCTAGCCCTTTTCCTAACCCTTAACAACAACTTGTAACCAACCCTCCTAAACAATGAAAACTATCCCAGACCCAAAACCCATAAAAAGACCAAAAAACCACCCGCCCCACAACACCCCTTTGGGAATATGGGTGCCGTATTCTTAAAATTGCTTCCTGATAGGTATGGGCGAAGGTATCTTTATTCTGAAAAGAAAAATTTTGGGTTAATTGTCAAATTCTAGGAAAGGTAACTATATTCTTTGTTACCTACAATGCCAAAGTTCAGGGTTTATCTCAAGTCCTTATTCAAGTAGTCTTTGTAACTGGGTCATCTCAGCTAGCCATCTCAGAATTGCTCTAAGCACTTTGTAGTCCAAAGGTGATCTGTAGATGATGTTTGTCAGCTTAGTGACATTATTATTTTCCACGTGGAATTGTCATTACAAGGCCCCATTTTTTCTTGGAGATTTCAGTTGAAGTTAGGCCTGGCCGTGATTTTCTACAGAAAACTGATAAGAGACTCAAACGCAAAAACATGTATAGGTAGCTAATTGAAGCCTTTTCTCTAGAATTAATTAGTACTCTATATGATCATTATTATCTTAACAAAATTTAATATATGTATCTTGTAAATTTTCATATAAAATTCATACTTTAAAAAAATTTAAAGAATCAGAATAGAATCAAATAACTGAGATTAGTAATGGGATAGTCCCTTAATTAATTTAGTTTTTCTCCTGTCCCATGTCAGAAGATGGCTCTTTCTTCTGGTATGATACAGGGAGTTTGCAGTTTCCTTTTAACAACATGCTGGAGTTTAAAGAAGGAGAGAGCCATTCTCCAACTCCAAAGTCAGCTTTAAATTTTAATTGAACTGGGACTACAAGAAGACCAATAGTGTTAATTGTTTTAGAGAAGAGCAGAAACAAACATTTAGGAAGATTTATGAAATTTTATAGATGATATACCAATAGCCATTTTACTCTCTTTCCTGGGATAGATAATTTGTCCCTTTTCTTCAGTTGTCTCATTTGTCCAGTATTCTTCAGATTCCTTAGCCTTCATTCTCCTAAAAGACAAAAACAAAAACAACACCTACCCATGTTTTTATGAATAAAGTCACAGAGGAAGACTGGAGGTTATATATCCCCAACATATGAAAGAATCCATGTGACAAAGCTATAACCATCATCATCATAAATGGAAAAAAGATGAAGTCATGCCATTGAAATCAGGATAGAGTCAAGGATTTCTGCTATCTCAATTTCTTTTCAATATAATCTTCAATGCATTAGCTACAACAGTAAGAAATAAGGAAATTAAAGGAATACAAATAGGAAGAGATGATGTGATATTTCACACAAGAGATGCATAGAAAACTTTTAGAAATGATTAAAAATTTCAGCAAAGTAGCTATAAACAAAATCAAGTTACAAAATCAGTAAACTTTCTATATACCAATACCAAACATACCGTGGTAAAGATCATAGAGGCACTTTCAGTCAAAGTAGCCTCAACTGAATTAGAGAGATGATTTTAGTAGAAACAGATGAAGAGCAAAGAGTCAAAGATATTTCTTGAAAATTCTTGTCTGCAAAAAGTAAAATTTATAGAATAACTATATTTGTTAGTTACAAATATTTGAGACTTTTGTTGCAATCACATTTTTTATGTCACAGGCATACCTTTCCTTACATCTTATTAATTAAGAAGACAATTGGGTTTTGTAAGTGTGTGTATATTTTTAGTATTTTTCCTTTTTTATTAATTACATATTTGTTGGTGTTTTCCTGTTTGGTTGTTTTCTAGAGAGAGAGAGGGAAAGAGAGAGAGAGAGCATGGAGTTGGGAGGGAGGGGAGAGGAGAAGGTTCTGGGGGGATTTAGGGCAGGGAAAACTATAACTTGAGTATGTGATATGAAAAATTTGTTTTCAATAAATAAAAACACCATAACTTACCTTTATATTATAATTTAAGTTCTAGTTTAACAGAAGCATTAATCCTAGCTTTGTGAAAAACAAGAAATTTGAGCTACTAGTTCAATATCATTAAGATCAACAGTTAAAAATGAAATGGGAAACTTTGCTGTTTGATTAATATTAGTGACTAGACAGTGGATCTACTCACCTGCCTGTTATTATAAGAATTAAATATAGTCTTATATATATGCACCATCTGATAATTCTGCGTGACTACATGGTGTACACACAGTAATTCACTTCAATGATTTATTTTATGCAATCTCTAATTGTTTATTGTGCAATATATTTCACGTACTTGTCTACTATACCCACTAGAAGTTATGATCTATCATGAAGCATGACAATATTTTGTTTCCTTGTATTCTATTCAGAGATCAAAATCATCATATAATACAATACCAATAATATTTATCAATTAAATAACTACACATAATGAATTTCCTTAATTACAAATAAGAAAATTTATGATCATTGCTTTATAACTTGCCCAGGATCACATAAGCATCTAGTAATAGAATTACAATTTAAACCCAACTTCACCTTAATCAATAATTTATGTCTTATTTTTAAACCAATATTGTCCCAACAAACATTTTATTCCCCTTCAATTAACCTCCTATGCTGTGTCCTGAATCTAATTATAGGAGAAGGTATATGGGCTGATGACATACAAGACTTCTGCATATATTTTTGTGTTACTTAATTAACTTTTTAATATATCAGAGGTCTATGATTTCAAAATCTGCTTTACATAAAGCAGTTTAGAGTCACTACTCAGCCCAGATTTCTATGTCTAACTGTGAACATAACAGAAATAAAATGTACTTCATACTAATCATTCCATCCTGCCAGAAGCTCTTTCACTGATGCTCCTTTACTTTGCACTTACAACACACTAAAGCTGTTGAAAGAAAACAGAAGAACAGATGTGAAGGAGCTGGAGCTCCTCCATAGAATGCTAAATGGCACACAGACTCTTTGCAACAGCAAATATAAGCTTGCAATTATTAAGAGGCCTTGAAAGGAAGACAAAGAACTCAGCAAACATTTAGATTCCCCACAAACCATTTCATCTTTGTCAGAATTTAATTTAAAACATTTTTTGACATTCGATTATTCACTGTAGATAGACTCAAAATCACATCATCTGCTGCCAATGCTAAATTATCAAATAGAGAGGCATAAACCTTAGTGTTTCCTGCATGAAGATAGCTTGTAATGATGAAAAATTCTTCCTAAAGGCATGATGTACTGTAGATATTAACACCAATTCCAAGAAAGGATAGAAACCTAAGTAGTTAAGATTACATACATTACTTCTGAAGCTACTTGTGGAACACAGAAGTAATTTGAGAAGTAATGTTAAAATTCTTAGTAACCATTTGAATTGTAGCTAAGCTTAATTTAATATATTTTATTGTGTTATTATTTTTTACCAGTGTCAGCTGTTTATTAACACTCCTTCAAATTGACTTCTTATCTATTTGCAATTTATCTTGTTGACATGTTTTAATGAATATTCAAATTTGATAGCTCAAAATAGATTAACCACTAAATATAGTCAAACCAGCACATCTTATGGGACATTAAAAGAGAGTCTCTATTAACCACATGTGGATTTTATACCTCACAAAAGGATCAAAAGTCTCACAAGGATGATTCCCAAACTATAGATCCCAATCAAACCCCTTTTAACCCTTGTATTCTTAACTGCTCATAGAATTCTATATAAAGATGCAAGATAGAACTGTCCTTCAAAATACCTTTGACACAGGTATATCAAAATTATGTTGGGCAAAGTCATCTACCTGCATAGAACATGATAATTGATATGAATAATATTTATTTCACTTAGTGGTAACATGTCTGCTTCATTATGTAGATCATTATTTCAAGCTGGACAATTTCCCCTCCATTTTTTACTAGTTACAAATCATACAATGGCTTCTGTCTGAGTCTATATTTATTGTACAAATAATGGGCTTCACTTGAAATTTTAAATATTTATTTTATTTGTGTGTGTGTGTGTGTGTGTGTGTATGTGTGTGTGTGTGTAAGAGAGAGAGAGAGAGAGAGAGAGAGAGAGAGAGAGAGAGAGAGAGAGAGAGAGAGAGTTTGGATGTTTGTCTGTGCCTGTGTGTCTGTATGGGTCCATGCATTCACATGTGTGTGGGGTACTCATGGAGGCTAGAGTAGGGTATCTAATTCCCTGGAGATAGGATTTCAGTGGCATAGGAGCCAAATGATACTGGGAATTGAACTGAGATTCTCTGTAAGAACATTTTGGTGTTTTGAATGAAATTCTCTGTCATAGACTTGTGTGTTTGAATGCTTGGCCTCATTTGTAGAGGTTTAGGAGGTGTGGCCTTCTTAAAGGAATCATGTCACTAAAGGTGGGCTTTAAGAGACTATTTCCAGTTGCTTTTTCTACTCTGTGATTGCAGCTCAAGATGGGGGCATTCTGCTTGTTATTACAGCTGTCCTGCCATCCACCATGCCTGTTCTTCCCCAGCCATTTTGAACTTTTATCTCTCTGGAATAATATGCTCTAATAAAATTTTTCTCCTATAAATTGCCTTGGTCAAATGTTTTATCAGAGCAACAGAAAAATAAATAACACATACATCCATTGCTTTAAACCATGGGCCATTTTTGTAGGACCATTTGTATAATATTTTTATGTGTGCACAAAGAACAATTTGTTGTATTCAGCCTAAATTATCCTCTCTTATGTCTGCTGTTCCCAAATGTTGGTCCTCCTCATAGAAGTCCCTCTAGTATTTTCAGGTGCTTATTTCTTCTTTAAATCTAGATTAGGCCTGGCAGGGAAAATGTGAGATATTTGTCTTTCTGACTATTTTCTACTTTGGTTAACATGACTATATGCACCCACACAACTTCTAGAGGGAGGGTGTTATCTTTTATATTCCTCACCATTTACTCATTGAACTACAGTACAACTCTCTTTTGTCGTTTTAGACATGCTATCTCTGAATTTTGGTGCCATATTCCTTATCAGTGAAATCGGTTGTTATATAACTCGGTTGTCTAACCAATACCTACAAGGTCAGCCTTGAAACCACATATATTCAATAAATGTTGAATGGTCTCAGGAGGTTGTATGTATGCATTTGCATATTTATATATCATATGCATGTATATGTGTGTAATATGAGTGTGCGTATGTGTGTGTCTGTGTGTGTCTGTGTGTAAAACAGTTAAAGGAAAGAAAAGTAGCCCATGTACTTTAGAGGAATTGGAGCATGGCAAGTGTTGGAAAGAGAAAATGAGAGGGGAGTTGAAAAATAAGATAATTCTATTTTAATAAAATATTTAATTTAAACTAAAAGTAATAGATAAAGCTGAAGATATATGACTAAATTAATTTATGAATTCAAATATCATATAGCCAACTCTCTGTAGATGTAATCATCTTGTTAAATAAGAAACAGATAGCCAATTGCAGAGTTAAAAGCCAAGAGGTCAGAGCAATAGCTGAGAGCTGAAAACCTTACCCTTCACTGCTGCTCTGTCTTTCCTCTCCACAAGAGACCTACTTCCTGTGTCCTGTCTTTTATATAGACTTCCTGTTCTGCCTTCTCATTGGTTGTAAATCCAGCTACGTGACCTCATCACTGCCTGTCTATACAGACCTCCAGGTCTTCTATGGTTGGTATTGAGATTAAAGGCATGTGTCACCATGCTGGCTGTGTCCTTGAACACAAAGACACCCTGCCTAGCTCTGCCTCCCAAGTGCTGGCATTAAGGGCATGCACCACCACTGCCCAGCTTCGGCTATGGCTTGCTCTGACCTCAAGGCAACTTTATTAATATACAAATAAAATCACATTTCAGTACAAATAAAATATCACTATATTGGAAAGAGAAAATGAAAGGGGAGTTGAAAAATATCATATAGCCAACTCTCCTCTGTCTTGGTTCCATATACAGTGTGCTCATTCTCCTGCAATTACCTCCAACTTAATTGCATTCAGTCTCATGGAAGTGGCTAACTCAGCAACCACCAAAGAGACACTGACAGTTGTCCCCATTGTTCGGTCTCAGATATGCTCCATTTTCTGAGGTTCAGTGTTTAGTTTCCAACTAAACATTGACAACTGACACTAGTGTGTATTCCACTAATGTGTGGAACACAGTGGTTCAAAAGATAATGCTTTTCCTGCTGTGGTTTGGATGCAATTTCAGTGTGTTCCCTAAGCTTTTCCATGTTAATTCAGCCATACTAGAAATGCAGGGATCAGTGTGGGTCAGTCATTCATTTTCAAAGCCTATACCCAGACAGAGTTTCAATTATAGTTACTAAATCATCTTCTGCCCTTTCCTTTTATCTATTACTTGGAGCAAGGGCACACTGTTCTTATCTGGAATATGCAAGTGTTTCAGTAGGCATCTCTTACCTTAGCCTTGCTCTTCCCAATATATGTACATAGAAGCCAGTTTCAATGCTTATTTAGCGAAGAGCTGACCATCTCACTCCAGCATTTAAAGCATCAGGCAGAAAAAATTCAAGCCCACTGAGTGAGCCTGCATCTTTTTTTTTTTTATTTCATTCACTCCGAGCCTCCATTTACATATTTTTGCATCATTACTTTACAATTTAAACACATTTTACTATTATGTGAAAATTTTGATATGTTATTCATCTAACTCCCAGAAAACTGAGTATTCTTCTGAAATTTTCAGTGGGCTAGCTATGCCGGTTTTCTACTTTTGTTCTGCCATGACAAATCCCCACAATCAGGCTGCTTAAAGCACTGTGTTGTCTTCTTCTTCTGCAGTTCAGTGGCTCTGCTGTTCTAACAGCTCAGAGTTGACAGGGTACAGCTACTTCTGGGGACTCTGGGAATGGATCTGTGGAGATAGGACACTGTTTCTTGAGGCTGTAGAACAGTGGACATATAAAAGCCTCTTATCTGCTCATTTTAAGGATTTATGTTTTTAATTATACTTCTGAAGAAGACTTAGCAAAATTTGTTGAATTATCTATTGTGATACAGTGTCTAGTGTTAACAGTAATATGGAATAGATTGAAAACAATTTAATTATTTATAAACATTTGTATGAAATTTTTAACGATTTGTCAAAACCATCAAAACTGCTAGAGACTTTCTCATCCCAGTGTGACAGTGTTCACAAAGAAAAATGGAAGACAGTAGCTCAAAAGATTGTGCAGTGCTTTGGATGTGACTTCCGTGTGTTCTCCAAGCTTTGGCGTGTTAAAACATCATCCCTCTCAGCAAATGTTAAGATGGAAATTTCATCTGATAATAGTAGTTAAAGGCAGACACCTTTGGAGGTGACTAGGGTTCTACAAAGTCTTTTGCAGAAAGCACTGGTGATTGCTTCCTAGTGTCCTTAAAAAAATGGGAAAGAGGCCAGAAGTGATGCAGAGTTTCATATATTGCCATCTTGAGCAGGCATGTACTCAGTCACCAAGGTGCCATCAGCAGATTTTGTCCTCAGCCTTTCACTTACAGAACTGTTATGCTAATGTATAGTGTTGAGCTGTGTATCATTAACAAAAATAATAAGACTATTATCACACACTTTTTGTTTTTGTTTTGTTTTGTTTTTCAAGTCAGGGTTTCTCTGTATAGCTTTGTGCCTTTCCTGGAAATCACTTTGTAGCCCAGGCTGGCCTTGAACTCACAGAGATCCACCTGGCTCTGCCTCTAGAGTACTGGGATTAAAGGCGTGTTCCACCACCACCCCACATATCACACATTCTTAATCTGTTGTAATTTCCCATTATGCAAAACAATTCAGTGTAAAAAGATTTTTTGATGGTAAGTGTAAACACAATGATAACAACAAGTGGAAAAGTTGGAATAAAATCAAACTGAAAAAATGACACTTGAGCCTTCTCTAGTAATCTCCACATGAGGTTAAAAGGACAGGATTATTAGAGTAACAGCTTGAGATGGAAGGTGAGTGATGCCTTTGAAAATGTCAGGAAGATGTTATTGGCAACTTGTCTATACTCAAAAATCAATTTGTATGCTCATTCAAGATTTAGGGAAAAATTGAACAACTTGCATAAAATATCCTATCTTCTCTAATAAATCACACATTGTAGGCATGCACAATATTATAAATCACATGAGAGAAAGTGTATTTCGAATGTTATGACCTAGCAACATGATTAAAATTTTTCCTCAAGCAAAAAAGCATGTTGAACTGTTACAAAATGACTTTTTAAAGGTTAAAGCAATGAAACCAATATGTGAAGGAGCAATTGCACCTGTTTATCCTGAACTGTACAAGTCTGGCCCTACTGGAACCCTTTGCAGCTACTCTGCCTTAGTATCCATAAATCATTTACAAAGCCTAAAGTTTAAATCCTAGTTTAGAGTTTATACACAAAGCTTTGATATGTTACCCATATGTGTTGATGAAAGAAAAAAAGATTGATTTATAAAGAAAGAGTGAAGGCCTATATGAATTTTAGCATCTACTCAAATCGTTATGAGAATTCTGCATGTAGTTGTGTTCAGTGGAAATCACTTCTGTGCCAGGGATGAGGTACAGGATACAAACACTTCTTTTAGGTTGAAAGTCATATTTGAGATATTTATAAATGAAAGATGGGTTTAATAATCTTGAGAGGCCAGTTCCTGCTGGTCAAGAACAGGACAGGTCAGCGTGACAGCTAGACTTTTTTCTCAACAGTGAAAAGAAGAAATGAAAATGGAGCTGGCGATAATTGAATCTGCGGTAGCAATTGACCGTGACTCAAAGTTCTGACTATATCAAAGAAAAGTCTGTGCAACGGTACTAAACTTTGAAAATCAATCCAAAATGAGTGCTGTCCTCAGCAATCTACTCACAGGTATACTTTTTTTCTTGATTTCCCTGAGCATTTGCTCTCTCACTACAAGCCTCATAATTATCTTGTTTTAATTCTCACTTATAAAGAATACTTTGGACAAAGTCAAGGACTGAACATGTTAATGTTTTAAAGCCTTTTGATGTACCAAAGTAGTTCTCTGTTTTTAATTTATACTTTTACTTTTAAAGTGACTCAGAAAAGGTCTAATTCTCAATACCTGGTTTTCATTTTCATTTGTG